>NC_134796.1:38753790-38758790 GCF_046742065.1 Oratosquilla oratoria
CACACGGCAGGTAATTAAGGGCGAAATTGATATTACTTACCAAATAAATAAACGCCATATTGGCTGTCGTGACTTCAGCTTGTTGTGACAATGTGTACACTCCCAAGACGAAGGGTCTATTATATACACGTATTGGGAGTTTGGTTTCTTGGGCGGGGCTAGGGAATGTAGGGGGAGGGGATAGGGGGAGAGTATGGGGGAAGGGGGTGAAAGGGGGAAGGGGGGAAAGTTTAAAGGGACCACACGACAGAAGGCGAAAGGGAAAGTTTGTGGTGTTTGGTGTGGTAGTCATAACAGAGTATGGAGCGCATAATAAAAAGAAGAAGAAGAGGAGAAACAGGAAAGATAGAGAAGTAAAAAAGGAAAAAATATAGAATAAGAGAGAGTTATAGGATAAGGATGGACAAGGGAAAGTGGAAGAGTGGTATTATTAAAGGAAATGTACTGATAACAAGTAAGTAAATTGGTTGGCGACCACAGCCTTTGTTGGACGTGTAGCTAATGAAATGTGGTTTGTAAGAATGGCTGTTTTCGTCACAAGTTCCACAAAAATGGAGGTTTTATAAAAATAAGTAAAATGAATAAATACATAAATAAATAAATAAATATAAATAAATAAATAAATAAAAATAAATAAATAAATAAATAAATAAATAAATAAATAAATAAAAATAAAAAAGGAAGAGGGAGAGAAATAATAGCAATAATAGAGGAAAGAGTAGTAGTAGTAGTAGTAGTAGTAGTAGTAGTAGTAGTTGTAGTAGTAGCAGCAGCAGCAGCAGTAGCAGTAGTAGTAGGAGGAGGAGGAGTACTGATAGTAGTAATAGTAGTAGGAGTAGAAGTAGTACTGATAATATTAGTAGTAGTAATAGGAGGAGGAGGAGTGACGGTGATGTCGAAAGTTTAGAAAATAAGTCCCAAGAAATATCTGATAAAATATTGCAATTAGATTTAACTAACCCTTTCTGACTAAGAAAAAAATTGAGGTAATAATCAACTAGCTTTATCTTGAACAAGAATAAACAAAAAACCCTAATTCGAAAGAGTTAACTAAGATGCTGTTAAACGTCCCAAGATAATCAACTAAAGTTGAATAAAATTCTTTGACGGCAACTGAAGCAAAATGAATAAAGATCCTATTTGGCGTTATTAAAGAATTTGTATTGATAAATATCTCATTTGACTCCGATTATAATTAGGAGTAATTTACTATAGTTCTAGATGCTAAACTAGAAGGAAAATTTAGAGTTAGGAGGTATAGAAGGAAATAAAGCAAATAGGAGATACAATTGATGAGTACAAATGCGTATATGTAAATATATTCATAAAAAACATGCTCGTTTGGATGTGACCTGTGCAAAAATAAGTTAATGCGTATGATTAAATAGATTATAATCTATTTTAGCGGATATCAGAATGAATATGACAATTTATTGAGAGTTGTATCCTAAGATCAAGCTACCTGTGGATCTAGAATAAATTAGTATAAAAGTGTGATAAAACGCATGAAATAAAATGTTATTTGTAAAAACTCATACGCATACACACACGCACACACATACACACACACACACACACACACACACACACACACACACACACACACACACACACACACATACATACATACATACATACATACACACACACACACACACACACACACACACACACACACACACACACACACACATACATACATACATACATACATACATACATACACACACACACACACACACACACACACACACACACACACACACACACACACACACACACACACACACACACACACACACACACACACACACACACACACACACACATACATACATACACACACACATACACATGGTCGCACACACATGCATGCGAACAAACAAACACGCGCGCGGAAAAAAATAGAGAGAGAAAGTGAGAGCGAGTGGGGGGGTATGAAGGAAAAGAGAAAATTATGAAGGATCAGAGAGAGAGAGAGAGAGAGATTGAGAGAGAGAGAGAGAGAGAGAGAGAGAGAGAGAGAGAGAGAGAGAGAGAGAAAGCGGGAGAGGGAGGGAGAGCAGGGGAGAAAGGAAGAAAAAGGAGAAACAGAGAAAAAAAAACGAGAGGAAAAATGGGAGAGAAGAAGAAAGAGACAGAAAGAATGAAAAGGGGAATTGCTTCCCGATGCCGATAAGGTTAATCTAAATAGACTCTGTCCCTTGTGGCACCGTAATTGTGCCAGAGAGATTTCTTGGATGGCCCTTCGACAAACAAAATATTTACAAAGGATTACAAAGGAGGAACATGCCGACAGGAGACCTTTTGGTCCATAACTAGGTCGGACGCGGAAAAAATCTATTATGATAATAAATAAATCAATAAATAGATAGATAAATAAATAACTAGATAAATAAATAAATAAGAATTATAATAGATAATAAATGAAATAAAGAAATAGGTAAAGTTAAATAATAAACATTTAGATAAGAATTATAATATAAATAATAGTAGATAAAACAAATAAATGAATAAATAGGTAATGTTAAATAATAAACATGTAAATAAAAATTATAATATAAATATTATAATATGAATAATGATAAATAAAATAAATAAATAAATAAATAGGTAAAGTTAAATAATAAACATGTAAAGTTAAACAATATGGGGACCAGCGCCACCTTGCACAGAATGTGTTCAGCGTAAAACGTTTCTCCTCCACTCAGCTCCATAGACACAAGGAGCAATTAAGAGAGCTTAATGAACCCACAAATTGTCTCTTGACAGTGTTACTGTCGATTGAGGAACATGTGGGCAACAGACGGAGGGGTGCTCGTTCTGCAGGACGGGGAGGAGGAGTGGGTGAAGGGGTGAGTGTGTGAATGTGACGCTAAGAATTAGTTTGAGGACCATGGGTGACCCACAGAGGATTACGAATCCAAACAACATAAGTGACATCATCTTACGGCCGAGTCACTGATGGTTACGCAAAATTGGTACGATCATTTTGTCCCTCAGCTTACGAATTGGGCCATGGTTTTGGTCCTCGATTTGCTACTCCTGTTGGTTTATTGTCCTGTTGATGCTGTTGATGATACTAGCAGACAGACATAAACGTGTAAAAAACGCTATACAGTAGCCACGCGCGGTCACAGCATTGCCCTGGGCAGACAGGTAAAGAAGAGTTATGTGGTAGTTAGGAACGTGTAGAGTTACCTCCTGTAATATTATGTTTGCTAATTTCTTTATTCTCTTCTTTCAGCACACAACATCGTTATGGACCAAAAGATTACTTGTTGGCGTGCGTTGTCGTTCTAGCTTAATTCACTGCATTGGATTTGCAATTCGACGCACAGTGTGTGTGTGTGTGTGTGTGTGTGTGTGTGTGTGTGTGTGTGTGTGTGTGTGTGTGTGTGTGTGTGTGTGTGTGTGTGTGTGTGTGTGTGTGTGTGTGTGTGTGTGTGTGTGTGTGTGTGTGTGTGTGTGTGTGTGTGTGTGTGTGTGTGTGTGTGTGTGTGTGTGTGTGTGTGTGTGTGTGATTGCAAGAGTGAGAGACACCAAATGAGTTATTTGCATGCAGGAAACCACTCGTTTTAATTAATTATCGACTTCGTGGTATTGCTTTCTTTACAAAGTATTTTCCTCTTAAAGCATTTCATTTTTGCGTGTGTTTACTATAGATAACTCCATGAGACTCTAGATTGGTGACGTCCTTCTCTCCGTTTTTTACTTTGTCTTTTTAGGTGTAGTGTAGTTCACCCTTATTAGTCCATTGCAGGACCGGTCTACTCCTGCTTACCTCACCTCGGTGGGTTAATACGGCTTGATAAGATTCTATGTATGGTGAGAGGTTCAAGTGAAGTTTTTGGTATGTTGGAATGACTGTTATTGTGAATGAAGTCTAAGATCAGTGTTATCAACTAGACCTTACTGATAAGGTGATATAGCATATATACACGACACTGATCTACCGCACTTGTATTGTCAGCTGTTGTGGAAAAGGGTTGTAATGGATTTAAATTGGACAAATTTAGATTTAAGAAGGAAATAGGCAAGAATTGGTTTACTAATAGGGTGGTCAACGAATGGAATAGACTTAGTAACCATGAAGTGAGCGCTGAAACTATCGGTTGTTTTAAGAAACGGTTAGACAACTTTATGGATGGGGATGACAGGTGGTAATGGACATGGACTGCCTAGTGTAGGCCTTATGGTCTCTTGCAGTCTCCTTTATTCTTATGTTCTTTTCTTCAAGGCTTTACACTGACCAGGTATCGAACCCGGACCTTCTGCGTTCCGAGGCAAGAACGTTACCCACTGCTCCACACAGCCTCCTTGTTTCAGGTAATATGCATCAAAAGCCAATCATTCATTAAATCAGTGAGTCAATAAATGATGGAATAAAGTAAAGGTAGGTAGGCAGACAAGAAGGTAGGCAGTCGACCAGTCAGTCAACTGTTCAGTCAGGAAATCGGTAAATCAGTCAATTATTCAGTCAGTCAATCGGGCATTTAATCGTTTAGTATGCGAGTAGACCAGTCAAACAGTCAAACATTTGATCGTTCAGTCAGTCAACTGATCAGACAGTTGATCTATTCAGTCATTAAACGTCAATCAGCACTTAACAAGTTTTATTCTTTCTAATGTCAACTGAGTTAACAACACGAAGGTTTTCAGAATGGGTTACAGCTATTAGTTGGACGGATACAAGGTAATGAAAGAATATTCTTGTGGTTAACGAATCATTGTAGGCAGACGTACAAGAGAGATGACAGTATCAATCAGACCCATACTAAATGATCAACCGAGACTAGATTTTGAAAAATGATTCCGCGGAGATGTACTATTACGATAACCTAAACATATCCTACGTTTGACCACCGAGCTGTGTGAAAATGAATATTCATAGCCACAATAATATTCATAAAGAGCGTCAATGTAGCAGTGTTGATCAAAGAAGGAATATTCTGAGCAGAGCTACTGAAAGCTAGTACAATTAGCGAAAGAGAATAAAA
>NC_134796.1:38763790-38766290 GCF_046742065.1 Oratosquilla oratoria
CCTCCTCCTCCCTTCCTCTTTATCCTCCATATCCTCACTCAATTTCTACTCATCCTCTTCCTTCTTCCCCTAATCTTCTTCCTCCTCCTCTCCTCTTTCTCTTTCTCTTCTTTCTCCTCCTCCTCCTTCTCTGCCTCTTCTTACTCCTACATTTCTCCTTCTTTTCATTCCCATATCCTCTTACTTCTCCTCCTTCTCCCCTTTCTCCTCGTTTTATCTCCTAGTCCAACCCCTCATTCTCTATTTCCTTCACCTCCTTCTCCCCCTCCTCCTCCTTTTCCTCCTCCTCCTCCTCCTCCTCCTTTTCTTCCTCCTCCGCTGCATACTTATTCTCCTCCCCCTCTTCTCTCCTTTCCCCTTTGTTCTCATTTTCCTCCTCTGTCCTCCCTTCTCCTCCACACCCCTTCCCTTCTCCTCCCCCTCCTCCTCTTCCTCCTCCTCCTCTTCTTATGTAATCCTCCCCGTGTTTGAAATATGTCTGTTGTTTGTCGGTCAGTGCTGTGGCCAGGAAGCAGACAGGCCAGATGGTGTTCTCCTACGCCAGCTGACTTTCGCAAGTTCTAAGTTCACCAGCTGTTGTCCCTGCTCACCAAACCAGCTGCCATCACTGAGAGCCTCATTCGGTGGAGATAGAATAGAATAGAGATTGTTACAAGGCCACAGGCCGCTGGAGGTCAGTCTACTTCAAGGATCCAATCAAGCCTCGTCTAAGATAGTATTGATAAAGTTAAACAAGAATTACCATTATTTGTCTATATTTTATCTATTTATTATTATTTTGGTTGTTTGTTTGTTTTCTTAGTCATTTATTTATTCGTTTATTAATTCATTTACTTGTTCATTCATTTACATTTTTATCTATTTACATATTTGTTTCATTATTTATTTATTAATTTATCTATTTGTTTATTTATTCATTTGTTTATATTTTTACAAGTTTGTTTATTTAGTTATTTACTTGTTTATTAATTCATTCGCCTATTTATTTATTTATTTATTTATTTATTTATTTGTTTATTTATTCATTTATTTATTTATTTATTTACTTATTTATTTATTTATTTATTCGTTTATTTATTTACTTAATTTTTTTCTGACTTTTCCTTTATATATATATTTGTCTACCTATCTATTCATTTTATCCATTTATTTATTTTTTATTATTTCCATTTGGCTGGTGGACTACTTTTGTTTGCGTACTGGTTGATTGACTGAAAAAAGTAAAAACATATCAATATGAGAGGATTGCGTGTCGCACAGAGGAACCACGTTGCAATGGACGAGAGTTACACTAATCAGTGAAGAAACCAACAGACACTCACGAAATGTTATGCTCAGAGCGCCATAGCCTTACTACACATATTTGGTGTCCGTCTATGTGTGTGTGTGTGTGTGTGTGTGTGTGTGTGTGTGTGTGTGTGTGTGTGTGTGTGTGTGTGTGTGTGTGTGTGTGTGTGTGTGTGTGTGTGTGTGTGTGTGTGTGTGTGTGTGTGTGTGTGTGTGTGTGTGTGTGTGTGTGTGTGTGTGTGTGTGTGTGTGTGTGTGTGTGTGTATACTTGTGTGTGTACTTGTGTGCTTGTGTAACATGATTAATCTCGTAAGGGATTAATAAACTCAGGACATTTCTAGAGTATCTGTTGCTAATATCAATCCTTAGTGATATATCGTAACTTACTAGTCAGAAACTAAGAGGGGTATATAACCACATATATAGCATAAGTGCGTTCAATTAATCAAGGTTAATTAATGTTTCCACTGTCCTTTACAGAGTTATCTTAATAGATGAGGTTAGGTATATCGTAAGAATCTGATGATAAATATTGCTTTGAATTTCATTGACTGGAGGCCACAATCCCACGATAGCCATTAATTGTGTTGGATTCCCATAGATCTTCATTGACTGGAGGCCACAATCCCACGATAGCCATAAATTGTGTTGAATTCCCATAGATCTCTTTTGGAGGAAATATTAAGAGATTGCTTGCATTGTAGAAGTGTGGTTCTCTTATGTCAATGGATGATAGATGGATGAAGTAAATAATAGAGTAAGGGTAGATGTCTTTTGTTCTTCCCTCTATTCCTCTTTTTGTAAGAGAGTGCGATATATGTATAGTACCCCCCCTCCCATTCTGTACTATTGAAGAGGAATGTAGTTTACAGTCGAAATATACAGATTCACAGTTACCAGTTTTTTCTTCACCGAATAGTGTTTTAGTTTTTATTTACAAATGTGCTAAGATATATATATACATATATATATATATATATATATATATATATATATATATATATATATATATATATATATATATATAATTTTTTTTTTTTTTTTTTTTTTTTTTTTTTTTTTTTTTTTTTTTTTTTTTTTTTTTTTTTTTTTTTTTTTTTTTTTTTTTTTTTTTTTTTTTTTTAACCTCCTGATATGAAAGCAATATTGGTCAGAGCAGGTTCTGTCGGTAGGTCCTCTACGGACTGTCGTCTGTCTCGGCATCATTTGGAC
>NC_134796.1:38776290-38793790 GCF_046742065.1 Oratosquilla oratoria
AAAACGTCAGTGAATAAAACTCCAACTTTTCTCTGTGTTTAGCTCACCGCCCTTCCAGACACCAACTTGTTTGTGCAGTTGGTCCGTAATGTTCTTGGCTACCTTGGATGGTTATAGGGTTGGGCGGAACCCTACTGCACTCAATCTTTAAACTACCTGGAACTATTACAAAGGTAATGGTGGCCACAAAATAATCACAAATAGTTACAAATGTGAGGCTCTGCACTATATCGTTGACTAAGAGGTGCGTAGATTGAGGTTAGTAGTTGTAGAAAGCTCGTTTTTCAAGAGTGATATAGATGTATAAGGAATCAGAACTAGACCGTCGTGTGAAATGTGTAAATGTGTACAGTTGCCAATACTTCCGTTCGGTAAATCTGCTCGCGCAATATGAATGATAGAGCATAGGAGTAAAAGTGTATTTGCCCGTACATTTATATAAACTAAAGCGAACGTAAGTGCGTGAGTACTTGTTTATTTGTTTGTGTGTTCGCAAAAGCTCTAGTTAAGTTAGTCCCCAACGGAGATAGATATATGGCATTGAATGGCACTGATTGAAAATATGGTGTAGGTGACGACATGAAAGATACTTGGCAACTTTCGCCTTTTCAGAAAGCTTTCTAAAAATCTATCAGATATGAATTATCTACTTTTATTTGGGTTTCTGAGGACACTAGAATCCTTTTGATTAAATACTTTCGTTCCGAATGGTATTTTTCTTTTTACCTTGACTGTCGTAGGGGGATTTTACTCATCCTTGTACCAACGTTCCAACTCAGCAAACTGGCTTTAGCTTATATCAACTAACCCTTCCCTTACTGACTGTCACTTTCATATTCTATCTGCTGCCAAGTAGTTAGTTCATCTCTGCTACCCCCTTCGATAAAGTAGACACATGATAAATTAGATTTCCCTTCAACTGGATTTTTACATCAATAAATTGTCCACTCACTAAAATTCGCTTCTTCATTATTCTAAATTCTTTATTATATTATGGAACAAATCGCTAGTAGCAGCAATGTAATTCAAACAATCGTCCCCGGCCGTCGTTCAGCTTTGAACTCGGGTCCCTCTGACCGTTAGTTATATAGACTGAAGTCCCAGGTAGCCCTACAGAGGAGGAAGTTTTGAAGTTCGAGTGAAACATGACTTTTAAGCTTGTGTGCAACAGACTTCATTTTTCATTTTAGCAACCTTCGCATACATACCTCGTTCCATGAATGTACAGGCATTATTATCATATAAATTAGACTACAGTTTCCGATACTGTGGATAACACGGAAATCATGAGTTTAGTTGGAGTGTCTATTTGATATTCAGTATACTATACATATGCTATTGTATTATATTTTGTAGGCACACTGACAAATAGCTTATCAGGAAATTCATATACCGTGCAGAATTTAGCTTGTACATTCTCATTAGTATACACAGATATATGCAGTATACACACATACACAAACACATACACTCAAACACACACACACATACACACACACACACACACACACACACACACACACACACACACACACACACACACACACACACACACACACACACACACACACACACACAAACGCACACAAACGCACGCGCGCGCACACGCACAAATTGTGAGTCTGCTTGCCTGCGTAAATTTCTTTGTGATTTTCTAATACTTGTTTCTCTGTGCCTCGGTCCTTTTCGTAAAGAATATTTCAGCCTCTTCTTCCATCTTTATTCCCTTCCTGAAACCAACTTAATTCTTATGCTTTTGTACTTTCGGTTTTTATTTCTTAACTCCTATATATCTGTAATCTGTATATCATCTCTTTTCTTTTTCATCGCTGACCTTGAATTGCCCATTCATTAATAAACCCGCAGATAGTATTCTCTCTCTCTGAATCCATCAAATTCAGAAATATTAAATATTTGGAACAAAACTGCCTTTAGAGACCACGCCATACATTTTAGGATATATTTTCGGTGTCCACTATTTTCTAGATTTTGGGACCTTTTGCCCCAAGTATAGGATTTTCATAGTTCTAGAGATTTCAAGACTTCTCCATTATAATGGCTATGAATCCTCTAGATATATAGATAGAAATTTTGAATAATAGGAATTATCTATACTCGTTCTACAAGTCTCTACTAAATGCTTTGCCTACAAAGACAACACATCCGATTTATTCCTGTCACAATGAGGTGATTTTGGTGGAAGACCTTTGTTATACAAAGGTTAATTCATTAACAACGTTACACCCAGCCCCAGACCACACCCTTCTTCCACAACCTGACCCTCAAAGCTCAAGTCCGACCCTCCTCCTCCTCAAGGACGACCTCGACGTTCATCCACCGGAAACCTCAATTTGACCCGCATCCCCGAACCTCCGAAGCGTTCCATCGAACTCTTCCTCGAAGAGGAAAGGGTGGAGGGAGTGGGGGACCGTGTAGAGGGGTGGGCTTCTGTCCCCACACACGTAATACGTAACTCTCTCCTTTCCATACATGAGCTCTCCTTAGAAAGCCTTCACTGCTCCGACTCAACCCTGGCCTCGATGGTGGCATACCTCACTGAGTTTGTTCTGGTTAACTCCACGTGAAATCATTAGTTGAGTCTCTAGACTTAAGGTGTTTGAGTTCGTTGATTGAAACGTTTGTGTGTGTGTGTGTGTGTGTGTGTGTGTGTGTGTGTGTGTGTGTGTGTGTGTGTGTGTGTGTGTGTGTGTGTGTGTGTGTGTGTGTGTGTGTTCGTGTGTGCGTGCGTGTGTGTGTGTGTGTGTGTGTGTGTGTGTGTGTGTGTGTGTGTGTGTGTGTGTGTGTGTGTGTGTGTGTGTGTGTGTGTGTGTACGTGTACGGTGCATATATATTCATGTATGCTTATGTGTATTTGTGTTTATAAATGCATGTTCATTTATGTATGATTATCTGTATGCGTGCACGTCTATACATACATATCCACGAAAGTATGAAAGAATACGTTTATACACTTGCAATTGCATTTATTACAACATAGATTCTAACTCGAGGGGGACAAACCATAAACGAGCCTTTGAATTCAGGTTAAGAAAATATGGGAAGTGTGAGAAAAAGCTGAGGTGATTAGTGAAAGAGAGATGGATGTGGTTCTGAGTAAGACAAATGAGAAAGGGGAAGGGTAGTGGAACACAGGGAACAAGAAGTGGTGGCCAATTTGTCTGGGGTCTCGTTTGGAAGAAGGGTAAAGAAGGAGAAACCTATTTTAGACATCGATGAAATATTTTGGAACAACAAAATCGGTTTGTAGTCATTTTAAAAGAAAGGCAAAGGAAAAAAGAGTGAGTTTTGGCCTTAGAAGGAAATACAGAAAGACAAGGAGAACTATTTTGTGAACTCAGTCACAGGAAGAAAGACAAGAAAGGAGAAACCAATTTTGGACATTGATGTAATATTTCGGAACAACAGTATCGGTTTGTAGTATTTTTAAAAGAAAGGCAAAGAAAAAACAGGAGTCAGTTTTGGCCTTTGAAGGAGATACAGAAAGACACGGAGAATTATTTTGTGAACCCATTTGCAGGAACGAGTTTGAAACAAAAGAAGCGATGGTGAAAGTAAATTTGTATTATTCAGCAGTAGAGAAACGTTGGAAATGAAGGAGTTGTAATGAATCATACACAACTATATTAGACTACTTTAAGTAGAATGAGAAATATAATGGTCAGTGAAAAAAATTGCAGAGGGGAATGTAGGAACGAACGAAAAATAAAAGGAAAGATAAAAGTTTTAGTATCTTCTGCATGATAAGAGAACGAAGATCAATAAAAAGAAAAGACACAAGAACACTAATTATTTTGTGCCCTTGAGTAAATTCTTATACAATATAGAAGGGTGAAGTGAAAATTTTAAATAGGGAGGGGAAAAAATGTATGATGAAAAATATATAGCAACATAAATTAATAGAGGATATGGGAGGAATTGAAAAAGAAAAGTAGTGAGACTGTGTTGATAAAACTAGAAGTAAATCCAGGTAGTAGACATGCTGGAATGAAGCAAGACATTATAGATTATGAAGTGAAATTTTGTATGCTGCCTGTGACGACCGTAGAAGTTTTTGACAACTGACTGATTGAATGAAAAAGTTAGGTATTAATGTAGGCAATGCCCTTATCTAAAGGAAAAATGTAAAGTAAAATGCAAAAATTATCAAAACATAAGGATACGATTTTATATATTCCTTCGTGAAAGTTGCTAATTTGTGAGGAGTTGATGGATAATCGATTCAAAATTCATAATGTTAATACGCTAGCGATGTTTCGCTCTCTCATTGAACATATTCAGTTTAGATGGAATGAAGAGAATAATTATGATTCAAGCAAAAGAATTCTAGAATTAGAAAGGTTACAAGAAGATGAACACAGTGAAGATGGAGCTGTCAATTTTGGTGACGTACCTTGAAGTTGTACGCTTGGGGGAAGGAGGCTGGCAGTAGAGAAAGGCTTCTGCGCTTGGGAGAGTAAGTTATCTGTTTGCGAGTTAAATTTGGAACATTGCTCTCTAATGAGGAATGGTTCTATTATCACTAGATGTCTTTCGTCTACCTCTATGAGGGAAATCTGAAGTACCCTCTTATAGTTGGCTCCTGGTGAAGGTACAATTGTGGTTAGAACTATAGTAGTGCTTAGGAGTGTCATTCTGAAGGCATATCAGTCATCATGATAATCCCTTATCTGCCATCTCTGTATGTAAACTATAACACCCACAGTCCTCAGGTTGGCAGGTTAATATGTACACAAGCTGACCACATAGGAAATTGAAAGGTTTGGGCGTGGGATTATTGCGTTAGGAGGCTGCAGGTCTTACTAAAATTACAATAGATGATGATCTTTAATCTGCTGGAAAGGTCTGTAGTTTCCACATTTCTCTTCAGAATGTTCTTCATTATCAGCCTGTCGGAGTTGTAAACGGAAGATGTATGATACTTGTGCATGGTAACAGGTGCAAATTCTCTTTAATGTGTAGTGGATGTTCGTCCTTCATATCAATTATCTAGTATACATTTGGAGGTTCTTGATACAGAGTGGTATGGATATTCATTTCCCACCAGGGTTTGAGTACCATTTACAAATCCAAGATGGGTGCTCCTTCAGGTGCTGCAATGGGACAAACCTCTTCTCACGTAAACACCTATGGTTACTTTAAGGTGTTTTCAAGGACATTCGTTGAGGCCGTTACGTCATTGACCTAAGTCAGGGTCCTTTACGTGAACAAAGGTATTGAGTGCGCTATCAAGTGACGTCTGAAAAGGGAGGGAACCGATGTGATTCCTTTCACTTGAGGAACACAGGCCTGATTCTTCTTGGGGTGATGCAAGTTTAGAAGTCCTTGTTTGTTTTCTACGACAAAACATCACTCGTGTAATGGTAATAGTTGTGTGGTATATGACACTTCTATAAAACTTACTAATACGGTTCCCATGATATAAAATCAAACTGTACACCCACTGGTAAGTCTATAGCCGCAATGATTTTTTTTTTTTTCTGTCGGGGTCACATGAATGGAGACTCCTTGAGACACAGCTGTTAGAGTTAAAGAGCCTTCTCTAGAGTATCGGTCTTAGGGGAGTTATTTCAATAGAATTGATTCAAGGTAAAATTTGTTGTACAGTGACATCAACAGGAACGTTTATAAAAAGGGATTCCACATCCATAGAAGTTATCCTACCGTCGGTTGGATTGGTGTTGACTGAATCAAGGAATTCAGAAAAGGACTTTAAACTGCGACAGTGTGGAAAATAAAGAATGTTTTTCCTTCTTGTTTTTCTTATTTTTCTTCTTTTCTAAATAGTAGCCTATGTATCTATTTCATGATCGTTCTGATTTGTCAGTCTAATTTTTTGCGCTTCTAAATTACCATAGCCATATCCTAAGCCACAATCCCGTTTGAACATACGCACACACATTAAAACAGCAGTTAATTCAGTGTATTCTTTAAAATGAATTTCTGTTATAATACCATGATGGTTTATCAAATAACTATTGAAAGGATGATTTATACTCAAAGTACTATGAGAGTTCAAAGTAAAGTAAAACTTAAACTGAAGTGAAAGGAAGACAAAATATTGTTTATTTCAATCAAGCCTGAATCATTCAATTAAATGAATAAACAAGCGCAAGCACACACTCGGAAATTTATATTTGCATATAATTTTGCAGACACACTTTTTTATCCATGTTGCATCAGAATTATTTAGATATATACTTATTTTTCAATATTTCATATAACCATATATAGAATAACTATATCAATAATGATTTTCCCACAAAAATATAACAAAGCAACAATGACGTGTGATATACTTGTATACATTCTGATATAGTATGGTTGTTTTGGTGTTCGCAGTGACAAAAGTACTTATGGCCAAGTACACACACACTCTACCACGCACGCTTTCCCACATCAAGACCTCTGTGCCACAACATTCCCTCCATGCATTACGACATCGCTAAAGCCTCCATAAACTCCCTTGTCCTCCATTCTATGGAAGGGGCGGAGGAACGCAATTCAGTGGAGGAATTTGTTGATGACGGTGCATTTTCCCCGGCCCGTCATCAAGGCGGGATCTTGAGGAGTGGAACTGCAAGACTTGGAATTGCGGTCGGTATGGCGCAGCCGAGAATCGGTCCCTTTAGATTACTGTGATCAGTCTTTAGGTTACCACAACACGTTGTTGGGATGATTTATATAGGTTAGACCATGTTATTGAGTCCTGCTTTCTTGTTTGGAATTGATGGAGGGAATTCGAGCGGTTTTCGACTCTTGTACAACCGTAAGCATCAATCACAGGATTTTCTTGTTTACGAGAAGTGTGCTGTGTTTGTTCAAAATTTTAAAGCTTTAAGTTGGCTATACCGTGGTACTGTCTATATATTATGTTATGGCAAACAGAGAGAGCTGTAACGAGTACCTTCTAGTGCTGGTCCCACAACATGGGAGTCATAGGGGATCACCACCTTGCTGACCCATCTTCAAAATCTGTCAACATCCTTCTTTCCATTTGTAGGCGTAGCCCAGAGAGGCTGACATTCATTCTTTGGACCGAACTCAATATATGTCTTTATTAGCTTTAACAGTGTGTACTCCATTTTTTTTTTTTTTTTTTTTTTTTTTTTTGCATACCACTGCCATATAGGGCATTACCCACATAACTTCCATGCATTCAATACTTCGAGAGCTTTAGTGGCATCCCTACGGATCAGTCACGCAGCAATCATTTACGAGTGGAGACTAATCTCCACTTAGGAAATAATGTTGATTACTTTTATCTTCTACTGTCCCTCCGTTTTGTTTCCCTCTTTCAATCTCGTCTTTGCTACCTCCAAGACTCTACCTAGCCGGTGAGATACTGTTTCAAAGGATAGGATCACTGGATATCACTAATAGAATACTAATTCCCCCTTTATATATATATATATATATATATATATATATATATATATATATATGTGTGTGTGTGTGTGTGTGTATGCTAATAAGAACACGGGTGCGTGTGTTCACTTATGCAAAGTAGACCACTTGCAAAAAGAGACTAACGAAGCAGAGTGCATTCGTATATTACATCTTCAGTGCAAAAAAAGATATAATATACGAAAGCGCTCTGCTTCGTTAGTTTCTTTTTCCAAGTGGTCTATTTTTCATATATATATATATATATATATATATATATATATATAATATGTATATAAAGAACAGGTAACCAGTGACTGGTCCCTTCCTCTTACTTATCACTATTGTAGAAATAGACACTAATACAACATTCCAAAGTTTCTCCCCAAAGGGATCTATGAAAAGCCTGAGAAGCCTAAAGGAGCGTTACTAGCCACCGTTGGGCTATGTGTTTTTAGTTACTAAATTTGATCCTTATTCCCGAGTCCTTAGTCCCCAGTCCCCAGTTCCCAGTTCACAGTCCCCAATCCCTAGTCCCTTGTACCTAGTCCCTAGTCCCAAGTCCCAAGTCCCAAGTCCCAAGTTCCAAGTCCCAAGTTCAAGGTCCCAAGTCCCAAGTCCCCAATCCCTAGTCCCGAGTCCCGAGTCCCGAGTCCCGAGTCCCGAGTCCCGAGTCCCAAGTCCCAAGTCCCAAGTCCCAAGTCCCAAGTCCCCAGTCCCCAGTCCCGAGTCCCGAGTCCCGAGTCCCGAGTCCCGAGTCCCGAGTCCCGAGTCCCGAGTCCCCAGTCCCGAGTCCCGAGTCCCGAGTCCCGAGTCCCGAGTCCCAAGTCCCAAGTCCTAAGTCCCAAGTCCCAAGTCTTCAATCCCCAGTCCCCTGTCCTCGGTTCCCAGTCCCCAGTCTCCAGTGTCCAGCCCCCAGCCCCGAGTCCCCAGCCCCTAGTCCGAAGTCCCTAGTCCCAACTCCCTAGTCACCAGTCACCAGTTCCCAGTCCTTAGTTCCTGGTCCTGTGTCCCGAGTCCCCAATCCCCAGTTCCCAGTCCAAAGTCCCCAATCCCCGGTCCTCTGCACCAGTTGTGTAGCGAATATGAATATGTCCTCTTGACATCCAGAATAGCATCAATATTGGTGCATGGTACGGAATGAATTTACTGAGACAGTCTGCAGCCTCTTCAATTGCCCAGGGTGCAGAAGGGATCAGTTGGATGGAAGGCGTCTCTGTTGGGCCGAAGGCTTCAATCAGGTCAGGTCACGTTGGGATAGCTGCTCTAAACAGAAAGATGGCAAGTGGTTCTGATACAATGATTAGTACCAAAATGCTACAATATATATGTAGTAGAATTGATAGCCTTAGAGAAGACTATTGCGAACCTTATAGAGGAGAATCGAGTTCTTCGCTCTAAGACCTAAAAACCGGACGACAACCTGTGTTTGAAATCTAATGATAGATCTACGGTGACTAGAAAAGCACGAGGAGGTGGAAGAAAGACCTCATCAGGCCCGCTTGAATGCAGTAACTCTTTCCAAGCTTTCGCGGGACTACAAAATGAAGAGACGAAGGAGGTGCAAGTGGATAAGAAGAGAAAGACAGTCGCTAGATCCCTGCTCACAGATAAGTTTTTGGTTGTAGGAGATAGCCAGGTAGGGTATTTAGTTAGGGACTTTTGTAACCAAAATATGAAGCATAAGACCCAGGTGCGTTTCTCCGGGAGCGGGGATAGGTGATGTTAGAGACAAGATTGAAGAGTGTATGGTCGGCGAAGGTACTAGACCCAATGTCTGCATAAGCGCAAGAGGGAATGCCGTACGAAAGTTAGGCAATGAGGAATTGTTTGCGCGGTTTTGGAATGCTTAGACAAGATTAGGGATAAGGTGTGGGGTTCTTATTGTATGTAGAATCCTTCCGAGGTGTAAAGCTGGTGGTATGTGGCATTCCAGGGCTGTTACAACGAATTGTAGGTTGGCCAGTCATTATAAGGCCAACGGATGGGTATTTGTCGACAATTGGGATCACTTTTACAGCAAGAATTATTTATATACAAGGAACGTGGTGTACTTGTCACCCAAAGTATTTCGGCTCCTTTCTGAATTCCTTGAGAAAGAAGTAGGTATCCTGCATTTTTCTTTTCTTTTTTCGGGTAGAATATGTAAGAATCGAGGGAAAATATCGGAACATAGTTTGTACAGTAGAAACATCTCAGAGAGGGACTGTGAAAAAAAAATCACCTAAACAGGTGTAGGGAGAATACACTAAATATTTATTATACAAACAATAGAAGCGTAATTAATCAAATTTATTTGTTGAGAGTAAAGTATGCTTAAAGATATTTGATATTATTTGTATTACTGAATCCTGGATCAATATTGCAACCCAATGCCACAGTTAAGAGTTTTATTCTGAAATATTGAATTGCTAATGAAATAATCAATAATAACAGTATTAAAGATAATGGGGTAGGTGCAAATAGTATTGATAATAGTGACTATGAATATAACACTAAAAATATAAGTGGAAATAAAGGTCTATAAAAAAAATCTCAATAAAAATGCAAATGAAGAGAACCTTGAAGGTGGTAATTATCAATCATATCGACAATTTTCCACCTATGCCGATAAAAATTATGACGACAACGACAACGATGACGACGATGATGAGGAGGAGGAGGAGGTGGAGTAGGAGGAGAATGTTGACAATTTTCCACTTAGAGACGAAGAAAATGACGATGACGACGACGACGACGACGATGAAGAGGAAGAAGAAGAAGAAGAAGAAGAAGAAGAATCGACTTACATAAAGACACCATGAACAACTCGTCTAGCCCTCTGTATTCTGTGGTTTTTCAGTCAGGTGGCCCAAGACTAGTTTGTCCAGAGCAAGTTTATTATTCATAATTGCTTATAAATAACCCCTCCGTACTTGGTGGTATTTTTCTTTCTATCCTGGTTGTCTTCAGGGGATTTTATTCATCTCCATGTCACCTTATTAGCAACGGCGCTAGAAGCCGAAGAGGTTGATGGATTATTAATAGATTCTTAACCGAGTTAGAAACTTAACCATCATGGGATCTCAGAGTGAGGTCCTCATTAAGTCACTTTCGATTGTCGTTTTGTTTTGATGACATTTGGTTTACGACCAGTTTATGGTTTCTATTTTTTTTTTTTTTTTTCTGATGGCAATCAGCCCTGTGTAACAAAAAACAACAAATTTTGTTTTTATTTTGGATTGTTGTTCTTCATGGATCATAACACTGTGGTCACGGAGAGAGTTGGGCATTGGGTCGAGCCAGAACTCCTCCACCCCAGTTATGTTGTGGTTGTGTCTGTGTGCTGGAAGAGTTGAATAGCCTGAAAAATCATGCTTTTCTTAGAAAAAATAATTAACCATTTGGAATTTTATAACTAGACAAACCTTTAATCGATTCTCTCTCTCTCTCTCTCTCTCTCTCTCTCTCTCTCTCTCTCTCTCTCTCTCTCTCTCTCTCTCTCTCTCTCTCTCATATGTCTCTATCTCTCATCTTTATCTCTCTCTCTCTCTCTCTCTCTCTCTCTCTCTCTCTCTCTCTCTCTCTCTCTCTCTCTCTCTCTCTCTCTCTCTCTCTCTCTCATTCTTTTTATTTATAGTCTGTCTCTTTCTCTCTCACCTGTATCTTTCTCTCTCTCTCTCTCTCTCTCTCTCTCTCTCTCTCTCTCTCTCTCTCTCTCTCTCTCTCTCTCTCTCTCTCTCTCTCTTTCTCTTTCTAGTCTGTCTCTTTCTCTCTTTCTCTCTCACCTGTATCTTTCTCTCTCTCTCTCTCTCTCTCTATCTATCTATCTATCTATCTATCTATCTATCTATCTATCTATCTATCTATCTCTTTTACACTCAGGCAATTCTATTCTCGAGAGAGACTGCTCGGAAGGCTCCAACAATGTGGTGGTCCCACTAGACGGGTGTCGGATAGAATAATCTCCCCATCACTCATTTTCTAATACTCTCAACAACCTCACCTTCATTTGTCGGTGCAGCCCCGAGGGTTGACACTCGGTGTCCGGATTGGGCCCAAAGTTTTTATTAACTTTACCTTTCCTGGCCGAACGGATTAGAGCGTCGCTACTTGCGGCGGAGGTGGAGGAGACGGCAGCTTGAACCCTGCTGCTAGCGAGTTGGACCAAGGGTATGGTTCATTAAATTCCACGCTACAAAGTCCTCTGTGAGGGGCAACGTCCCAGCCTCCTGATAGGGAGAGTTCGCGACTTTAAGTCGAATCAGTCAACTTTGCTCCAACAACAACGACAACGATAACAACATTAACATTAACATTAACATTAGCAATAGCAATAGCAATAGCAATAACATCAACATCAACATCAACATCAACATCAACATCAACATCAACATCAACATTTACATTTACATTTACATTTACATTTACAATAACATTAACATTAACAACAGCAACAACAACTTTCCTCCACTTGTGTACATAAAGTGGACTAACAAACTCCAACTATCCCCATCCTCATCTTCCCTCTACCACCCAAGTAGAGAAACAAACCCACACTAATGCAACTCAGATAACAGTCCAGAGTTTCCTCACGCAGAGGTTATTGTGAGGCTGCGAGGTTTCTGTCAGTGAAACTTGAGACAATTGTCTTTAATTATTTTTATTGTTTTTTCTGGAATAATGCGGTTTAGTAAAGTGGCTTTTGCGAAGACGCGCTTTGCGAGTTATCTTGCGGACGACCACACACGACTTCGTTTAAGCTGATGGAGTTTAAGCGCAGTTGACCTCTTTCGTTGCAATGACACATTTGTCTTAGTTAGTTGGTTAGTTAGTCAATTAGTTATTAGATACATTAATCTTCATTAATTCATTCATTCATTCTTTCCTCCATCAGTATACAGTGTGGACAAGCAGAGGACTTTTTTCTAAGTTTTTACTCGCTCTGCGAGGTGGCTAGGCATGAATGTCTTTGTCAGAGATCGTGGGCATAAGACAATATGCCTTTACTGCCGTCACGTGTTGACTCTCAAGCGGGAATCGAACCATCATCCAAATAGATTCTCACCTCCAGGGGCTGATGCTATAGTTAGCTTAACCATCGCGTTTCCCAGCCAAGTTGAGAGAGAGAGAGAGAGAGAGAGAGAGAGAGAGAGAGAGAGAGAGAGAGAGAGAGAGAGAGAGAGAGAGAGAGAGAGAGAGAGGAAACCAAACAAGGACAGTTACTAAAACTCTTTATTATCCTCCATTAAGTACAAAAGCCGAAACTCAAATTTCATAAATATAGATAATAAATAATCTAGGTGGTGTTAGGTCACGATGACTAGAGAACTGCTTTCTTCACGAAGTGTTTCCACACTAGATGACACTAAAGATATGAGGGACTAGAGACTATAGTCACCCCCAACTATATCGGGCGAAAGAGGTCACGCCCACTTTCTTCTTTGGCCAATTACGGTCGAAGGAAACTCATTGGAGAGTGAAAGTGATTGGTCAGAGGAGAAAATGGGCGTGACTAGTTTCGTCAATGATAGCGGCAGTGACAGTAACATACAAAGCCAGATCCAAGGAGTTTCTAGGGGTTCTTGATCTTTGTTCCTTGAATCTTGACTTGTGGGGCCAAAGAAAGAGGTAGTAACCACACAAAGCAAGATCCAAGGAGCTGATAAGAGTTCCTACAAGATATTCCTTGGCTCCTACCCTGTATGAGAAAATAAAGTTACCATGTGAGGCTTTGGACGAGAACTGTGGTGATCGCTGACAGACTGGTTTTCACAGTTATACAACGGGTTCTTAGAACGCCTTAGTGGTCGATGATGTAGGCGCCCAAGTAACAGGCACAGCTGGCAGGGAGCTGGAAGGACTCGATGGCGAAGGGGAAGTACTTGTCGTAGGCGTCGTAGACCAGGAAGCGGTGGTAGGCCGACTTCTGCAGACACTTGGACTCGTAGCAGTGGGGCACGAGGGGGCAGGCCTCTCCCGAAGTCAGGCACTCTTCGATACGGGTGGTCTGCGTGAAGGTCTTGTAATGCGCCTCAACGTTGTTGACGATGATCCTCCACTTTCCGTCGGTGTTCTGCGCCCGAAGAGGTCTGACGTAGGCGGTCTCGGAGGGACACAGGTAAGTCTCCTCCTCGAGGGTCTCGGGTCTCTCGACGGAGAGCTCGGTGTTGAGCTCGGCGACATCGGCGTACAAGTCGATGACCTTGGAGAAGTGGTAGTCGATGGCGTGCTTGATGGCATAAGTCGGGTACTCGGAGTCCTCAAGACACCACGGTTTGGTGGTATTGGCCGCACAGGCGGGGACGGCTGGTTCGTGCGCAGGGGCCGGGGCAGGGTGGTAAGAGGGAGCGGGACGGTGGTAAGTGGGCTGACGGTAAGAACCGTGATGGGCTGGCCTATGTGCATGGTGATGGTGTGCAGGGCGATGGTGGGTAGTGGCGCCGTAGGTGACAGCATGGCCACCACCGTGGCTCACGCTCACGTGGGACCGTTGTTCAGCGGTGACAATGGCCAGCATGGCTGCCATCACCTGAAATTTGCGGAAGAAACATGACTGAGTTAGATATTCAGGAATACGTAAAATTTTCGTGTAAACAAAACCAATCTTAACACATATTCGTATACATCTAATGAATAGGATAAATTAGTAGTTAATTATGTCGCTCGGTTGATAGATGATTAGATTGACCAATTTCTCCAATAGTTTCTTAGCCACCCATTACGGAAATGGTTAAATTTGTCAATTCTTCAAATCTGCATGAAGTATACTGAACAAAAACGATCAACAACACGAGCTGAAACATTCTCCAGACCCATAATACCAGACATCCTATCTCCATAACGAAAATACAAAACTTAATAGGGACGGGACTAATCGGAGGAGTTAATGAACCAACCACAATTGTCAAAGCCATGGCGGTAACTGGAAGCTCTGGACTTTCTGGAGGATCAAGAGTTTCTGTCTTGTTCTTCGTCTCTTCTCACTTTTTATAAGAGGTCCCGCGTCCTCACCGCCTTCGGGTTGCGGTCGCCCTTCGAAGGGAAACATGTACCTCACCACGAGCACGTACACGCGAAAGGTAAAGATATCGGTGGTCGTTTTATCCAAGGATGATGATGACATACGACGCATTTGGTAATGGGTTTTAACCAGTGAACACGTAATGCATGAGGGGAGAAACTGTGATTGTGTATTTGGGTCCTCAATGTGAATAAATAGAAACCGCATCTCAAGAAGTCTCTCTATTTCTCTCTCTCTCTACCTACCTACCTCCATCTCCTCCTCTCTTTCTCTCTCTCTCTCTCTCTTTCTCTTTATACATATATATATATATATAATGTATATATATATATATATATATACATGTACATATATATATATATATATATATATATATATATATACATGTACATATATATATATATATATATATATATATACATATACACACTATATATATATATATATATATATATATATATATATATACATATATATATACATATACATATATATATATATATATACACATATATATATATATATATACATATATACACACACACATATATATATATATATATATATATATATATATATATATATATATATAAAGAACATATGAAGGAAGGAGACTACAAGAGACCATAAGGCCTACACTAGGCAGTTCCATGTCCATTACCACCTGTCATCCCCATCCATAAAGTTGTCTAACCTTTTCTTAAAACAACCGATAGTTTCAGCGCTCACTACTACATGGTTACTAAGTCTATTCCATTCGTTGACCACCCTATTAGTAAACCAATTCTTGCCTATTTCCCTCTGAAATCTAAATTTGTCCAGTTTAAGGCCATTATTGCGAGTCCTGGCATGTTGTCTTAATATGATGATCTTGTTTGCGTCACCCTTGTTAAAGCATTTAATCCACTTAATCACCTCTATTAGATCACCCCGCACTCTGCGTCTTTCCAGAGAGTGTATGTTGAAATGCCTAAGCCTCGCTTAGTAAGGTAAATTTCTAAGCCCATGTATCATTTTGGTCATTCTCCTCTGTACTGATTCTAGTGTAGTGTTTCCCAAAATTTTCCAACCATAGCACCTCCTGTTGTCATGTCTAAGCAGTCCAGCACCCCTATCTTGTTATTAGAAGGATATAGGAAAGTGAAGTGTTCTCCTTGATGATTTATTTTCTTGATTCCTTATAACTGAAACAAAATTAAAATATTGATTGTAGAAGAAATAAGAACACCCTAGAAAAATAACATAGCATGGAAAAACCCAAATATGCACAACTAGGTAATCAGTGATACATATATCAATATAATTTTTGTGTGTATCACTTCCTAGCACAGCCTATAATTGATTTCAGCACCCCCAGTTTGGGAAACGTTGTTCTAGTGAATTGATGTCTATTCTGTAGGACGGAGACCAAAACTACCGCATAATCAATGATGGGTCTAACTAACGCAAGATACAGTTTGATAATTACCTCTGTACTTCTATTCATAAACGTCCTAGCAATGAAACCTAATGCTCTGTTAGCTTTATTCCTGGCACTAATGCACTGTTTACTGGATTTAAGTTCAGGACCCACTAGAACTCCCTCGCACTTAGTTTTCCCTAAAAACGTGTTATTTAATCTATAACTGTTTTTGGGGTTGTGTATCCCTACGTTTAAGATGCTGCACTTTGAGATATTGAAGTCCATTTGCCATCTCACCGACCACGTGAACAATTTGTTAAGATCGTTCTGCAGAATCTCGGCGTCGCCTCCTGACCTAATTAGGCGTCCTATTTTAGTGTCGTCCACAAATTTACTAACATCACTATTAATACCCTTGTCCGAGTCGTTTATGTACATAATGAACAATAAGGGACCCAAAAGCGAGCCCTGGAGAAGTCCACTTCAAACACTCCTCCATTTGAATTTTACACCATTTATGTTGACCCGATGTTTTCTATCACTGATCCAACCTCTAATCCATTCTAACATTTTTCCTCTTATGCCATGGGCTTTGACCTTATTTAGTAGTCTCTGGTGGGGCACCTTGTTGAACGCTTTGCTAAAGTCAAGGTAAATAACATCGAAACTATCACTGTTATCTGACGCTTTATATACTTTAGTGTAAAAAGATCAAAGATTAGTCACGCATGACTTACCTTGAAGAAACCACGTTGTGAGTCACGAATCAAGTTATGTCTTTCGATGTGTTCTCTAAGTCTATTAACTATTATTGATTCAAGCATTTTAAATTATTACAAAGGCGGAGCATGCCGACAGGAGACCTTTTGGTCCATATCTAGGTCGGATGCGAAAAAAAATCATTATAATAATAAAACAATAAATAAAAACTATAATAATGTAAATAACAAATAAAATACATAAATAAATGCATAGGTATAGTTAGATAATAAACAAACAGGTAAATAGTAAATAATAATAGATTGACATATAACTAATGATAAATGAAAATCAGACAGACAAATGATAACAAAACAAAAACAAATAATATGAAATAAATGATAATCATTACAGCATCTTGCTTAGGTGTTTATCTAAATGATTCTTAAAGCTTCGAACTGATGTCAAACTGATTGGCCTGTAGTTACATATAGACGATTTGTCTCCCTTTTTGAAAACAGGAACAACGTTTGCCTGCCCCCAAGCAATAGGCACAAAACCAGTGTATAACGACTTATTAAATATTTCTGTTACCTAATCACAGATTTCAAAATTACATTCTTTAAGCACTCTCGGAAAATTTTCGTCTGGACCCGGGGATTTTGTAGTTTTAAGTCTTTCAATCTGTTTTACTACTTCTACTCGTACCTAACTAATGCATATATTAGTCTACTTTCTTCATCCCCACTGAAAATGTACTATATATATATATATATATATATATATATACATATATATATGTGTGTGTGTGTGTGTGTGTGTGTGTGTGTGTGTGTGTGTGTGTGTGTGTGTGTGTGTGTGTATACATATATATATATATATATGTATATACATATATATGTATGTATATGTATATATTGACTATATTATGACAAATAAAATTGAAGGTGAAAGAAGTTGATGAGGAGAAATGGGAGAATTTTACGCTTTAA
>NC_134796.1:38803790-38808790 GCF_046742065.1 Oratosquilla oratoria
TGTGTGTGTGTGTGTGTGTGTGTGTGTGTGTGTGTGTGTGTGTGTGTGTGTGTGTGTGTGTGTGTGTGTGTGTGTGTGTGTGTGTGTAATCCACGATGGTCTTGGATCACGTGTTGGACTCGTGATCGACAGCTATTTTCCTCCCTGAAGAGACCTTTCTATAGAGCTCATATATGACCGATCTATGGGTAATGCTGTGACCTTACACGCACACATACCCCCAACTCCCCGCCCACGAGGGCAGGAGTAAGGACCCGCAGCGCAGCGATACTGAAATCATTTCAGCCCTGGGCGGCATTCGAACCGGGACCGCCGTAGTGGTAGCCAGGAACTCTACCACTGCGCCACGAGTCGCATTGCGCGCGCGCGCGTGTTTGTATATGTGTGTGTGTTTGTGTGCATATGTGTGTGTGTGTGTGTGTGTGTGTGTGTGTGTGTGTGTGTGTGTGTGTGTGTGTGTGTGTGTGTGTGTGTGTGTGTGTGTGTGTGTGCGCACGTGTGTGTATATGTGTGTGTGTATGTGTATGTTTATATGTGTTACAGAGAAAGCAGGGGGGGGAACATCTGAAGAGAACAGAGAACATGTCTCTTCAATGACAACAATCGCCGGAGGTGAGGAATCATCATAATACCTCAGTTTAGAAAAACAAACACAAGAGGGCCACGATACAAAAACGTTTCCTCTGTCGGTGTTTTCATCCAGAGTGACAAACGGTGGTCTGAACTGACGATTAAACGTTTGTTTATTTACTCTTATCACTCCTAATGACTCATTCTAGGGACAGTAGCTGGTTTTGAATCTGTAAGGGTGATTCAAGTAAATAAATAAACTGATAACAGTAGATTCATAATGAACGCCGGGTAACCTAATTTTTTTTTTTTTTTTTTTTTTTTTTTTTTTTTTTTCACAATATACATCAAAGTCGATGGAGTGTTAAATAAAACTAGAGAAACGAGTTCCAGAGCCTCCCGATGGAAAAGGAATTGAAAAGGACGCTATTTTTTAACACCTTTAACATGTTAACTGTCATCTTCATCCTGGGAGTTCTACAAACACCACCATTTGAGTGACATCGTACGTCTGGCTACGCGCGTAGCAAGTTGTTATGGTTGACATTATTGTTAAATGTTTTATAGAAAAATTAAGATTATTGAACGGTTTTTTATTTGATGATGCATAGTTTGGTCGTTTACTGAATGCGTAAAACAGTTGTGGATATATGTCAAACCATTTTTTTTTTTTTTTTTACGTCACATACTCCCATCGGAAGGCTAGGACGATTCCCCTTACAGAGGAATTTGTAGCG
Organism: Oratosquilla oratoria; assembly: GCF_046742065.1. Lineage (NCBI taxonomy): Eukaryota > Metazoa > Arthropoda > Malacostraca > Stomatopoda > Squillidae > Oratosquilla > Oratosquilla oratoria. The sequence goes on from NC_134796.1 coordinate 38,805,098, forward strand.
TGAAATTTAATCAACCATGCCCTTGGTTCAACTTCGCCGGTGGCAGGATTCGAACCGCCATCCCTTCGACCTTCGCCGCAAGTAACGACGCCCTAACCCGATCACCCAGTGAGCTTCCAGATCGATCGATTTTTGTCAAAATTTCTTAAAGAATTTTTAGTCGGATATTGATATACTGATACTCAGATGAAATAGCGTAGGATTGTTTGTTTTTTATTATCATAAATAATACAGAATGCAGCCTTAAGCGTTACATCATTTTTTTTTTTTTTTACAATCAATCCAACATCTTATCTATTATCAGATTGTGCCGCATCATCAGTTCCAGATGATCAATCATCCATTCTCAATTGCAACTCTTCTTCCACGTGAAGACGAAACAAACAGGGCGGAACCGTTGCGGTCTTGTGCCCAATATTCCATTTAGCACAAACTCGTACCTTTCTCTCTAAAAGACCCAATCCACGTTACGATCTGGTCTTCAGGCCGCTTGACAGATCTGATCGCATCCGACCAGATTGGATGGTGTATGTCGGTCGGAAAGAAAATCAGTACATACACGATCCGATCAGATCTGTTGATTGGCCTCAAGATGGGATCGTACCGTGTGTGAGGTCCTTGAGGATTCTTGCATGGTGTATGTCGGTCGGTAAGAAAATCATTACATACACGATCCGACCAGATCTGTTAATTGGCCTCAAGACGGGATCGTACCGTGTGTGAGGTCCCTCAGGCTTCCTCTCGATCCTCTTCTGTCCTTGTGGACATATAGACCTGACCCATCATACATCACAAGAATGCAAATATATGTTTTGTTGTTGATGAATTTATATGTTTCATGTATATTGTTTTTCTTTTGATTAAAGGTATTTTTGTAAGCAAGATTGCATTAACAGAGAAAGTGAACGAAATATGTTTTTGCATATTACTTATGCCATACGTTAGTTTCAGATGTCAGCGCTAGTGCATATGTAAATATAAATATAGTACATAAATACATGTACAGTACAGTGTAAATGTGCGTAAATATGTACGTATATTTTGCTTCGTTTCTAAGTATTACAGGGTGGCAAAGTGATAGCAAACGTATTTCATTTACATAATAAATTTACGATATACATGCATCTACGAGATCGTAAAAACCTCATCCGATATCGTAAATTTAAGACCAAAAGCTACACCCCACCCCAAAAAAAAAAAAAAAAAAAAAGATAAGTGCTCACAAGTGGAACGCATCTGTACACGTCCATGTTGACACTATTTCGTCATCATAAGCTCTCGTGCATTTAATGGTTTGCCACATGACAACCTCAGTACAAGCGTAGCCTCCCTTTCGACCACATCACCGCCGTCCGAAGAAGACCCTTCGTCCATCGAACGACTCTCCTCGCCGCGTCTTCAGCGGACCATTTCGGAGGGGACCAGAGGTGGGCCACGTCCTGGAGGCGACCACTGAGCCGTGATGTGTGTGTGTGTCTATATAATCCTTGATGGATAGTTTCGTATATTCACATTACGGTACACGGCGACGGTGAGCGCTTGCCCAGAAGACTCCGAGAGATGGTTTTCGTGTTCGTGAGTAATCGGTTGTCCTTTTCTCCTCGTCTGTTTTGGTCAAGACTTAAATCAGGTGGTATGGCTTTATTAGCTTGTTTCCGGCTCTTGATTTAAACGTTCGGTTGGGGAGAGTTTTAACCACGGTTGATTAAAATCACCTGACGGCAGCTTGCATGAAGGAGTGTAGTCATAAAGTGAAGGTGAAGAATTAAGCAGAGGCAGTGCAATGTAGTTTAGTTCGAAGCTTTTAGATTCGTTTAGATAAACACCGAAGCAAGATGATGTAATGCCTGCCATTTGTTTTATACTATTTGTTTATTTGTTTGTTATTATTTGTCTGTTTATTATTATTTATTTGATTGTTATTCATTGTTATTTAATTGTCCACTTATTATTATTTACTATTTACCTGTTTGTTTATTATTTAAATTTACCTATTTATTTATTTATTCATTTTACTTATTATTATTTATATTATTATTTTTTTTTTTATCATTATCAATATTTTTCGCAATCGACCTAGTTATGGACCAAAAGGTCTCCTGTTGGCATGCTCCTCCTTTGTAATCCTTTGTAAAATGCTAAGCCTATCTCTGATTGCTTATCAGTTGGTTATGAAAATATTTTTTTCAGTGATCCATTAACTTAGAGCTATCAGGTGATTCCATTCAGCTTTAGGGATTCCTCCTGCCTGGTAAAGCCTTAATGACGGAATAGTGATTAGTTCAAGTCGATCTATGACGGCAAAGGACATTGAGACGATGATAATGAACTTTTAATTTCCATCGTTTCGTCCCATAAGACTTTCACTTGTAACGAAACGCAAAGTAATTAAAAACTCATTATCTCCGTCTGAATTACCTTTGCTTACCATAGTCTAGCTTTTCCAGATGATTAGTGATTAGTGATTAGTTTTGTTTGTTTCCAGTATTAACCGCTTTCCAGGACTCGACTCCAGACTACTTAGACATGTGTCTTTCCAGGTGCTCTTGACTGGCCTCCGGTTACCTATTTCGATCTCATCAACGCCCCAGACCTTCCTGTTCACCCTAGGTGCCTCTCCTCTTCCTCCTACTCCTCCAGGACAACCCCAGGACGCCCCAGGTCCTGTCTACTTCTCCCCAATACCCGGTTCCGGCAACAGCACCGCGTACGATCTCTCGCGAGGTCTTCCAAAGAAACATCGACGACCTAAAGCCCAGGAGCTTCTAGCTCGGAAGTACTACATACCCGACGACCCTGTATGTGAGTACAACAGCAACAAGACTTGGTGTCTCAGGGATCCAGAGTACCCTACGAAGGAGATCGAAGGAGCGGCTGAGGAACATTACCAGAAGCTGGTTCCTCTCTACGCTGACCTCATTAACCTGGAAGCCGAGTTCGATGACGAGGGATCTTCTGGAAAGAGAACCCTTCTGTGTTCTTCGAAAATCTCCTACATCAGGCCCCAGAGAGCAAAGAACGCAGAGGGAAAGTGGAGGGTCATCGTGAACAACGTCATTGTTGGCTACCAGAACCTGACTCAGACATATCGTGTAGAAGAGTGCCTGACTTCGGGAGAACCCTGCCCTCAAGTTCCAGAATGCTACGAGTCTAGATGCCAGCAGAAGTCTTCCTATCACCGAATACTCATCTACGACGCCAAAGACAAGTACTTTCCGTTTGCTATCGAGACCTTCAAGCTTCCGACCAACTGTGCCTGTTACCTCGGGGTTTCCTTCATCGACCACTAATTGCAAGATGTCCTGTGTCTTAGTGATTTATGCGAACTTAGATTAAGGGTACGTTTTCTAGTCATCAGAGTAATTCTATATTTAATAAAGAACTGTTATGTACTGAAATAACGCACAAACGTGTTTCTCTACCCCCCTTTGGGATCTCCTCAAGGTAAGCCAGAAAGAGTTCTTTTATCATACAGGCATGCATGTATACACACACACGCGCGCGCGCACACACACACTTATACAGACACATACACACATATGCACACGCGCACACACACACGCGCACATATAGACACATACACACATATGCACACGCCCACACACACACACACACACACACACACACACACACACACAGACATATGCATATGTGTGTATATGTGTATATATATATATATATATATATATATAT
>NC_134796.1:38813790-38816290 GCF_046742065.1 Oratosquilla oratoria
AAATGTGTATGATGAAGCAGTGTATTTTGGCCCGTTCAACCCCCTTCCTTTATAAGGTTAAGGGGAAAGTGCCCATAGCATTATATATATATATATATATATATATATATATATATATATATATATACATATATATACATATATATATACATATACATATATATCTATATATATATATATATATATATATATATATATATATATATGTGTGTGTGTGTGTGTGTGTGTGTATATATATATATAAATATATATATATATATATATATATATATATATATATATATATATATATATATAAATATATATAACTTCATTATGAGTCACTCAAATTGTAATGATGCTTGTGGTTTGTAACATTACTGGTAGCCCCATTTCCGTCGCGGCCTGAGTTGTCTGACATTTTTGCAAAATATGTTCCTTGCCTTCATTCACCATTCCCTTGACGACGATATTCAGCCACTATAATAAGAGACTTCATCCTTATTGTTGATTTACCCCTTTAGATAGGGTGAAGCACTTTGTACAAAAAAAATTCTGATTATCTACAATCCCATGCGCGACATTAGTGTGATCAATATTAATGACACAATATGACTCGTTACTGTTGTCCACTATTCAGGGCACCATCGACATTTCTCACCATTCCGAGACATTATTTATGTTTCTTGAGCAGTTGTGGGCGTAGACGCTATCTTTATGCTAGGTCTGCCATAGCACCTTTAGCGCCGTCGTTAGCATTACCCGGGAGATACCACGAGAAGGTGACTGTTGGGTTTTGCAACCAACTAACCCCCAAACACATAAAGACTCATCCTACATATTCAATTACGCTTTGCAATAGGCATTATTGTAGAATATCATTGATCATGAAGGAGACGTTTTATGTACATAAAGATAAAGGTTACTTGGGTGAAAGATACAATATATTATTATAGTTACCTCCACAAACGGTGCAAAGCAAGATCATGTGATTGTCTACCTGTGTCTGCTCGTCTCTATATCTGTCAATCTGCTTATTTGTATGTCACCTTGCCTGACCGATTGTCTGTCTGCCTTCTTGTCTGTCTCCCTGCTTGTTTATCTCTGTCTCTCAGTCAATGATTCTGTCTATCTGTCTGTGTCTGTCTGTCTGTATATCTGTCTGTCTATATGTCTGTCTGTCTGTCTGTCTGTCTGTCTGTCTGTCTGTCTGTCTGTCTACCTGTCTGTCTGTCTGTCTGTCTGTCTGTCTGTCTGTCTGTCTGTCTGTCTGTCTGTCTGTCTGTCTGTCTGTCTGTCTGTCTGTCTGTCTGTCTGTCTGTCTGTCTGTCTGTCTGTCTGTGTCTGCTTATCTCTGTTTTTTAGATATAATATATATCAAAACATAGATAAGTGTTAGCATATCTACAGATATCCTCTCTGATACAGTATGTATAGTACGTACATCATTATAGATGCAATAAAATATGATGCACTGTAAAGAAAAATATAAGATTTCAAAAATACAATAATGTTATTATTCATTTATATAAGTGATTAGTCCGCTAACATTTGAAATATGCTATCTCTATATGGTCCCCCCAAATCTTACTAAAGATATTAACAGATTGTAAAGGATAGAGCAGCGAGTCGGAAATATGATACTGGATATAAGAAACAAATCATACGAGAGCTGTCTAAAATATCTGATCCTATTTTTCTTACGAAAAGACATAATGAGAACTTGGCATAGATCTTCGATATCTTTGTAGAGAATCGTTACCATCAAAACCTGGACACGTTTTCATACTAGATACTAGTCAGGCGGAAAATAATAATATAAAGCTATTGAGACGTAGCTTTAACCTCGGGGTAGACAGAAACAACTTCGCCAACCACGTAATCTGTTGATGGAATAAACGTCTCATAAAAGCTTCTAAATATAGTGTATTTCAAAGTTTTGATATTCATTTGAATAATCACAAACGCGATATGCTACAATGTCTCTAATTTTGCTTGTTTGTTTTATTTTCTTAGTTGGACGTTTTTTGTCTCTTTTTCCACATTCCATCTCATTATGAAACAAAGGGTAGCCTGACGGTATGTTTTCTGTATGTAAATATGTAACTCGCTTGTTGGCCGAGCGGAATAAAGCGTCGCTACTTGCGGCGGAGGTCGAAGTGACGACAGTTCGAACCCAGCGAGTTGGACTAAGGCATCGTTCATCAAATTCCAAGCTACAAAGTCCTCTGTAAGGGGTGCCGACTTCGCCTCCTGATAAGGGCAGCTTGTGACATTAAACTGAATCAAATAGTCTATGTTTGTTACTGCGCGACATATCTCGGTGTGTCTAAGACGGGGTTCACACGGTCTAACCACTCTCACGGTTCGTCAAACGCGGTTCGACAGACACTTGTTTAAAGTGATGTGTGAACGTGTGAACGGGGTATTTGGTTGTCGAACACGTTGGTTAAACCCCGAATACCCCGTTCACACGTTCACACATCACACGTTCACACATCACACGTGTCTGTCGAACCGC
>NC_134796.1:38821290-38863790 GCF_046742065.1 Oratosquilla oratoria
AAGAATTAAGAAAATCATAAAGAATAAACGAGTAAGGTATAAATAGTTGATGAAAAGATAAAGATTATGAAAAGAAGAAGAAGAAGAAGTTTATTTGGCAATGAATCAATATACATACATACATACATACGTACATACATACATATACCAAAGGCTTTTTCCCCTTACACGGGGGGTAGCCAAAAAGAAAAAGGCATAGAAATCACTCCCACCCATTTCATTTCCCATATATTCCACTCCCCTCCACCCTCCTCCCTCCCTCCTATCTTGGCACCTCCTGGATATCTGCTTATTTAATCATTTATTCACATATTTCTTATTCGCTAATTTGTTTTTAATTTCATTTATATATATATATATATATATATATATATATATATATATATATATATATATATATACATATACATATATATATATATACACATGAAATGCAAATAATGATAAGAATACATAAAAAAACACATAAAGAACACAAACATGTAACCTTATTTCCATTGTGGTCTTTGCTTATTTCCATTATGGAGAGGAGGAGGTTCATAAAATGGGTCTAATTGTCTGCCACGGATGAAATGGCAAAAAATAAGATTGAGTCTCAAAAGAACTCACAAGAAACGACAATTGTGGCACTAATTTCGCCTCAAGGAGTAACATTTGACTAAGGTTGACCTTGTGTGAGGGTAAATACCGATTTGATTAGGGTCTTCACGTGTCAGTACACACAAGTACACACACGTACACACACACACACACACACACACACACACACACACACACACACACACACACACACACACACACACACACACACACACACACATTAATTCGCGTACGCTACAATAATACTTTTTACGAAGTTTTTTCTTTCTAATGTCAGATAATTATATTTAGCATAAAGGTCACTGTGAAAGCGAAATTAGATCAAATAATGGTAAATTTGGTTTATACAGGAGTGGAACAGTCACAGTATATCGGACAGCAGAGGAAGAGGGATTGTGTCCAAAGATGGCGAAGATATGAACAAGAAAGTTCATTTCCGACTTGGCTCGTCGTTCCGTAAGACGATGTATCGTACTCACACTGTTTAACCAAGCGTTCCTGCGAGGTGATTACACACGCACACATGCACGCACACACACACTCATACATACAAACACACACACACACACTCATACATACACACACACACACACACACGCATACACACAAACACGTGTACACGCACACACACACACACTCATACATACACACACACACGCATACACACAAACACGTGTACACGCATGCCACCCTCGCATGCACAAAACATACTGACACACCTACCATTATCATATACATACACACACGCGCACACAAGCGTACACACATACACACACATAACACCCTCGCATGCACAAAACATACACACACATATGTAAATACATGCACACACCTACCATTATCATATACATATACACACACGCACACAAGCGTACACACATACACACACATAACACCCTCGCATGCACAAAACATACGCACACATATACAAACACATGCACACACCTACCACCATCAAATACATACATACACACGCACACAAGCGTACACACATACACACACACATACCACCCTCACATGCACACACACATACCACCCTCACATGCACAAAACATACGCACACATATACAAACACATGCACACACCAACCACCATCAAATACATACATACATACACACGCACACAAGCGTACACACACACACCAACCTCCCACCCACACCCTCTGCCTTGAGAAGTCCTTGGGTTTGGGTGAGCCCTGAGGGCTCAGGGGCGTGTGAGAGCGTCAGTATATATAAGCCTCAGACCACGAAAGAGTCAACAGTCACGCCATCTCCGTTGGAACAGAAGGGAGCAGAAGAAATATTCCAACATGGGTTTCAGATATGCTGTGAGTACTCGTATTGTATCGAAGTGGAAAAAGAAGAAAATGGGGTTCTTGTACTTTAAGAAGTTTTTTGGAAGGCTTGTTTTTTTGTGATGTATTTTAGATTTTGGTGAGGAATGAGTGATATTTTTTTTCTTTTTTTGAGTATTGTGTTGCTCGTAGAAAAAGAAAGAGTATTTCTGGAGTAAATGCAGGAACGCTGGCATACGCCAACTCACTGTCAAAAATGAATGTGTCAAATTGCACGGACGCACACAGACATACACACAAGCGCGCGCACACACACACACACATATTCGTATACGTGTGCGCGCACATGTAACTGTAAACACAATGACATACATACACGTACGCATACTATATACATAAACATATACATACATACATATACAAACATACATACATATACATATGCATATATATATACATATACATATACATATACATATACATATACATATACATATATATATATATATATATATATAATATACATATAGATATACATATACACATACAAATACATATACATATACATATACATATACATATACATATACATATACATATACATATACACATACAAATACACATACATATACATATACATATACATATACATATGCATATGCATATACATATACATATACATATATATACATATATATTTACACAAACGCACACACACACACACACACACACACATATATATATACATAGATATATATATATATATACATATACATATATATATATGTATATATATATATATATATATATATATATATATATATATTTATGTATATATATACATATATATATATATAGAGAGAGAGAGAGAGAGAGAGAGAGAGAGAGAGAGAGAGAGAGAGAGAGAGAGTGAGAGAGAGAGAGAGAAAGAGAGAGAGAGATGTAGATATAGATATAGATATAGACACAGATATACATGTTTATAAACATGTATGTTGTATCTTTTATACGCTCGTCCTGGTAGGTCTTGGACCTGTCAGTAGCGATGCACGACACGTCTCCACTCTTTCCTCTCAAGACATATCTCGTTTTCCTTGATCTCACCCAACCCTGTTCGTCTAACAATGCTCCTATTGCTGTAAATTCTACTTCTTCAAATACTTCAACCTACACACACTTCTTTTCCCAATATTTATAATAAAATCAGTATTTTTTTTATTTAAATTTTTTTAATGTCATGTGTAAGTATTTAGTCAAAATATATCTTCACGTGACCAGTTTTCTGTATAGAAAGCGCCCCAGTCTATTTGTACTAATTAGATCGCCAAGGAAAACAAAATTCTATCAATGTTTTGTCTTTTTTTTCAAAATGCTCATAGGTTGTCACGGCCTTATTGAGTTTGGCTGCCGAGATCACCTTATCTTAGTAATGCATTTCCTAAATTTCTCTCTTCTAGTGCTCCAGTCTCTATTTATACTAATTAGATCTCCAAAGAGAACAAAATTCTACAATGTTTTGTCTTTCTTTTTTCAAAATGATCACAGGTTGTAACGGCCCTATTGAGTCTGGCTGCCGCCGACCTCCCGACCCATCACCGACCACACCCTCACCCCCCTGCATATGGTCACCGGCCCACCTACCACCAACCATCATACCACCCAGCCCCGGCATACCATCCAGCTCCTGCCTACAAACCCTCCCATCACCACGAGCCAGCCGTCCCCGCCTGCGCCGCAAATACCACCAAACCGTGGTGCCTTGAGGACTCCGAGTACCCGACCTACGAGATCAAACACGCAGCCGAGTACCACTACCAGAAGCTCGTGTCCCTCTACGCCGATGTCGTGGACCTCAACACCGAGCTCTCCGTCGAGAGACCCGAGACCCTCGAGGAGGAGACCTACCTGTGCCCCTCCGAGACCGCCTACGTCAGACCTCTTCGGGCGCAGAACACCGACGGCAAGTGGAGGATCATCGTCAACAACGTCGACGTCCACTACGAGACCCTGACGCAGACCACCCGTATCGAAGAGTGCCTGACTTCGGGAGAGGCCTGCCCCCTCGTGCCCCACTGCTACGAGTCCAAGTGTCTGCAGAAGTCGGCCTACCACCGCTTCCTCGTCTACGACGCCTACGACCAGTACTTCCCCTTCGCCATCGAGTCCTTCCAGCTCCCGGCCAGCTGTGCCTGTTACCTGGGAGCCTATGTCATTGACCACTAAGGCCGTACAATTCAAAGCATCTCAAGCCTCATCAAGCCGCACTTAGTTATCACGTGATTCTTCGTTTGCCCCCCAAGGCAGAGGTCAGGGACTGAAGTCCCTGAGGTTTGTTTTGGGCGGTAGTCTTTGGTCCCTATTGACTCGTGTGTCGGCGATACGTGAAGAAAGCAGTTCTCTAGTCATCTCGCTGTGATAATTCAGCTTATTTATATCAAATATTTTATTTTCTGATCTCTCGAAATATCCATGGAGTAATAAAGAAACGAATATATATTGTTTGTTTTCTTTGAATTATTGTCTGTATCATTAGCACAATGCCATTTCTTTGCCATACTGATTTTTCTCAGTTGCCTCACATATTATACATACATACATATACCAAAGGCTTTTTCTCCCCTTGCAAGAGAAGTAGTCTAAAAAAACAAAGACATAGAAACCACTCCCACCCATTCCATTCCCAACATACTCCACTCCCCTCCACCCTCTTCCCTCCCTCTCATCTTGGCACCTCCTAGATGACGGGTCATCCCTGCATCTGGTCCACTGCCCTGGGTCAGAAGCAGTGCCATAAAACATAATAATCTGTTTATCATTTGTCCTACCCAATATCCTTCTAGGATACACATAACTGGTAACTTATCTGTTCGACTTAGTCCGTACACTACGAGCTTCACCAGCTTCCAGTACAATATCCTTTTCACTATTACTGAACTCATTCAGTGTTTCGCAGTTCATTCCCACACAACAACAATGTTAAACCTATTATATTCCCCACTATTTTCACTTTTGCTGTAATTAACATCTTCCGTTTCCAATACACACCGTTTTGCAGCATATATGCCTCTTTTACATATATATATATATATATATATATATATATATATGTATATATATATACATATATATATGAGAGAGTGATAGGTGGGGAAGGGTAAACGAAGATGGGCTTTAGAATATGTTTATTGTCCTAACGTTTCGGTCATAGAGACCGAAACGTTAGAACGTATTCTGAAGCCCATCTTCCTTCACCCTTCCACGCCTATCACTCTCTCATTTCTCTCAAACAATTTGTATATATATATATATATATATATATATATATATATATATATATATTTATGTCTGTGTAATGTTTCCTATCAAATCACTTTAACATAGTCATGTCCTCACCGCTTTCTAAATGATTACTTTTTTAGTTTTGTTTTTTTCAGTCTTCTCATTTTCTTGAGGACAAACAACTCAAAATTTTTACAGTTTCTTTAAATGTTGATGTAAATTCCTTCAATTCCAGAAACTCTACAAATGTTCCCGTGTCTGAATGCATGCTTTTCACCGCCATTATCAGCTTTCTCTGTTACTGTGTCATACGCTCTTTCCAAATCCATGAACATCCTATATACAAGTACACGTTCAGCAAAAGAATTAACTGTATGAATAAATAGGAAATATAGGAAGAAAAATGGGATTTATGATTTACGATAAAAGAGTAAAAATCACCGGAGAGAAAGATGTTAAGCTCGGAGGCAATTAAAACAAAAGGAAGACAGGGACATACATACAAACATATACCAAAGACTTTTTTCCCCCAAAAAAACAAAGGCATAAAAACCACTCTCACCCATTCCATCCCTATCACACTCCACTCCCCTCCCCCCTCTTCCCTCCCTCTTATCTTGGCACCTCCTGGATGACGGGTCATCCCTGCATCTCGCCCACTGTCCTGGGTCAGAAGCAGTGTCACAAGACACAGCACATCCACAGCAAGGCCGCTTCATTAAATCGGCGACCCCCCCTTTCCGTCCCCTCATGCAGAATAAGAGAAGACTGGTAGTTATGGAAAATTAAGAAAAAGGGAAGGAGTATTCCAGGAAGATTTATAGTTATGATGGAAGAGTGGAGAATGAAGGAGTGGCGGTGGGTACTGGAAACGCGTCCAGTGAAATCGGTCTGACAATGGAAAGTCTGAAGAAAAGAAAACAATCGGAGATGACGACAGAGCGGTGGAGTTGGCGGGAACACTTGGGGGAAAATGCAATTTAGAAACTAACAGCAACAGTAAACAAAGTTTATGAAACAAAGTGAAACTACTGAGCAGATGTGCAAGTCAGCGTTTTTTATCAAGCAAAAGTTGACAGGAAGACTAAAATGCAACAAGCACAGAAGTATAATTGTTATGAGACGAATACCCAAATTACCCTAAGCGCAATTACCAATACAATGAAAAGGAAAACCAAATAACTATTGAAAAAAATACAGACTGCTGGATAGGAATAAAAATAACAAAGAAGAACCAATTACAAATTTAAAAAAATACAGATGGGTAGGAATAGAAAATAAAAAAATAATCTGTTCTCAAAACAAAAAAGCTAGCCAGGACTAGGTTATAAGAAACGTGGAAGATGAATATTAAGGAAAGAGTGAAACAGGGATGCGTAATGTCTCCTGATTTTTTTTCAATTTTTTCGAAAAGATTATTATGGGAGAAGTGCAACCTGTCGACGGTGTCAAAACATCAACGAAAAAGTATTGTGACGACATTAGGCTAATAGTGAAGACTGAGCAACGACTAGAACAGTTAGTAAACACCACAGAAGAGACTAGTAAAAGAAAAGATTAAAAATCAGTATTATGAAGACAAAAGTAAAGTTTATAAGCAAGATAACCAATCTTGTTCGGGCAAAGATTTTTTCTATAAATAACAAAATTAAACAGGTTCAGATGTACTATCTGGGTAGTATCATCACGAAGGATAGTAGAAGTATAGCTGATATAAATAGGAAGATGAAGGATACTTACTATTTACTATAAACTGTAAAATTGACCTATTTTCGCCAGCTTTACAACATTAATTAAATGGACCAAAAGTCCACAATCAACACCTTGAGACCCGAGAAGGCGACTCCCCCTCCTCTCTTTCCTCCTCTCTTTCCTCCTCTTCTTCCTCCTCCTCTTCCTCCTCCTCCTCCTCTTCCTCCTCCTCCTCCTCTTCCTCCTCATCCTCATCCTCCTCTTCCTCCTCTTCCTCCTCCTCCTCCTCCTCCTCTTCCTCCTCCTCCTCCTCTTCCTCTTCCTCCTCCTCCTCCTCTTTCTCCTCCTCCTCCTCTTCCTCCTCCTCTTCCTCTTCTTCCTCATCCTCCTCCTCCTCTTCCTCCTCCTCCTCCTCCTCTTCCTCCTCATCCTCCTCCTCCTCCTCCTCTTCCTCCTCTTCCTCCTCTTCCTCCTCCTCCTCTTCCTCCTCCTCCTCCTCTTCCTCCTCCTCCTCTTCCTCCTCCTCTTCCTCTTCTTCCTCATCCTCCTCCTCCTCTTCCTCCTCCTCCTCATCCTCCTCTTCCTCCTCATCCTCCTCTTCCTCCTCCTCCTCTTCCTCCTCTTCCTCCTCTTCCTCCTCCTCCTCCTCTTTACTTTCTCCTTCAAGAGACCAGACAAGCAGACGGCCGTCGTCCTCTTTCTTCCGTCATCTGGTGAGGAAGCCAACACTACACACGTCTTTTAGTTTTTCATAATTTCTTTATTCTAGCTTCTATATATCTATTTTTACTTATTACTTTTTTCTTTTAATCTTTATATTTATATAAATTCAAGCCAGACATTATGAGTAGCATGCTAGGTAGACCACACACATTTATGATAGGAAAAAATGATATAAAGAAGAAATGTGCAATTTGCTAGATATAGCAAACACGTCATGAGTATGAAAAAATCCCTAACACATTATAGTGGACGAAGAAAACTATAGTATATTTCTGTAGTACCAAAGATATATCTAAATTCAAATTTTATATAAAGAGTCCTTAATTCCCCCTATAAGAGGGGTTGCCTGACTCAATGTAAGAGGAAATAATGAAAAATTGGAGATCCCAAGTCCCTTCGACCCTCTCCATTTAGTTGCCTACTACGACATGCAGGGGAAACTCGATGGTGGTGTTCTTGTCCCCCATCACAGGATGCTAGTAAGAATAAAGAGTTAGAGTAATATATAAAGGATGGCAGATAGGAAAGTCAGTAGTTGAAAGTGACTGTCCTTTGTCCTTGAATGTAGTTTAGTCTCCAGACATAAAATGTATCTGCGTGACACTGATCCGTAGAGATACGTTTTTTTTTTTTTTTTTTTTTTTTTTTTTTTTTACATACAGTTACCCGCTAATTGAGATCATGGGGCGTGGGAGAGGAACGTCGCCACCCGTTTCATTCAAATCACAAACTTCTCCAGCTCCATATGAAAAATAAAATAGATACTAGTTCAAGTTATGAACTACTAAAGCCTAAAAAAAGATCTTTAAAATGTGAAGAAAGACGAAGAGGAAATGGTGAGACAAATTCAAGATGTTGGGTGAGTGGGTAAAGGTGGGTGATGGGTGAAGGAGTAGGAGGATTGGGCAGGGTTGATTGGTCCAGTGGCTGGAACATACACGTTCAGAATAAATATGTATAAAGAAAAATCAATATCACGAAAGCAAATAGTCTAAGACGGAATGAGGGCAGCACCTTGTCTGGCGCGATGGAAAAACGAAATATATTTGGTAAAATTGTGGTCAAAGTTTAACTCAACTAATATACTTTTCATTCTGTCTTTGGTGCTCAGCTATCTTTAAATATATCTTTAGAGAAAAAAAAAGAAATTTAAGAAATGAATACGGTATGATAAATGCATTAAATAATCAGAAAGTGAAATTGTATTTCCATCTTGAAATATTGGTGATTATTTGAGTCCTTTCTCGCGACTGTGAAGGACACAAACAAGGTCATCATATTAAGACAACAGGGCAAAACTCACAGTAATGGATTTAAATTGTACAAATTTAGATTTAAGAAGGAATCAGGCAAGAACTGGTTTACTAATAGGGTGGTCAACGAATGGAACAGACTTAGTAACCAATTAGTAAGCGCTGAAACTATCGGTTGTTTTAAGAAACAGTTAGACAACTTTATAGATGGGTATGACAGGTGGCAATGGACATGGAACTGCCTAGTTTAGACCCTATAGTCTCTTGCAGTCTCCTTCATTCTTATGTTCTTATGTGCATCTATTGAAACCTGGTCAATATTTCTTTCCTTGAACTATTGAAAAATTGACTTATCGGATTAAATGATCATTCAATTATATTTCTTTTCTCCGATTCCTTTTTTTTTTTTTTTTTTGCGTTAAAGTTGACTTATAAGATTTTATTTCTACTAATACATATTTCTCTTTCTCAATTTCATTTTTCTTCATGATAAAGTTGTCTTATAAGATTTAATTTTAAATCAATTTCATATTTTTCTAAATTCCATTTTTCTACATTTTGATATATTTCAAGAGTAATCTTGCTCAAACGTCGAGCGTCATTCGTTTTGTTCTGTCAAGCTGAAATGAAGAGTCGTTCTTGCGTAAGAAAAACAAAACCTTTTGGATTACTACAAAACTCCTTATAAAAATATCACAATAAACCCGTTTTACTAAACCCTAATGAAGTACTGAAAAAACAGAGAAGAAATGAAAATCTACAATAAAAACATTTTAGTAGACCATGGTAGCACCTAATCAGTATGATCAAGCTCATTATACTTATTTCAGACCTCAATTCACAGCCATATTCATTCCAACATATAAAAACTTCTTATGCACTTGTCACCAAACATGCAAACTTACCAAATTATACTAAGCCATTGTGATGATGTATAGAGGCTGTATCGTTCTTCAAGGAATAGGCTGGTCCTGCAGAGGACCATAAGGCTGAAATACATATGATTGACGTTCCTAGAAAACAAAAGAAAACCTTCACAATAAACACGTTGACCTTTCACAACGGACATCCAAACGTGGCCTAAGAAGGATGCTAATAAAAATCTTACAGTTCCTGTTATATCAATACATATTCGTTGGCAAAGAATCACTTAAGCCAAAAGACAAAACTATTTTACACAGAAATATTTTTTCTTAAATTACCAACGAAATTCGCAAGAGATTCGTTGGAAGAAGAAACAAAAAAACATTATTTTTGACAACAGCATGACTTACTTGCTATCTACAGAAAACGAGAACCTTTGTATACCAACTGATACAACGCCCCGAACTAGCCAGACTTATGAAATGCTGTTAACCTATGTCTTCTCTCTCTCTCTCTCTCTCTCTCTCTCTCTCTCTCTCTCTCTCTCTCTCTCTCTCTCTCTCTCTCTCTCTCTCTCTCTCTCTCTCTCTCTCTCTCTCTCTTTTTCTTCTTCTTCTTCTTCTTCTTCTTCTTCTTCTTCTTCTTCTTCTTCTTCTTCTTCTTCTTCTTCTTCTTCTTCTTCTTCTTCTTCTTCTTCTTCTTCTTCTTCGTTTATTATTAGAGAAGAGATGGGAACATCTCAACTTCCCTATGTCTCAAGAGCATAAAAGCGTCTAGGACCAACCATGATCGAATTAGTATCAAGGTGACCTCTTGACGCTTCCAGCCCAGGGTACTGCCCTTAGCTAAATGAGGTGCAAAGTAACGTCTGTTATGTGACCCTTCTCAGAAAAAGGGATAATTTAGAGTTAGGTCAACTCTCTGTGAGAAAAGGCAAGTGGGACACTCTAAAGGAGCCTAACCGTTGTGTCAGCAACCTCTTCAGTAACGAGTGTTGCACTTTCCAGAGCAATAAGGACGAGTATAAATATCCTAAATGGATGGCAGATAGGCTGCAAAATAACATCGAAATGAAAACAGGGTTTTATATTGGGAGCCAAAATTGGGAAACATGCCTTAGCTCTAAGTATAACGAAATGGTTAGACTGGTTAACAAGAACACGCTCATAGCGAAACGCAACTACGAAATTAAGGTTGCCAGACAAGCGAGATCTGACCAAAAAAACTTCTTTCATCTCTACAAAACTATGAATTGGAAAAGGATAGACCCAATTAAAACCTAAGAAGATGTCTTGATAGATTTGAAGAAAAAAATGAGCTAGGAGATTTATAAATGTTTTCTCGCGGTATTAACAAAAGAGAGGATAGATATGCTATATGACTGTGACCAAATCTTTATTTGGGATGAGGGAAGTAGACTAACTAGCATCAACATTAGCAACAAAGAAGTAGTCAAACAGACTGGTAGACCTAAAGCTACAAAATCCCCGGGTCTAGACGATTTTTATCCGTGAGTGCTAAAGGAGTGTAAATTTGAAATCTGCGACCAATTAACTTATGTATTTAGTAAATCGGTAGACACTGGTTTTGTGCCTACCCCTTTTGGGCAGGGAAGTGTTGTTCTTGTTTTGAAAAAGGAAGATAAATTTTCTATACACAACTACAGGCCAATCAGTTTGACGTCGGTTGTAGCTAAAATGCTGGAATCAATAATAGCTAATAGAATCAGAGGTTACAATGAAGATATAATTTGATTCATGACTCACAGCATGGGTTCACCAAGGGTAGATCATATGTAACTAATTTTTTATCCTTTTACAATAATGTCCAAAAAGAGGCAGATAACAATGATAGTTACAATGTTATTGACCTTGATTTACCAAATCGTTTGACAGGATACACCATCAAAGACTATTGAATAGAGTCAAAGCCTATATCATAGGAAGAAAATTGTTAGAAAGGATAAGAACATGGATTAGTGAAAAAAAAAACAGTGGGTCACCATTAATGGTGTAAAGTCCAAATGAGGTAATGTTACTAGTGGAGTTCCCCAGGGCCGGTTTTAGGTTCCCTATTGTTCATTATGTATATAAACGACTTGGACAATGGGAATATAAGTGATTTTAGTAAGTTTGCGGACGACACTAAGATAGGACGGCATGTTAGGTCCGAGGATGACGGCGGAATACTGCAGGAAGATCTTAACAGATTTTTCACATGGTTGGTGAAATGGCAAATGAACCGCAATATCTTAAAGTGTAGTGTGTTAAAGGTAGATTCACACAACCCAGAAAATAGGTATAGCTTAAATAACACAAATTTAGAGAAAACAGGATATATAAAAGCCCTGACCTTGAATCCAGGAAACAGTGTGTTGGTGTCAGGAACAAATCTAACAGAGCATTAGAATTAATTGCTAGGACGGTTATGTGCATATGTAGTTATGTGCATATGTAGTTATTGAACTATCTGACAGTAGTTAAACCCACCCTTGACTATGCGGTACAGTTTTGGTCTCCGTCATAGAGAAAAGGTGTTAATTCACTAGAATCAGTTCAGAGGAGAATGACCAAAATGGTACATGGGATAAGACATTTACCTTACGGAGCTCCGTAATCGTCGCAAAAGCGAACGCGAACCCGAACGTGAACTCGAAAGCGAACGCCAACGCCAACGACAACGACAACGACAACGACAACGACAACGACAACGACAACGACAACGACAACAACGCCAACGCCAACGCCAACGCCAACGCCAACGACAACGACAACGCTAACGCTAACGCTAACGCTAACGCTAACGCCAACGCTAACGCTAACGCTAACGCTAACGCTAACGCTAACGCTAACGCTAACGACAACGACAACGACAACGACAACGACAACGACAACGACAACGACAACGACAACGACAACGACAACGACAACGACAACGACAACGACAACGCCAACGCCAACGCCAACGCCAACGCCAACGACAACGCCAACGCCAACGCCAAAAGTCAACGCTAACGCCAACGCCAACGTCAACGCACACGTCAATATGAACGCGAACTTGAACATGAACGTAAATTTGAGGATGAACATGAATTTGAATATGTATGGGTATTTCCCTGTGTGTGTGTGTGTGTGTGTGTGTGTGTGTGTGTGTGTGTGTGTGTGTGTGTGTGTGTGTGTGTGTGTGTGTGTGTGTGTGTGTGTGTGTGTGTGTGTGTGTGCGTGTGTGCGCGCGCGCGTCCGTGTTGCTTAGCATCAGCCGCGGTCGACAGGAATGCATAAATATAACAGCTTGCTCTGAAAAAGTTACTTCATAACACTGTTCTCCAACTGCGCATATTATCTAGTTTAAGTTTCATTTATATATATATATATACATATATATATATATACATATATATATATATATATATATATACAATAAAACACAAAGAACGTGTGTTAAAAAATGCCTGAGCAACCACCAGGAAAAATAAACTAACGAAGCAGAGCGCTTTCGTATAGTTACATCTTCAGTGCTAATACATAGAAGGAATTACAAGAAGAAACATGGTGCAGAATATATGACTGAGACATGAAGAAGGAATTCGAAGAGGTAGTGGAAGAGGTACACGTGATTTTACTGCCGTCTTGGTAACCAACAAGCATTGTACTATTGCTTACAACTAGTATATTACAATTTAAACAATTTTGAAATTTCTTGGCAAACATAACTATCTAGTTTCTACAAACCTTGGTGGAGATTGACATTTATTCCCTCACTAGATTTGATCAAACTACATTCAATTAAATTTCTCTCTGTGGTGTTATTGTTATAAAGTATGTGATGACTTTAGCTATATCCCAGTCAATTAGGTGGTCAAAATTGTTCATGAGGTTGAATATACGGCTAGATTGGTTTCTTGTGTTGATTAATTCGTGTTTTGAGTGTTTTAACAGTCTGACCAACATAAAAATGATAACATGATTTACAAGGTATTTTATACAAGCATCCTTTATCACTATTGACGGAATTATTTATGAGCAATCGCCTTACAGTGTTCTTGTTGTTAAAAACTACATTAATGCTAAAACTACGTAATAAATTTGGGATGCCTTGCATGTTCTCTTGGTACAACTAACACGTTAGTCTTATCAAAACTTTGAATTGACCTGAGGTTGTAAAAGATTCTTTTGGCACAATTATAAGCTGTATCAAGAATATATATAGGGTATCGCAGCTTAGTACCAATATCGTAAATACATCTTCTTTTGTCATTGATGTACTCTGGCCTGCAAATGCGCAAAGCCCTAAGAAACATCGAAGAAAAAACATCGTTTTACGCCATTAATGTGTGAGGATTAATAGTGTATATATGAACAAACATTGGTTGGTTTGCGATATACGCTAGACTTTAACTCAATTTCACGGCGGTAGATATTACCTGATGGCTTGAGGCAATTGTTACTTGTCCCGTTACGAGTAGTATTTGATTTGAAAGCATCTTCAATTTCACTGTTGTCACTTCCCTTCACAATTTCAAACGCTTGTATTAAGTCTTCACTGAGTTTAGGAGAAAAGGTTCAGATGTTTTGAGTGTTTTTTTTTTGTTTGTTTTTTTTTGGTATGATTTGTTTCTTACATTTAGTATGAGCTCTGTGGCAAATCAACCAATTGATCAATTTATTAAGTTTTAGGGACCATACGGAAACAGCATATTCCAGGTATGGGTAGACAAGTTATCTATATGATTCCTTCGTCTTCCACTTCCTCCACATTCTCCTCCTCATCTTCCTCCTCTTCCTCTTTAACCCTTTTCTTCCTACCCAACTCTCCGTCCTTCCCACCCTTCTCTTCCTCCTCCTTCCACCCTTCTCTTCCTCCTCCTTCCACCCTTTTCTTCTCCCCCCTCTACTTTCGTTCTACTTCTAAGCCTGTCACTTTAAGTACAGAACACTAGGTAACAGCTGCGAGAAGTGAATGTTGTCAAGTATAAAAGAGCTGAGAGAAGGAGGGGACAAACACAGTTCCAACGACTCCTCCAGCCGACAGCCTAAGAACCACCACCATCATTATGACACCTGCGCCCAAGGTAAACAAGGGAAACGAGGGAAGTGGCAGGGATGTCGCCTTTTCTCATACGAAAAGTCTCTTTAAGGTACAGGGGAAGGAACCACTTCGACTCCTACCTGAAGCGTCCGTTTTTCTCTTTTGCTTTAGTGTGGAGGACAGGGGTAGGGAGTTTGGGTGTTGACCTCAGGCATTTATGGAATTCTGTCTTTAGCTCCTCATATATTAAATACCTTGATTGATTGCAGACCCCGCTGCTGGTGCTCCTGGCCGCTGTCCTCTCCGCCGTAGTGGAAGGACAATATCTTCCGTCTTCCTTCGTGGCCCTCGACTACGGCAACAGCGCCCCCGCGACCCACCCAACCTCTTCACCAGCACACTGCAACCCTAATTATCCAAGCCATATTCCCTCTTGCGCACAAGGGTCTAACGCCACCTGGTGCCTCGAGGACGAGGAGTACCCGGCCAGCGAAATCCAGGCGGCCCTCAACCACCACTACGCCAAGGTCGTCAGCCTTTATGCCGACGTGACGGATCTCAACACCGCTCTCTCCGTCGAGAGACCCGAGACCCTCGAGGAGGAGACGTACCTGTGTCCTTCCGAGACCGCCTACATCAGACCCCTGCGGGTGCTGAGTGACTGTGGCTGGAAGATCATCGTCAACAACATCAAGGTCAACTACCAGGACTTCACGCAGACGACCCGCGTCGAGGAGTGCACCACTTCGGGTGAGGCCTGCCCCCTCGTGCCCCACTGCTACGAGACCAAGTGCCTGCAGAAGTCCGCCTACCACCGCTTCCTCGTCTACAACCCCTACGACAAGTACTTCCCCTTCGAGATCCGCACCTTCAAGCTCCCTTCCAGCTGCGCCTGTTTTATCGATGAGTTCCAGCTCTAAGCCTCCTCCAGTCAGGAGCCGATTATCGCATCACCAGTCGAACTCCTTCTGAGGCACCACGGGTCACTTGTTACTTGTTGACGTTTTACCAGGGACTCGGACGATGGCGCCATTGCCACACCCTTTCTTGGAGTGTTTTTGGCTTCCTTGTCACAGTCCCGTATTTTTTCCTCCTAAACCACATTCACCCTCATCTCACGTTGACACCTCGCGAAGAAAGCAGTTCTCCAGTCATCTCGCAGCCATCACATAATCAGCCGACGACTATGGCAACTTGTTATGATCTATATCAGTTGTTCTCACGTTTTCTTGGTTATTAAACGTCTTAGATTCAGAAACGACTTTCAATTTATTTTGGACCTGGGTTGTATTTAGCACGTTTAGATCATTTGTTCTGGTTGATGCCAGGTGGCTTTATTCAACTTGAAAGAACATCTGGTATAAAAAAGAAAGTAATATCTACATTTGCTCAAAATCATAAGCTCCTGTAAATGTTATTCTCGTTTCTTTTAAAGATTTCATAATCACCATGTGTTACATTCCATGTTTTCCTTCGCTTTACCTTGTTTCAGTTGACAGATAAAGACAAATTTAAGTTATTTGCATGAGAAGAGTATCATTTCCCTATGGTCTGGTACGCCTATCTCGTGTACCTGGTAGAAAATCCTTACCAAGTACCAAAAGGGAAATAACACAAATGTTATGCCTTGTATTCTTTTCAGTCAGAGAGAGGATGAAAAACAGAAATTATCAAGAGACAACATTTGTTACTAAACACCACTGAGCTTGCCGTGGTATGGTTCTCTTGGGCACACTTGGAATAAACATTTCCGTGCTCAGTGCCAACGGCTGGTAGTATTCTCGTCATAATGCACCTATCAGAACATTTAGTTTTCACCGCGGTATGGGTCCCTTACGCACACTAGAGATGAACACTTCCGTGCTCAGTGTTAACGGCTGATACTATTATTTAAAGAATAGCTATCTTCCATAAGAATAGTTAGAATATTATAAGTCAATATCATGACTGATCTCTTTATTCAAAATACCGACGATACTATGTACAACAATGGTGATGAGATTTTTTTTTTTTTTTTTTTTTTTTTTTTTTTTTTACAATAGCTTACAATCTTTGTACTATACCAACAGACACATAAGTGTCTGTTGGTGTAGTGGGCTAAGGCTCTGTGAAGGTAATCTTACGAGTGGCCGATAGCAGTGTGTTCGAATCCTGCATGCGACTGACATAAAATTGTCGGATTCATGTCGCTGTTACTAGCGAATTTCTCTCATAGTTACAATGGCGAAAAGCGTGAAAGGGATTTGTTCCGATCTTTACCCCTTCCCAACTGGTGCACATGGGCCTTGTATAAAACAGGAATTGGGGTCGCAAAATAGTGATCTTTCCTATCCTCGGGAATCAGTTCGATTCCAGGTTTCAAGGCTTTTAAGTGTCTGCTGGTGTAGTGGGCTAAGGCTCTGTGAAGGTAATCTTACGAGTGGCTGATAGCAGTGGGTTCGAATCCTGCATGCGACTGTCATAAAATTATCGGATTGATGTCGCTGTTACTAGCGAATTTCTCTCATATATATATATATATATATATATATATATATATATATAAATATATAGCCTGCTTCTTCTCTTTTACACCCTTCTTTGCTTCCTCATCCCACCACTCACTACCCTTCCTTCTATTTCCTCCCGTCCTCCTTGTTCCACACACCATCTTTGCACACCTTATGACTCCCCCATTGAACCATCCCCATTCCTCTTCCACTCCTAGTTCTTCTCTATCCTTTACTCCTTCCCACTCCTCTCTCAGCTTCTTCTTATACTCCTTCTCCTTCTCATTTAAGCAGTTCACTCTAAGTACCTCCCTACCTTCTGCCCTTTTACTCTTTCTCCACCTATTCTCCACTCTCAACTTACCTTTCACCAAAAATTGATCTGATATTCCCCCACTCTCTCCCCTTAGAACATCTACATCTTTAACTCTTCCTATTATACTCCTGGTTACCACTATATAGTCTATTAACGCTCTATCTGCCACTCTTCCATTCACCACCCTCTCCCATGTGTACTTAGCCTTGACTTTTTTCCTAAACACTGTATTTCCTATCATCAATTTTCTTTCTAGATACATCTCCACTATCAGCTCTCCACTACGACTTTTTCCTGCAACTCCACACTTCCCAATCACTCCCTCTATTGGTTCACTTCCTACCCTATCTTAAGGTCTCCTAATACCACTATATTGACATTTCTCCCTAATCCCTCTATTGACTCATTTAAATCCATCCAAAAAGCCTCCCTTTCCTCTACACTCTTCTCACTACCAGGGACATATGCACGCATATATATATATATATATATATATATATATATATATATATATATATATATATAACTGGAAGTGGAGGAAGTAGACGAAGAATATTGGGAGAATTTTAATGCTTTAACGTTTCGACCCACAGGGTCTTGATCACAAAGCTAACAATGAAAAACAACATGGATATTTTACACATAGGCAGGTCATCTCTTGGGACGCCTAGGAGAGGTTGCCATACTCATAACATTTGTGTATTCATTTTCTGTAATTATTAATAAACTTGTGGCTTTTGCTAAGCTTATAAAACCTTCCCTATGGTTAAAGTTATCATGAGTGTTAATATAAGCTGCTTCTTTTGTCTTTCTCAATATTTTTGTTGAACCTTTATTTATTACAATTGTATTGTTCCAGTCTGGAAGGTGGTCAAATTATCTATATGCCTTATAATAGAACTAGAAAATATGTAGTTTTTTTCCATAGTTTTTGTGTTCGTATAACCTTTTATCTAGTCCACGACCCGTTTCTCCAAAATATGATGATAGGCAGCTTTTACATGGTATCTTATATAAAATACTGTTTTCATTAGTTGGGTTATTATTCCTACGTGTGATCAAATGTTCCACTTTGCTACCAGATGTTTTAGCTATCATAATGCTTGCTTTTAAGAGAATTTTTTCTAGGTGTGAATTAATATTGGAGTTTGGAGCTGTGATATATCGGGCATCTTTGTTGCATTTATTATTATCTTTGCTTCTCATACTTATTTCTTTAGTTTTTTTCTCAATTTACACACGAGAGCTTTTGTATATTTTAGTTTGTTGAAAGTTTCTGTCATATGATTTAGTTCATCCTCCAAAAAATCTTCACTACATAAGCGAAATGCTCTGAGAAAGAAGCCTGTTACTATACCTGTTTTGGTTCAATTATTGTTTCCCGAATAAAAGTGTATGTCGGAGTATACTGTCGCTATACATCCATTTAAGTCCTATTTGTTTCCCTTACCAGGTTAGCACATTCAAAGGATTACTTCTATATAGGCAAATGTATGTGTATATATATTCACACATACATATGCATGTATATATGCACAAACACACACACACACACACACACATATATATATATATATATATATATATGTATATATATATATATATATATATATATATATGTATATATATATACATATATATATATATACATATATATGCAAAATAACCACAGGCGAAGGGAAACTTGTAAGCAGTAAATACTTACTCTACAAGTTTCCTTTCTTCTGTGGTTATTTTGCATTTTTGTATTGCGGTGATGTGATTGCGTATACATATATGTGTATGTATATATATATATATATTTATATATATATATATATATATATATATGTATGTAGATATGTATATATATGTATATATATGTATATATATATATATATATATATATATATATATATACATATATATATATACATATATGTATGTATATGTATATATATACTTTGTTTAGGAGAATAAGTTATGATGTTCTGAGTGTTTTTTGTATGATTTGTTTCATACATTTAGTATGAGTTCTGTGGCAAACTGACCAATCGGTGAATTTAATGAGTATTAGCGATCATGAGGAAACAGCATATTCCAGTTATGGGCAGACAAGTTATCTATATGATTGCTTCGTCTTCCACTTCCTTCACATTATCATCCTTATCTTCCTCTTCTTCCTCTTTAACCCTTCTCTTCTTCCTCTTTAACCCTTTTCTTCCCACTCTACTCTCCATCCTTCCCATCCTTCTCGTCATCTTCTTCCACCCTTCTCTTCCTCCCACTCCTATCGTTCTACTTCTAAGCCTGTTACCTTAAGTACTGAACACTAGATAACAGCTGCGAGGAGTGAATGTTGTCAAGTATAAAAGAGCTGAGAGAAGGAGGGGACAAACACAGTTCCATCGACTCCCCCTGCCGACAGCCTAAGAACCACCACCATCATTATGACACCTGCGCCCAAGGTAAACAAGGGAAACGAGGGAAGCGACAGGGATGTCGCCTTTTCTCATACGAAAAGTCTTTTTAAGGTACTGGGGAAGGAAGCACTTGGATTCCTACCTGAACCGTCCATCCTTCTTTTCTGCTTTAGTGTGGAGGACGGAGTGGGAAGTTTGGGTGTTGAGCTCAGGTATTTATGGAATTCTGTCTTTAGCTCCTCATATATTAAGTGCCTTGATTGATTGCAGACCCCGCTGCTTCTGCTCCTGGCCGCTGTCCTGTCCGCCGTAGTGGAAGGACAATATCTTCCGTTTTCCTTCGTGGCCCTCGACTATGGCAACAGCGCCCCCGCGACCCACCCAACCTCTTCACCAGCACACTGCAACCCTAATTATCCAAGCCGTATTCCCTCTTGCGCACAAGGGTCCAACGCCACCTGGTGCCTCGAGGATGAGGAGTACCCGGCCAGCGAAATCCAGGCGGCCTTCAACCACCACTACGCCAAGGTCGTCAGCCTTTATGCCGACGTGGCCGATCTCGACACCGCTCTCTCCGTCGAGAGACCCGAGACCCTCGAGGAGGAGACGTACCTGTGTCCTTCCGAGACCGCCTACATCAGACCCCTGCGGGTGCTGAGTGACTGTGGCTGGAAGATCATCGTCAACAACATCAAGGTCAACTACCAGGACTTCACGCAGACGACCCGCGTCGAGGAGTGCACCACTTCGGGTGAGGCCTGCCCCCTTGTGCCCCACTGCTACGAGACCAAGTGCCTGCAGAAGTCCGCCTACCACCGCTTCCTCGTCTACAACCACTACGACAAGTACTTCCCCTTCGAGATCCACACCTTCAAGCTCCCTTCCAGCTGCGCCTGTTTCATCGATGAGTTCCAGCTCTAAGCCTCCTCCAGTCAGGAGCCGATTCTCGCATCACCAGTCGAACTCCTTCTGAGGCACCACGGGTCACTTGTTACTTGTTGACGTTTTACCAGGGACTCGGACGATGGCGCCATTGCCACACCCTCTCTTGGGGCGTTTTTGGCTTCCTTGTCACAGTCCCGTATTTTTTTCTCCTCCCAACCCACATTCGCCCTCATCTCACGTTGACACCTCGCGAAGAAAGCAGTTCTCCAGTCATCTCGCAGCCATCACATAATCAGCCGATGACTATGGCAACTTGTTATGATGTATATCAGTTGTTCACACATTCTCTAGGTTATTAAACGTCTTAGATTCAGAAACGACTTTCAATTTATTTTGGAACTGGGTTATATATATTTAGCACGTTTAGATCATTTGTTCTGGTTGATGCCAGATGGCTTTATTCAACTTGGGAGAACTTCTGATATAAAAAAGAAACTAGTATCTACATTTGCTCAACATCATGAAATATTCTGAAAATGTTATTCTCGTAACCAAGACCTAATATTCATTTGACAAAAAAAGTTTCTTTTTCAGATTTCACATTCACCATGTGTTACATTCCATGTTTTCCTTCTCTTTCTCTTGTATCATCTGACAGATAAAGACAATTTTATGGTTATTTGCATGAGAGGAGTAAGATTTCCCTATGCTACGGTATGCCTATCTCATGTATCTGGTAGGAAAGCCTTATCATGTACCTAAAGGGAATGACAGAGATTTATGCCTTGTATACTTTCCAAAGTCAGAGGGATGATGAAAAACAGGAATTATCAAAAGACAACATCTATTACTACATCTACCTTAAAGATATGTAACACAACTTCAAATATTCAAATGTAACATGATATTATCATGGTTTACTTAGCATATTCATTAATACCAACAAAGTTAACTATCACCATTCAAATGCCGCCACACATTTTTAAGCCGGGACGTTGCCCCTCAGAAGTCATGAAGACGTACGATCAGCTTTTATGAAGTCGTGAGGACGTACGATCAGCATTTCAGAAGTTGTGAAGATGTGGGATAAGTATTTCAGAAAGTCGAGAAGATGTAGGATCAGTATTCTTGAAGTTGTGAAGACGTAGGATCAGCATTGCAGAAGTCGTGAAGAAACATATTCAATATTCGAATCAGGCCGGGGATGTTGTTGTAGTTCATCATTTCAAAAGTCGTGAAAAAATATCTTGAAGAATCGAATCAAGCTAAGGGTGTCAGAATCGACGATATATTTACTTCTTTCTCGAGAGAGTCCGTGCATCTCCCTTTATCACTTTCGTTGATGATGCCACTATCTACGCGTTTATTCGGGCGACAGGTAGCTTTGCACGTGGACACTCTAGATGTTTGAGTTCTCATTGGGCATTTACGTAATCACTAGGACGTTTGGAACGTCGAACCGAATATGTGTTTTATCACCACTCCTCTCCCTCACCCTTCTTTCGTTTCATCACTACACATGGGCTTGTAACATATGGGTGGGTTACCTGGGACTAGGTGACATAGGGAGAGTTATGCGCAGTTTCGTTGTATTCTTTATTCTAGTGCAGATACGAGTGTCAGATAAAGACGTGGCGTAGTCTTCAATTAGGGACCGACCGCAAAGGCCTAGTGGCGTAACAAGTTGAGTACAGAGAACTGACTTGCTGACCAGCCTGCCTGCTTGGGGCAGGCAGTATATATACAAGGGACTGACCCGACGCCATGACCAGACGCGACCTAATTGTGGTGACCCTTTCTGGCCTTTGCGACCACTGAGTCAGATCAACTACCACACAACTCTACAATGCATAAACTTGCCCTTTACGCACAAGCATGCTTGTGGGGTACATGTACACCACAGGTTTTCATAACACATAATACATAATACATTACATATATAAACATATTTAACATATACACAACATTATAACATTCACGCAGGGGCGATGAGAGACATGAAATATTTTATTATACTCGCGCTAGGGCGTGGTAAAGAGGTAAAAAAGAGAAAACATTAAACAAAGAAGCGTGTTTATATAAAAAAAGACCAGTGGATGGAACAGGAAAAGGAGATTTTACTGAAACGAACAGACAGAAAATTAAGCAAATAACATCAAAGGAAAAAACAGAGGATCAAAGAAAAATTAGTTTGTAAGTTGAATACACCTATAATATCAACTAGGTTAGAGATCAATGATTATTTGAAAGAAAAAGAAATGAATGAAATGTATCCTGTTAAACCTAAATTTCAGCAATATAGATAGGGATGTGCAAGTGAATGGTGATGGCTCAGGTTACGTAGATGAGTTGCAGGAGACAGTCTTCTTTTTATTCCATACATCTGCGACACACCCCACAATGCCTTCCTGTCATATGTTCTCTCGAGATCCATGAAGAGACATCCTTACCTTTTTACTCACTTCTTTTCCTAAACCCAAAATATTCTTTTCCAGTTACTCCCTCTGTTCCCCTCCTAATACCTTCAATTAACACCCTTGCACATGTCCTTTCAAACTACATTTAACAGACTGACTTCTCTAAAGTTACTAGTTCATTTAAAGGGGGACAAATATACAAACAAAGACACTTGGAGTGATCTAAATTTTGTTGGTAATAATCACATATAAGTTGGGAGTTGACCACAGGGGATTCTAGCTGGATTCGAACAGCCATTCATCTAACTTCTCTGCCTCAAAGACCGATGCCTTTCTCAGCTCGACCACCATGTACTAAAAAAAATCATAAAAAAAAAATCTTGAGCAAAGCAAAGAAAGACCAGGTGCTGTTAAGTTCTCAAATACAGTCGCTCAGACCACTGTCTTCATTTAATGGCCCGATGTTTCCAAATGTTTAGTAGACCTGCATGGGATGTGGTCACTACGTTTTCCAACTATCCTTGCATATATCATATTGTATTGTACAAAAATGCCAAGAAAGCTTTCTGTGAAACTGTATCACTGAACTTCGTCCATCAACCAAAACTAAGTCAATGGGTTTGTTTTCATTAACACTAGTTGTGTTTGTAGAACGTCTCTCAACTCTCCTTCATCCATCTGATGGGATCTCTGATTTAGTAAAAGTTGGAGACGAAACGATTTACTGGAGCCCTGAAAATGTTTATTCAAATATGTTGATCAAAAGCAGAGCCCAATAAGCCAGGTTTCCTGTTCCTTAAAGGACAAAGTCTTATTGCTGCCACTAGACTAAAGGGGCAGAGAGACGTCGAGAGTACACAGTCTCTGAATCCAGTTTTTCAGTATTCTCAATATGGTTCTTGGACTCCGTCTCTTCGAACACACACACACACACACACACACACACACACACACACACACACACACACACACACACACGTACACACGCACACACGCACACACACAGTGGTAGCGCTCGCGCCCGCCACTACGGCGTTTCGGGTTCGAATCCCGCCCAGGACTGAAATGATTTCAGTATTGCTGCGCTGCGAGTTGTTACTCCAACTCTCGTGGTTGTGGAGTTGTGTGTGCGGGTGTGGGTGTGGGTGTGTGGGTGTGGGTGTGGGTGTGGGTGTGGGTGTGGGTGTGGGTGTGGGTGTGGGTGTGGGTGTGGGTGTGGGTGTGAGTCTAAGGTCACAGCATTACCCATAGATCGGTCCTATATAAACTCTGAGCTCTCCTCCGGGAGGGTGATAGCTATCGATCATGAGTCCAACACGTGATCCAAGACCATGGTGAATCACACACAAAAGGTTTTGGCATCTCGATTAAAGTCAGACATCCCGCCTGCCTAGTGTATGTTCATATGTTGGGCTCTGAAACAACTGGACCTTGATCTTGGTCCGGAAAACCTGAGGTTCAAACGTTCTATCCTCCCAAAGGCTGCAACCAGGACCTCCAATGTCTACGCGTGAAGTACAGCATCATCAGCAAAGACAAAGTCAATGATCTTAGTGTTGCCAATGGATGATCCACAATGACATTGATCGACAATTCTGTCCAATACCCAGTCCATACATTCTATGTGTTGGGGCGAGGATACACCTTTACCTCACTCCTAAATCAACAGGTAAAAGGCTAGACACGTCTCTTGCATGGTTTACAATACTCTCTGGACTGTATAGGTCAGACATCAAGTCAATAATCCATGCAGGAATCCTACAGGCTCACAGGAGATTCCAAAGCATCTCACGTTGCACCGAGTCAAACGCTTTCTTGAGATCAATATAGACTACGAAAGGCCTCCGTTGAAATTCTCGTCGGAGGTCCAAAAGATCACGAAGCATTAGGATTTGATCAGTAGAGTTAAACAGGTGACCCAGAAACTGTTTCTGCCCCTGTGGGTTGAGCCACCACAGAGATGAAGGTCTTGGTTCTGTGGTCGCACTCCATAGACCAAAAGCTTACTCACTCTCACTCTCACTTTAACTCTCTCATTCTCTCTCTCTCTCTCTCTCTCTCTCTCTCTCTCTCTCTCTCTCTCTCTCTCTCTCTCTCTCTCTCTCTCTCTCTCTCTCTCTCTCTCTCTCTCTCTCTCTTCCTCTTTCTCCGACTTCAGTAATGCAATGGAAGGTGGGATTTTTTTTCCTATGTCGATGTGACTATCTATCATCGCAACTTGTTGGGTCTACTTCTTATGTCTCCGGTCAGTTTTATTTAACTGAAAGGAAAAAGTTTATCAGTCAAAGGGTTAATGTTAATCTCGATTAACCCAATCACTGTCATGGTTCATTTAGATGGTATATAGTAGCCGCTCCCTGGTGATTTTGTGCAACTAAGATAAACCTGCATTTTTTTATTCATATATTTATTTATCTATTAATTTATTTATTTATTCACTTGTTGTTTTATTTCTATGTTTCTTAGCTTATTCATTTATTTTTATTCATTAATCTATTTACTTATCTGTTTATTCATCTATTTATTTGGTTATCTATTTTATTTAATTATTTATCCATTTATTTGTTTATTTGTTTGTTTGAATATTTATTTATCTATTCATTTATGTATTCATTTATTTATCTAATTATGCCTTTATCAACTTGTTTGTTTGTTTGTATAGTTGTTTGTTTGTTTGATTGGTTGTTTCTCTGTTTATTCTTTATGTATGTGTCTTTCGATTCATCTATTTACTTATTCGTTACAGGTGGAAGCCCACTGGGATGGACTCAAACCCACTTTCTTCTTAATAATGGTCAAGCGATCTAACACATAATAAGCCACCACAAGTCGTGTTGTTTCAGAAGGAGCAACCAAGACCCCAACTTGCCAATGTCGTTCAGCGAATTTCACAAGTTAACGGACGGCTTCTACAGCAGGTTTCGTCCTGGTTAATCCCAGACTTTTTCATTCAACTGAGGCGACAAGGATGGGACAAAACGTCTCCTTAAGGGATCAAGATGTTCGCATTGTCCTGAGTCTTTCCCCCATCAGATAAACAAAATCGTCTGACAAGAGCCAAAACAAAATCGACCAGAAAGGCTACCGTATTGAAAGGATTTGATAATTAGCCTTTCCCCATACAATGACGTCATGTCGTGGCCTCGAACACCTGACGTAGTGTCGCTGTATATATATGTATATATATATAGAAGCGTTCACTGCAACACTCAAGCAGAGCTTCCCTCGACTTCGACGGTGCCAGAGCTGGACTAGAGAAAATGTCTTTGGGACTTTTGGTAATTGGCTCTCTGGTCTTTTTTTTTTTTTTTGTTCAAAATTTCATAACTCCAACTCAGCTGCTGATCCTGCACAGGAGACTTATTTGCCCTTTCATGGAATACGTTTTTCAAGTGTGATGTGACTCTCCTGACTCGGTACTCCTGAACAAGGCAGAGTCTAAGACTTTCACCTTATTTATATATATATATATATATATATATATATATATATATATATATATATATATATATATTATATATATATATATGTATATATATACTTTTTTTTCAATTGACTAATTCCATTTTCTCCCAGTTTGCATTATCATTTTTTTTTTTTTTTTTTTTTTTTTTTTTAATACCTAGTTTTATGAGACTCAAGGCTGGTTATGGTTGGGACTTCTGTGTACTGAAGGGGTTGTCATTCATCATCATAGAATATGTCTTGTATGTATTGCAATGCAGTAGTCTTATTAACCATGAAACCTGTTCAAGATTTCCGTGGCTCTTGTGGCGCTGACTACAGCGTCCAGCCCTTACCACCGACCCACGTACCACCAACCAGCCCCCGCCTACCACCCCGCCCCTGCCTACAAGCCCCGCCCCGCAGAGCCTGCCGTCCCCGCCTGCGCCGCCAATACCACCAAGCCGTGGTGCCTTGAGGACTCCGAGTACCCGACCTACGAGATCAAACACGCAGCCGAATACCACTACCAGAAGGTCCTCTCCCTCTACGCTGACGTGGCCGAGCTCAACACCGCCCTCTCTGTCGAGAGACCCGAGACCCTCGAGGAGGAGACCTACCTGTGTCCCTCCGAGACCGCCTACGTCAGGCCTCTTCGGGCGCAGAACACCGACGGCAAGTGGAGGATCATCGTCAACAACGTCGACGCCCACTACGAGACCCTGACGCAGACCACCCGTATCGAAGAGTGCCTGACTTCGGGAGAGGCCTGTCCCCTCGTGCCCCATTGCTACGAGTCCAAGTGTCTGCAGAAGTCGGCCTACCACCGCTTCCTCGTCTACAACGCCTACGACAAGTACTTCCCCTTTGCTGTCGAGTCCTTCCAGCTCCCGGCCAGCTGCGCCTGTTTCCTTGGAGCTTACACCATCGACCACTAGAGGTGGTCGGCATGTCGCGCGGATCAAGCCCTCAGAAGAACCACAATCAACGACCAGATGACCCCATGCCTTTACAGAAGGATTCCTCGACAACAATGCAGATAGAAGATTTAGTCACTCAAGCAGGGGGATCCCAGGAGGTGTGTTCTCGCTCTTTGCCTCCTCCTCGGACCTCTACTCTGTCTAGGGTGACGGATTCACATCCCTTGTCCCGGCCGATCCCTGTGTCCGTCATGACCTGATCCTGATCAACGATCACGTGAAGAAAGCAGTTCTCTAGTCATCATTGTCACATCCACCCTTATCCAGTAATCTTTCAATATCACCTTGTTCAGCTCTGGCATTTCCTGTATAGATAAATATTTATTATATATAGATGTATTTTTCTCATACATATTTGCACTCTGACTAATTTTAAGGATTACAGTGAGAAAATAATGAAAACAGAATTGAAGGGGCAGAATTAGATTCCGATAGATATAGTTATTGGTGATACTGAGACACGGAAACTAGTTTATTGTCTATTTATCTTGAATCCATTTCACATCGAATGGTACTCTCCCTTTGATTTTGGGTGCCACGAGGCTTTTTGATTCTTCTCCTTGGCACCGCATCGTAAGGAAAGCGGGTGGAGCATATTTTGATTAATATTATCCCCGTGTCCTGGTTCTCAGGAGGCAATTTTATTTATTTATCTATTTATTTATCTATCTATTCATTTATTTATCTTTCTATTTATTTATTTATCATTTATTTATTTATTTATTTATTCATTTATATATATATATATGTATATATATATATATATATATATAAATATATTAATATATATATATATATATATATATATATGCACCAATAGGCGCGTAACTGCATCCGAAGAGGAGAGGAGTGTGGGATTTGAACTCACAATTGAACAAATACGAGACCGGCACGCTTCTTATTGCGCCACCAGCTCAAAAGGACGAGTGAATTGTATACTGGAAGAGAAAACATCATTTCAAGATGAAGGATTTATTGATTTACAACTCTTCGTACTCGTCGGAGTCTTTTCAAGTACAGAAAAAGGGTAAAAAAGTACTTGAAAAATCCCGAATGAGTAAAACGTTGTACAATCAACGAAAGTTCTGTCCTCAAATGATGGTATCTCTGTTAAAACTGGGGGTAGTTGTTATCTTTAAACAGATGATATATTGTCGTAATTTGAAACATATTAACTTCTACATTAGTTTTAGTAATCCAATTGGATTGTTTGTGTTTATGAGAAGAAAATATCTGATGAGGAAGACTAATTTTCACTATATTAGCAAACACTACGTGGCGAATTTCGTATTGTATTTCGACAAAAGAAATAGAATGAAATAGAAACGAGCCTCGATGCTGAGAAGTGTATAAAAGAAATAAGTAAAGATGGATTCACACTGAATGCAATTACATGTTGCCTCTCTCGTGGGGTAAATAACTTCGATGAAAGCAACACAAAAGGCACCTTAGTAGCCACGTGGCCTGTTTAAATAGCCAAGTATGGGAACTCGTCTTAACGTAGTATGAAATCAGCAGACATTCTCTGTTGAAATCGAGGGAGAATCTGAAAGGTTTTGACTTGTCGTTTTCATTTCCTTTTTTTTTTTTCAACACTTTCTCTCCATTTTTCAACACTATCTCACCATATGTCAGAATTTTCTGCCAATTTACAAGTTTCTCTTAGTTTTCTTTTTCTTTTCTTTTTTTAGCCAGTCTGTTTTCTTATAGTTAGTAAATATT
Source organism: Oratosquilla oratoria (assembly GCF_046742065.1). Taxonomy (NCBI): domain Eukaryota; kingdom Metazoa; phylum Arthropoda; class Malacostraca; order Stomatopoda; family Squillidae; genus Oratosquilla; species Oratosquilla oratoria. Next base: position 38,850,679 of record NC_134796.1, read on the forward strand.
TTCTTGCATGTGGTTTTTATTTTTTCATCAGGTTCCATGGCGATCTTTATTGGGTTGTGATCAAGTGGTCGTCATGAATGGTTTTCCATGTTGTGTGTGGAGTGAAAGTGAACGCAATCTTATGTCTGGGGACGTTGCTAGTGTTGCGGCGAGTTTGCCTAATGAGGTGTTTGCTGGACCCTTGTATGTTGAGGAGTTGTTCTAGAGATTTTGTTTCCTCTTTGATCTGCTGGATGTGTGTCCAGCCATATTAAGTGGCGTGTGTCCAGATCATCTCCCAGTATTTGGTTTGTTAGGTCGTCAAGATGTTGGAGTTGGTGTGTATCGCCTTGGGATGTTGATCTGGAGGTTAGAAGTTGGTGTTTCTGATATTATATGGTACTGTTCTACCTGTGTTTGCATTGTGATTTTTTCTGTTGTGGTGTCTGTAGGAAGATACAGCTTTTTTGTATTAGTGATATAAGCCCATCTTTGTGATGTGTTTTGTCTTGTTTGATTATGGTGTAGTCTGTATATGCAAGTAGCGTTGTTTGAGGTGCTAATTTCATGTCCTGTGTAAGTGCGATATGTATGGTGTGCCTGTTTAGGAATTGTCGCAGGTCTGTGTATTTGGTTATGTTGTTGCTTATGTACATTTGTAATGTTTGTAATGTGTATTTGTTTTGGGTTGGAGTGATTTGATGTAGTTTTGGGTGGGTGTTGGCTGTAGGTCTAGTTTACTGTGTACTAGTAAATGTTTAAGAATGATGTGTATGTCAGATAGACCAAGGCATTTCATGTGTGACATTTGGTCGATATGTGTGTGTGTGTGTGTGCGTGTGTGAAACACAGGACTTTTGGCATGCTGGGCATGTACAGAAGCCTAGGTTGGTTTTGAGATTGCCGGTTAGAGATTAAGGTATGGGAGGGTACATTCCGGAGTACTGACCTCCTTGTGTAAAAAAAAAAATGTGGAGATCTTTCAAAAGGAAATGGAAGAGCGATATAGAGTTTCTGTGTCTGTTCCGGAAACCAGGTATCGGTCCCTCGGGGTTGCACTTCTGGTCGGACGAAAGGGAAGGTGTGGCAGTTTGCTCCATAAGTGGAGCCTTGGTTGGTAACAGTAAAGTTCCTCTTGGTGGTCGTAGGTCCTCCCTTGGAGTCGACGACACAGCTTGAAAATCTACAGCGGCGACGTCATTTTTATATAGAAAATAACACAAATGTATTTTGTTTTTGTAGTGCTTTATTTAGTCGCGCAAGTACCAGAGCTGGTGACAATTAATGAAAATAAATAATATGAAAAACAAGTTGCAAGATTTGTATGTTATTAAAGTGAGATGACTAGAGAACTGCTTTCTTCATGTACCACCGTCACACCAGGATCTGCCGGGCTCTTCTCTTCTGTTGAAGACGAAGACTCGCCGGTGTCTCCTTGGTCTGGTCGATGTCTTCAGGTGTTCTTTGTTTCGGTTTCTTGTGAGCGAGATATGCGAGATCGATGGTCCCTGTTGATCTTGGTGAGTTGGGCCTCCATGGATAGTTGCTTTGACTTAGTGATCAATGGTGTAGGCTCCAAGGAAACAGGCGCAGCTGGCTGGGAGCTTGAAGGACTCGATGGCGAAGGGGAAGTACTGGTCGTAGGCGTCGTAGACGAGGAAGCGGTGGTAGGCCGACTTCTGCAGACACTTGGACTCGTAGCAGTGGGGCACGAGGGGGCAAGCCTCTCCCGAGGTCAGGCACTCTTCGATACGGGTGGTCTGCGTCAGGGTCTCGTAGTGGACGTCGACGTTGTTGACGATGATCCTCCACTTGCCGTCGGTGTTCTGCGCCCGAAGAGGCCTGACGTAGGCGGTCTCGGAGGGACACAGGTAGGTCTCCTCCTCGAGGGTCTCGGGTCTCTCGACGGAGAGGGCGGTGTTGAGGTCAGCTATGTCGGCGTAGAGGGACACGAGCTTCTGGTAGTGGTACTCGGCTGCGTGTTTGATCTCGTAGGTCGGATACTCGGAGTCCTCAAGGCACCACGGCTTGGTGGTATTGGCGGCGCAGGCGGGGACGGGGGGCCCGTGGGGGCGGGGCTTGTAGGCAGGGGCGGGGTGGTAGGCGGGGGCCGGAGTGTAGGGTGGTCGATGGTAGGGGTTCGATCCCGCTGCCACTGCCACAAGGGCCATAATGACCTGCCAAACATTTCGAGAATAATGATTATGGTAATATTGGTCTAAGTCGATTGAAAAATGTACTTTTTAGCACACGCACACTACCTTCCATAAACATATATATAAAGATATATATGATATATTAATTATGTATAAATACACACATACGCACACATGTTATATATCCATCCAAAGTTCTTTCCCCCATCCTACAAGATTAAAACCAATTTGACCATTTTTTCCATCTAAGTAGTTCTGTTATATTGTCCCTGTCCACCGTCACATTGCTTAATCCAAAGGCAGCGCAGTGAGGCGCAACTCCACCACATCAGGGCCCGACAGGTTAATCCCCACGGATTCATCATTTTTCATTATATTGTAGAAAAAAAACAACGAGTAGATAAAGTCATCCCTTTGTGCGTTTTCATCCACTCATCTATCCAATCTTCTTTCATTCATTTCTATTTTTACAATCTCTCTCTTTCCTGCTCGACAGGCATTTGACGTGTATCCAAAGCCCCGATTACTGCGTCAAAGCACCTCATTCTCGTTGTTCCATATTCCATTCACTTATATTTTCCACTCCATTTTACTATTTTTTCTCATTCATTCTACCCAAATGTCCAAACCTTTTCAGCCCACTCTAATCTACGAATCTACGTATCTGACATCCCTCTGTACACGTTTGTGTGTGTGTGTGTGTGTGTGTGTGTGTGTGTGTGTGTGTGTGTGTGTGTGTGTGTGTGTGTGTGTGTGTGTGTGTGTGTGTGTAAGTGTGAGTAATACATAGTCATGTACGATCCTATTATTGGAACCAACTTATGTAAATACACTTAGATTTTCAAAAATTCACGTATTTGCGATACGCCTTGACACGGTTCAGGAGTCCGGAAGGAGACTACCTCTAGCCCTGCCTGCATGCAAGAAAGCACGCAAGCACACACACCATGCAAATAACTCAAATTTCGGACCCATATTCTAACGCGACGGGTTGAGAACCCGTCCAAAGTTTACCGCAAATCTCGCTGCCATGTCGAAGATGCGTGTTCGTATGTGTCCGCTCCGGCGCTGGCGACGACTTGGGGAGGTGTGAGGAGACGATGCTGACTGGGGGGCTTTTATACGTCTGCAGGCGTCGTTGGGCGAGGTTCTCCTTCTCCCTTCTCCCCTCCACTCTCCTACTCGTAGAGTCTGTCCAGGAATATCTCACGTTCGGTGATCATAACATAAATATCCAATAAGTTATGATCACGATATTCCCTTATCCTTTTTTGTGTGGATGTTATGTCTACAACACACACACACACACACACACACACACACACACACACACACACACACACACACACACACACACACACACACACACACACGACTCGTGTCGCAGTGGTTGAGTTCCCAGCCGCCTTATGGAGTTCCGGGTTCGAATCCCGCCCAAGGCTGAAATAGTTTCATTATCGCTACTCTGCGAGTCGTTACTCCAACTCACTTGGGCGTGGAGTTGTGTGTGTGCGTGTATGCGTGTAGGGTCACAGCATTACCCATAGGTCGGTCATATATAAGCTCTGAGCTCTCTTCCAGGAGGGAAATAGCTGTCGATCACAAGTTAAACACGTGATCCAAGACCATGGTGAATCACACACGCGCGCACACACACACTCTCTCTCTCTCTCTCTCTCACACACACACACACACACACACACACACACACACACACACACACACACACACACACACACACTGCCGTAGGGTGGTGTCTGGCTGTCTCGAAAAGAGGCTGCAGCAGATCCGAGGTGAATACACACACACACACACACACACACACACACACACACACACACACACACACACACACACACACACACACACACATGTCGGGACAGCATGAGGACAGACTTGATGTTATCGCGATGGCTCAACTAAATAAAATCACTTTTCTTTCGCCATAATGAAACCTGTAAAGTGTGTCAACTGGTTGATATTCACGTCGGATTATTATTATTATTATTTTTTCGTATGAGGTTCACACTATTTCAGTTCATATATTTAATATGGTTATGTATTTTGCGGTTCTTCTATACAACGGCAGACAATTCCATTCACTTCATACATACAGTATATATGAATATATATATATATATATATATATATATATACAGTATATATATGTATATATATATGTATGTATATGTATATATATATATATATATGTATATGTATATATATATATATATATGCATATATATATGTATGTATATATATATATATATACATATATATATGCATATATATCGCTACTGACCAAGAGAAAATCCCAGTAAGGTTAAGAAAGAGCGTCTTCATTCCCAAAAAATCAATGTATGATCTGCGATTGGACAAACTGGCATATTTGGACTTTTTTTTTTTTTTTTAAGGAAAGTATCACAAGTGAAAGATATCTTAAAATGCTGTGTGACGAGTTATAGCCAGATGTAATAGCTAATGGAAATGAGGACACAATTGTCTTTATTTAAAATGGCTAAATGAAACTTTACGAAGATGACAGATGGGTCGTGCGACTTCCGATACGTCCTGGCCTTCTCGATCCCCCGACCTCATTCCCTGCGACTTTTTTTTTCTGGGAATTCATCAAATCCGAATTTTATGAGACGCAACCTGATTTTAATAAGACCTTAAAACAAAAAATTACTCTAGGTTCCAATGAAATGTCAGTCAGTATTAGATATAAATTGTATTGGAGTACAGAGAAAGGCTTACTATTCCTGCTGAAAATAGTGGACATCATAGGTATTTTTTACAATGTGAAATCGATAAATACTATACTGAAAAAATGTATACTTTTATTGAATAAAAGCTCAAGTAGGTTTGTTTAAGTTTTAAAATAAAAAGTAATGATTTATTCAATGGTTTGCACACACTTGAGACACCATATACAGTATAATTGTTTTGTTCTGTCAAGCTGAAATGAAGAGTCCTTCTTACGTAAGACAAACAAAACCTTTTGGATTACTACAAAACTCCTTATAAAAAATCACAATAAACCCGTCTTACTAAACCCTGTTGAAGTACTGAAAAAACAGAGAAGAAAAGAAAATCTACAATAAAAACATTTTAGTAGACCATGGTAGCACCTAATCAGTATGATCAAGCTGATTATATTTATTTCAGACTTCAATTCACAACTACATTCATTCCAACATATAAAAAATTCACATGCACTTCTCTCCAAATATACAAACTTGCCAAGTTGGACTAAGCAACCATGATGAGGTACAGAGGATGTATAGTTCCTCAAGGAATAGGGTGGTCCTGCAGAAGACCATAAGGCTGAACTACATATGATTGACGTTCCTTGAAAACAAAAGAAAAAGTTCACAATAAACACGTTGACCCTCCACAACGGACATCCAAACGTGGCCCGAGATATACCAGAAGGATGCAAATTAATATCTTATAGTTCCTGTTATATCCATACATATTCGTTGGCAAAGAATCACTTAAGCCAAAAGACAAAACTATTTTACACAGAAATATTTTTTCTTAAATTACCAACGAAATTCGCAAGAGATTCGTTGGAAGAAGAAACAAAAAAGCATTATTTTTGACAACAACATGACATACTTGCTATCTACAGAAAACGAAAACCTTTGTATACCAACTGATACAACGCCCAGAACTAGCCAGACTTATGAAATGCTGTTAACCTATGTCTTCTCTCTCTCTCTCTCTCTCTCTCTCTCTCTCTCTCTCTCTCTCTCTCTCTCTCTCTCTCTTCTTCTTCTTCTTCTTCTTCTTCTTCTTCTTCTTCTTCTTCTTCTTCTTCTTCTTCTTCTTCTTCTTCTTCTTCTTCTTCTTCTTCTTCTTCTTCTTCTTCTTCTTATTCTTCTTCGTTTATTATTAGAGAAGAGATGGGAACATCTCAACTTCCCTATGTCTCAAGAGCATAAAAGCGTCTAGGACCAGCCATGATCGAATTTGTATCAACGTGACCTCTTGACGCTTTCAGCCCAGGTTACTGCCCTCAGCTAAATGAGGTGTAAAGTAACGTCTGTTATGTGACCCTTCTCAGAAAAAGGGATAATTTAGAGTTAGGTCAACTCTCTGTGAGAGAAGGCAAGTGGAACACTCTAAAAGAGTATAACCGTTGTGTCAGTAACCTCTTCCGTACCGAGTGTTGCACTTTCCAGAGCGATAAGGATGAGTACTAATATCCTAAATGGATGGGAGATAGGCTGCAAAATAACATCGGAATAAAAATAGAGCTTTATATTGGGAGCAAAAATGGGGGAAAATGCCTTGGCTCTAAGTATAACGAAATGGTTAGACTGGTTAACAAGAACATGCTCATAGCGAAACGCAATTACGAAATTAAGGTTGCCAGACAAGCGAGATCTGACTAAAAAGACTTCTTTCATCTCTACAAAACTAAGAATTGGAAAAGGATAGACCCAATTAAAACCTAAGAAGGTGTCTTGATAAATTTGGAGAAAAAAATGAGCTAGGAGATTTATAAATGTTTTCTCGCGGTATTAACAAAAGAGAGGATAGATATGCTATATGACTGTGACCAAATCTTTATTTGGGATGAGGGAAGTAGATTAACTAGCATCAACATTAGCAACAAAGAAGTAGTCAAACAGACTGGTAGACCTAAAGCTACAAAATCCCCGGGTCTAGACGATTTTTATCCGTGAGTGCTAAAGGAGTGTAGATTTGAAATCTGCGACCAATTAACTTATGTATTTAGTAAGTCGGTAGACACTGGTTTCGTGCCTACCCCTTTTGGGCAGGAAAATGTTGTTCTTGTTTTGAAATAGGATTATAAATTTTCTATACACAACTACAGGCCAATCAGTTTGACGTCGGCTGTAGGTAAAATGCTGGAATCAATAATAGCTAATAGAATCAGAGGTTACAATGGAGATATAATTTGATTCATGACTCACAGCATGGGTTTACCAAGGGTAGATCATATGTAAATAATTTTTTATCCTTTAACAATAATGTCCACAAGGAGGCAGATAAAGACTATTAAATAGAGTCAAAGCCTATATCACAGGAAGAAAATTTTTAGAAAGGATAAGAACATGGATTAGTGAGAAAAAAACACAGTGGGTCACCATTAATGGTGTAAAGTCCAAATGAGGTAATGTTACTAGTGGAGTTCCCCAGGGGCCAGTTTTGGGTCCCCTATTGTTCATTATGTATATAAACGACTTGGACAATGGGAATGTAAGTGATTTTAGTAAGTTTGTGGACGACACTAAAATAGGACGCCATGTTAGGTCCGAGGAAGACGGCGGAATACTGCAGGAAGATCTTAATAAATTGTTCACATGGTTGGTAAAATGGCAAATGAACCTCAATATCTTAAAGTGCAGTGTGTTAAAGGTAGATTCACACAACCCAGAAAATAGGTTTAGCTTAAATAACACAAATTTAGAGAAAACAGGACATGCAAAAGCCCTGAACTTGAATCCAGGAAACAGTGTGTTGGTGTCAGGAACAAATCTAACAGAGCATTAGAATTAATTGCTAGGACGGTTACAAACAAAAGTGCATATGTAGTTACAGAACTATCTGACAGTAGTTAAACCCACCCCTGACTACGCGGTACAGTTTTGGTCTCCGAAGCTAACGCGAAGCTAACGCGAACGCGAACACAAAAGGGAAATCGAACGCGGAAGCGAATGCGAACGCGAACTCGAACGTGAACTCGAAAGCGAACGCCAACGCCAACGCCAACGCCAACGTCAACGACAACGACAACGACAACGCCAACGCCAACGCCAACGCCAACGCCAACGTCAACGCCAACGCCAACGCCAACGACAATGCCAACGCCAACGCCAACGCCAACGCCAACGCCAACGCCAACGCCAACGCCAACGCCAACGCCAACGCCAACGCCAGCGCCAACGCCAACGCCAACGCCAACGCCAACGCCAACGCCAACGACAACGACAACGACAACGACAACGCCAACGCCAACGCCAAACGACAACGACAACGAAGACGACAACGCCAACGCCAACGCACACGCACACGTCAATATGAACGCGAACTTGAACATGAACGTAAATTTGAGGATGAACATGAATTTGAATATGTATGGGTATTTCCCTGTGTGTATGTGTGTGTGTGTGTGTGTGTGTGTGTGTGTGTGTGTCTGTGTCTGTGTCTGTGTCTGTGTGTGTGTGTGTGTGTGTGTGTGTGTGTGTGTGTGTGTGTGTGTGTGTGTGTGTGTGTGTGTGTGTGTGTGTGTGTGTGTGTGTGTGTGTGTGTGTGTGTGTGTGTGTGTGTGTGTGTGTGTGTGCGTGTGTATGTGTGCGACAACGACAACGCCAACGCCAACGCCAACGCCAACGCCAACGCCAACGCCAAACGACAACGACAACGAAGACGACAACGCCAACGCCAACGCCAACGCACACGCACACGTCAATATGAACGCGAACTTGAACATGAACGTAAATTTGAGGATGAACATGAATTTGAATATGTATGGGTATTTCCCTGTGTGTATGTGTGTGTGTGTGTGTGTGTGTGTGTGTGTGTGTGTGTGTGTGTGTGTGTGTGTGTGTGTGTGTGTGTGTGTGTGTGTGTGTGTGTGTGTGTGTCTGTGTGTCTGTGTGTGTGTGTGTGTGTGTGTGTGCGTGTGTATGTGTGCTTGCGCGTCCGTGTTGCTTAGCATCAGCCGCGGTCGACAGGAATGCATAAATATAACAGCTTGCTCTGAAAAAGTTACATCATAACACTGTTCTCCAACTGCGCATATTATCTAGTTTAAGTTTAATTTATATATATATATATATATATATATATATATATATATATACAATAAAACACAAAGAACGTGTGTTAAAAAATGCCTGAGCAACCACCAGGGAAAAAAACTAACGAAGCAGAGCGCTTTCGTATAGTTACATCTTCAGTGCTAATACATAGAAGGAATTACAAGAAGAAACAAGGTGCAGAATATATGACTGAGACATGAAGAAGGAATTCGAAGAGGTAGTGGAAGAGGTACACGTGATTTTACTGCCGTCTTGGTAACCAACTAGTATTGTACTATTGCTTACAACTAGTATATTACAATTTAAAAAAAAATTAAATTTCTTGGCAAACATAACTATCTAGTTTCTACAAACCTTGGTGGAGATTGACATTTATTCCCTCTAGATTTGATCAAACTGCATTCAATTAAATTTCTTTCTGTGGTGTTATTGTTATAAAGTATGTGATGACTTTAGCTATATCCCAGTCAATTAGGTGGTCAAAATTGTTCATGAGGTTGAATATACCGCTAGATTGGTTTCTTGTGTTGATTAATTCGTGTTTTGAGTGTTTTAACAGTCTGACCAACATAAAAATGATAACATGATTTACAAGGTATTTTATACAAGCATCCTTTATCACTATTGACGGAATTATTTATGAGCAATCGCCTTACAGTGTTCTTGTTGCTAAAAACTACATTAATGCTAAAACTACGTAATAAATTTGGGATGCCTTGCATGTTCTCTTGGTACAACTAACACGTTAGTCTTATCAAAACTTTGAATTGACCTGAGGTTGTAAAAGATTCTTTTGGCACAATTATAAGCTGTATCAAGAATATATGTAGGGTATCGCAGCTTAGTACCAATATCGTAAATACATCTTCTTTTGTCATTGATGTACTCTGGCCTGCAAATGCGCAAAGCCCTAAGAAACATCGAAGAAAAAACATCGTTTTACGCCATTAATGTGTGAGGATTAATAGTGTATATATGAACAAACATTGGTTGGTTTGCGATATACGCTAGACTTTAACTCAATTTCACGGCGGTAGATATTACCTGATGGCTTGAGGCAATTGTTACTTGTCCCGTTACGAGTAGTATTTGATTTGAAAGCATCTTCAATTTCACTGTTGTCACTTCCCTTTACAATTTCAAACGCTTGTATTAAGTCTTCACTGAGTTTAGGAGAAAAGGTTCAGATGTTTTGAGTGGTTTTTTGTTTTGTTTTTTTGGTATGATTTGTTTCTTACATTTAGTATGAGCTCTGTGGCAAATCAACCAATTGATCAATTTATTAAGTTTTAGGCACCATACGGAAACAGCATATTCCAGGTATGGGTAGACAAGTTATCTATATGATTCCTTCGTCTTCCACTTCCTCCACATTCTCCTCCTCATCTTCCTCCTCTTCCTCTTTAACCCTTTTCTTCCTACCCAAATCTCCGTCCTTCCCACCCTTCTCTTCCTCCTCCTTCCACCCTTCTCTTCCTCCTCCTTCCACCCTTTTCTTCTCCCCCCTCTACTTTCGTTCTACTTCTAAGCCTGTCACTTTAAGTACAGAACACTAGGTAACAGCTGCGAGAAGTGAATGTTGTCAAGTATAAAAGAGCTGAGAGGAGGGGACAAACACAGTTCCAACGACTCCTCCAGCCGACAGCCTAAGAACCACCACCATCATTATGACACCTGCGCCCAAGGTAAACAAGGGAAACGAGGGAAGTGGCAGGGACGTCGCCTTTTCTCATACGAAAAGTCTCTTTAAGGTACAGGGGAAGGAACCACTTCGACTCCTACCTGAAGCGTCCGTTTTTCTCTTTTGCTTTAGTGTGGAGGACAGGGGTAGGGAGTTTGGGTGTTGACCTCAGGCATTTATAGAATTTTGTCTTTAGCTCCTCATATATTAAATACCTTGATTGATTGCAGACCCTCCTGCTGGTGCTCCTGGCCGCTGTCCTCTCCGCCGTAGTGGAAGGACAATATCTTCCGTCTTCCTTCGTGGCCCTCGACTATGGCAACAGCGCCCCCGCGACCCACCCAACCTCTTCACCAGCACACTGCAACCCTAATTATCCAAGCCGTAGTCCCTCTTGCGCACAAGGGTCTAACGCCACCTGGTGCCTCGAGGACGAGGAGTACCCGGCCAGCGAAATCCAGGCGGCCCTCAACCACCACTTCGCCAAGGTCGTCAGCCTTTGTGCCGACGTGACGGATCTCAACACCACTCTCTCCGTCGAGAGACCCGAGACCCTCGAGGAGGAGACGTACCTGTGTCCTTCCGAGACCGCCTACATCAGACCCCTGCGGGTGCTGAGTGACTGTGGCTGGAAGATCATCGTCAACAACATCAAGGTCAACTACCAGGACTTCACGCAGACGACCCGCGTCGAGGAGTGCACCACTTCGGGTGAGGCCTGCCCCCTCGTGCCCCACTGCTACGAGACCAAGTGCCTGCAGAAGTCCGCCTACCACCGCTTCCTCGTCTACAACCACTACGACAAGTACTTCCCCTTCGAGATCCGCACCTTCAAGCTCCCTTCCAGCTGCGCCTGTTTCATCGATGAGTTCCAGCTCTAAGCCTCCTCCAGTCAGGAGCCGATTCTCGCATCACCAGTCGAACTCCTTCTGAGGCACCACGGGTCACTTGTTACTTGTTGACGTTTTACCAGGGACTCGGACGATGGCGCCATTGCCACACCCTTTCTTGGAGTGTTTTTGGCTTCCTTGTCACAGTCCCGTATCTTTTTCCTCCTCCTAAACCACATTCACCCTCATCTCACGTTGACACCTCGTGAAGAAAGCAGTTCTCCAGTCATCTCGCAGCCATCACATAATCAGCCGACGACTATGGCAACTTGTTATGATCTATATCAGTTGTTCACACGTTTTCTTGGTTATTAAACGTCTTAGATTCAGAAACGACTTTTCAATTTATCTTGGACCTGGGTTGTATTTAGCACGTTTAGATCATATGTTCTGGTTGATGCCAGGTGGCTTTATTCAACTTGAAAGAACATCTGGTATAAAAAAGAAAGTAATATCTACATTTGCTCAACATCATAAAATCCTGTAAATGTTATTCTCGTAACCAAGACCGAATTTTCATTTGATAAAAATTCCCGTTTCTTTTAAAGATTTCATAATCACCATGTGTTACTCTTCCATGTTTTTCTTCTCTTTATCTTGTTTCAGTTGACAGATAAAGACAAATTTAAGTTATTTGCATGAGAAGAGTATCATTTCCCTATGATATGGTACGCCTATCTCGTGTACCTGATAGGAAAATCCTTACCAAGTACCAAAAGGGAAATAACACAAATGTTATGCCTTGTATTCTTTTCAATCAGAGAGAGTATGAAAAACAGAAATTATCAAGAGACAACATTTGTTACTAAACACCACTGAGCTCGCCGTGGTATGGTTCTCTTGGGCACACTTGGAATAAACATTTCCGTGCTCAGTGCCAACGGCTGGTAGTATTCTCGTCATAATGCACCTATCAGAACATTTAGTTTTCACCGCGGTATGGGTCCCTTACGCACACTAGAGATGAACACTTCCGTGCTCAGTGTTAACGGCTGATACTATTATTTAAAGAATAGCTATCTTCCATAAGAATAGTTAGAATATTATAAGTCAATATCATGACTGATCTCTTTATTCAAAATACCGACGATACTATGTACAACTAGTTTACAATCTTTGTACTATACCAACAGACACATAAGTGTCTGTTGGTGTAGTGGGCTAAGGCTCTGTGAAGGTAATCTTACGAGTGGCCGATAGCAGTGTGTTCGAATCCTGCATGCGACTGTCATAAAATTGTCGGATTCATGTCGCTGTTACTAGCGAATTTCTCTCATAGTTACAATGGCGAAAAGCGTGAAAGGGATTTGTTCCGATCTTTACCCCTTGCCAACTGGTGCACATGGGCCTTGTATAAAACAGGAATTGGGGTCGCAAAATAGTGATCTTTCCTATCCTCGGGAATCAGTTCGATTCCAGGTTTCAAGGCTTTTAAGTGTCTGCTGGTGTAGTGGGCTAAGGCTCTGTGAAGGTAATCTTACGAGTGGCTGATAGCAGTGGGTTCGAATCCTGCATGCGACTGTCATAAAATTATCGGATTGATGTCGCTGTTACTAGCGAATTTCTCTCATATATATATATATATATATATATATATATATATATATAT
>NC_134796.1:38866290-38883790 GCF_046742065.1 Oratosquilla oratoria
TTCGTCTTCCACTTCCTTCACATTATCATCCTTATCTTCCTCTTCTTCCTCTTTAACCCTTCTCTTCTTCCTCTTTAACCCTTTTCTTCCCACTCTACTCTCCATCCTTCCCATCCTTCTCGTCATCTTCTTCCACCCTTCTCTTCCTCCCACTCCTATCGTTCTACTTCTAAGCCTGTTACCTTAAGTACTGAACACTAGATAACAGCTGCGAGGAGTGAATGTTGTCAAGTATAAAAGAGCTGAGAGAAGGAGGGGACAAACACAGTTCCATCGACTCCCCCTGCCGACAGCCTAAGAACCACCACCATCATTATGACACCTGCGCCCAAGGTAAACAAGGGAAACGAGGGAAGCGACAGGGACGTCGCCTTTTCTCATACGAAAAGTCTTTTTAAGGTACTGGGGAAGGAAGCACTTGGATTCCTACCTGAACCGTCCATCCTTCTTTTCTGCTTTAGTGTGGAGGACGGAGTGGGAAGTTTGGGTGTTGAGCTCAGGTATTTATGGAATTCTGTCTTTAGCTCCTCATATATTAAGTGCCTTGATTGATTGCAGACCCCGCTGCTTCTGCTCCTGGCTGCTGTCCTGTCCGCCGTAGTGGAAGGACAATATCTTCCGTCTTCCTTCGTGGCCCTCGACTACGGCAACAGCGCCCCCGCGACCATCCCAGCCTCTTCACCAGCACATTGCAGCCCTAATCATCCACATACTGCTCCCACTTGCGCACAAGGGTCTAACGCCACCTGGTGCCTCGAGGACGAGGAGTACCCGGCCAGCGAAATCCAGGCGGCCTTCAACCACCACTACGCCAAGGTCGTCAGCCTTTATGCCGACGTGGCCGATCTCAACACCGCTCTCTCCGTCGAGAGACCCGAGACCCTCGAGGAGGAGACGTACCTGTGTCCTTCCGAGACCGCCTACATCAGACCCTTGCGGGTGCTGAATGACTGTGGCTGGAAGATCATCGTCAACAACATCAAGGTCAACTACCAGGACTTCACGCAGACGACCCGCGTCGAGGAGTGCACCACTTTGGGCGAGGCCTGCCCCCTCGTGCCCCACTGCTACGAGACCAAGTGCCTGCAGAAGTCCGCCTACCACCGCTTCCTCGTTTACAACCAGTACGACAAGTACTTCCCCTTCGAGATCCGCACCTTCAAGCTCCCTACCAGCTGCGCCTGTTTCATCGATGAGTTCCAGCTCTAAGCCTCCTCCAGTCAGGAGCCGATTATCGCATCACCAGTCGAACTCCTTCTGAGGCACCACGGGTCACTTGTTACTTGTTGACGTTTCACCAGGGACTCGGACGATGGCGCCATTGCCACACCCTTTCTTGGGGGTGTTTTTGGCTTCCTTGTCACAGTCCCGTATTTTTTCCTCCTCCTAAACCACATTCACCCTCATCTCACGTTGACACCTCGTGAAGAAAGCAGTTCTCCAGTCATCTCGCAGCCATCACATAATCAGCCGACGACTATGGCAACTTGTTATGATCTATATCAGTTGTTCACACGTTTTCTTGGTTATTAAAGGTCTTAGATTCAGAAACGACTTTTAATTTATCTTGGACCTTGGTTATATTTAGCACGTTTAGATCATATGTTCTGGTTGATGCCAGGTGGCTTTATTCAACTTGAAAGAACTTCTGGTATAAAAAAGAAAGTAATATCTACATTTGCTCAACATCATAAAATCCTGTAAATGTTATTCTCGTAACCAGTGCCGAATTTTCATTTGATAAAAATTCCCGTTTCTTTTAAAGATTTCATAATCACCATGTGTTACTCTTCATGTTTTTCTTCTCTTTATCTTGTTTCAGTTGACAGATAAAGACAATTTTATGGTTATTTACATGAGGAGAGTATGATTTCCCTATGATATGGTACGCCTATCTCGTGTACTTGATAGGAAATCCTTGCCATGCGCCAAAAGGGAAATAACACAAATGTTATGCCTTGTATTCTTTTCAATCAGAGAGAGTATGAAAAACAGAAATTATCAAGAGACAACATTTGTTACTAAACACCACTGAGCTCGCCGTGGTATGGTTCTCTTGGGCACACTTGGAATAAACATTTCCGTGCTCAGTGCCAACGGCTGGTAGTATTCTCGTCATAATGCACCTATCAGAACATTTAGTTTTCACCGCGGTATGAGTCCCTTACGCACACTAGAGATGAACACTTCCGTGCTCAGTGTTAACGGCTGATACTATTATTTAACCCATTCAACTCCGATGACAAGATGTCTTGTCATTTGGTCAAATAAAACAAAAAATTATAAAACACCAAAATGTTTGATCAAACACCAGAAAAATATGACGTCAATCCTCGCGTTGCTCGCAGCGAAGCGAGGATTGACGTCATATTTTTCTGGTGTTTGATCAAACATTTTGGTGTTTTATGATTTTTTTGTTTTATTTGACCAAATGACAAGACATCTTGTCATCGGAGTTGAATGGGTTAAAGAATAGCTATCTTCCATAAGAATAGTTAGAATATTATAAGTCAATATCATGAGTGATCTCTTTATTCAAAATACTGACGATACTATGTACAACTAGTTTACAATCTTTGTACTATACCAACAGACACATAAGTGTCTGTTGGTGTAGTGGGCTAAGGCTCTGTGAAGGTAATCTTACGAGTGGCCGATAGCAGTGTGTTTGAATCCTGCATGCGACTGTCATAAAATTGTCGGATTCATGTCGCTGTTACAAGCGAATTTCTCTCATAGTTACAATGGCGAAAAGCGTGAAAGGGATTTGTTCCGATCTTTACCCCTTGCCAACTGGTGCACATGGGCCTTCTATAAAACAGGAATTGGGGTCGCAAAATAGTGATCTTTCCTATCCTCGGGAATCAGTTCGATTCCAGGTTTCAAGGCTTTTAAGTGTCTGCTGGTGTAGTGGGCTAAGGCTCTGTGAAGGTAATCTTACGAGTGGCTGATAGCAGTGGGTTCGAATCCTGCATGCGACTGTCATAAAATTATCGGATTGATGTCGCTGTTACTAGCGAATTTCTCTCGTATATATATATGTATATATATATATATATATATATATATATATATATATATATATATATATATAGCCTGCTTCTTCTCTTTTACACCCTTCTTTGCTTCCTCATCCCACCACTCACTACCCTTCCTTCTATTTCCTCCCGTCCTCCTTGTTCCACACACCATCTTTGCACACCTTATGACTCCCCCATTGAACCATCCCCATTCCTCTTCCACTCCTAGTTCTTCTCTATCCTTTACTCCTTCCCACTCCTCTCTCAGCTTCTTCTTATACTCCTTCTCCTTCTCATTTAAGCAGTTCACTCTAAGTACCTCCCTACCTTCTGCCCTTTTACTCTTTCTCCACCTATTCTCCACTCTCAACTTACTTTTCACCAAAAATTGATCTGATATTCCCCCACTCTCTCCCCTTAGAACATCTACACCCTTAACTCTTCCAATTATACTCCTGGTTACTACTATATAGTCCATTAACGCTATATCTACCACTCTTCCATCCACCACTCTCTCCTATGTGTATTTATGCTTGACTTTCTTCCTAAACACTGTATTTGCTATCATCAACTCTCTTTCGAGACACATCTCCACCATTAACTCTCCACTACGACTTTATCCTGGAACTCCATACTTCCCAATCATTCCATCTATTGGTTCATTTCCTACCCTAGCATTAAGGTCTCCCATTACATAGACATTTCTCCCTAATCCCTCTATACATTCATTTAAATCCAACAAAAAAGCCTCCCTTTCCTCTACGCCCTTCTCACTAGCAGGCCCATATACACGCATATATATATATTTATATATATATATATATATATATATATATATGTATATATATATATGTATGTATATACATATATATATACATATACACATATGAATTAATATATACATATATATATATATATATATATATATATATATATATATATATATATATATATATATATATATATATATATATATATAACTGAAGGTTGAGGAAGAAGACAAGGAATAATAGGAGAATTTTAATGCTTTAACGTTTCGACCCACTGGGTCTTGATCACAAAGCTAACAATGAAGTACAACATGGATATTTTATACATAGACAGGTCATCCCTTGGGACGCTTAGGAGAGGTTGTTGCCACACTCATAACATTTGTATATCTATTTTCTTTAACTATTACTAAAGCTGTGCCTTTTGCTAAGCTTATAAAACCTTCTCTATGATTAATGTTATTGTTGATGTTAATATAAGCTGTTTCTATTGTCTTTCTTAATATTTTTGTTGAACCTTTATTTATTACAATTGTATTGTTCCAGTCTGAAAGGTGGTCATACTTATCTATATGCCTTATAATAGAACTAGAAAATATGTAATTTTTTTCATAGTTTTTGTGTTCGTATAACCTTTTATCTAGTCCACGACCTGTTTCTCCAAAATATGATGATAGGCAGCTTTTACATAGTATCTTATATACAATACTGTTTTCATTAGTTGGGTTATTATCACTACGTGTGACCAAATGTCCCACTTTGCTACCTGATGTTCTAGCTATCATAATGTCTGCTTTTAAGAGAAAGTTTTCTAGATGTGAATTAATATTGGAGTTTGGAGCTGTGATATATCGGGCATCTTTGTTGCATTTATTATTATCTTTGCTTCTCATACTTATTTCTTTAGTTTTTTTCTCAATTTACACACGAGAGCTTTTGTATATTTTAGTTTGTTGAAAGTTTCTGTGATATGATTTAGTTCATCCTCCAAAAAATCTTCACTACATAAGCGAAATGCTCTGAGAAAGAAGCCTGTTACTATACCTGTTTTGGTTCAATTATTGTTTCCCGAATAAAAATGTATGTCGGAGTATACTGTCGCTATACATCCATTTAAGTCCTATTTGTTTCCCTTACCAGGTTAGCACATTCAAAGGATTACTTCTATATAGGCAAATGTATGTGTATATATATTCACACATACATATGCATGTATATATGCACAAACACACACACACACACACACACACACACACACACACACACACACACACACACACACATATATATATATATATATATATATATATATACAGTATATATACAAATATATATATGTATACATATATGCAAATATATATATACATATGTATATATGCAAAATAACCACAGGCGAAGGGAAACTTGTAAGCAGTAAATACTTACTCTACAAGTTTCCTTTCTTCTGTGGTTATTTTGCATTTTTGTATTGCGGTGATGTGATTGCTTGCGTATACATATATGTATATATATATATATATATATATATATATATATAAATATATATATATATATATATGTATTATATATATATGTATGTATATATATGTATATATATATATATATATATATATATATATATATATACATATTTGTATGTATATGTATATGTATACTTTGTTTAGGAGAATAAGTTAAGATGTTCTGAGTGTTTTTTGTTTCATACATTTAGTATGAGTTCTGTGGCAAACTGACCAATCGGTGACTTTAATGAGTATTAGCGATCATGAGGAAACAGCATATTCCAGTTATGGGCAGACAAGTTATCTATATGATTGCTTCGTCTTCCACTTCCTTCACATTGTCATCCTCATCTTCCTTTTCTTCCTTTTTAACCCTTTTCTTCTTACTCTACTCTCCATCCTTCTCATCCCTCTCGTCATTTTCTTCCACCCTTCTCTTCCTCCCACTCCTATCGTTCTACTTCTAAGCCTGTCACCTTAATTACTGAACACTAGGTAACAGCTGCGAGAAGTGAATGTCATCAAATATAAAAGAGCTGAGAGAAGGAGGGGACAAACACAGTTCCAACGACTCCCCCTGCCGACAGCCTAAGAACCACCACCATCATTATGACACCTGCGACCAAGGTAAACAAGGGAAACGAGGGAAATGGCAGGGACGTCGCCTTTTCTCATACGAAAAGTCTCTTTAAGGTACAGGGGAAGGAACCACTTCAACTCCTACCTGAAGCGTCCGTTTTTCTCTTTTGCTTTAGTGTGGAGGACAGGGGTAGGGAGTTTGGGTGTTGAGCTCAGGTATTTATGGAATTCTGTCTTTAGCTCCTCATATATTAAATACCTTGATTGATTGCAGACCCCGCTGCTACTGCTGCTGCTGCTCCTGGCCGCTATCCTCTCCGCCGTAGTGGAAGGACAATATCTTCCGTCTTCCTTCGTGGCCCTCGACTATGGCAACAGCGCCCCCGCGACCCACCCAGCCTCTTCACCAGCACATTGCAACCCTAATTACCCAGACCATTTTCCCTCTTGCGCACAAGGGTCTAACGCCACCTGGTGCCTCGAGGACGAAAAGTACCCGGCCAGTGAAATCCAGGTGGCCTTCAACCACCACTACGCCAAGGTCGTCAGCCTTTATGCCGACGTGACGGATCTCGACACCGCTCTCTCCGTCGAGAGACCCGAGACCCTCGAGGAGGAGACGTACCTGTGTCCCTCCGAGACTGCCTACATCAGACCCTTGCGGGTGCTGAGTGACTGTGGCTGGAAGATCATCGTCAACAACATCAAGGTCAACTACCAGGACTTCACGCAGACGACCCGCGTCGAGGAGTGCACCACTTCGGGAGAGGCCTGCCCCCTCGTGCCCCATTGCTACGAGACCAAGTGCCTGCAGAAGTCCGCCTACCACCGCTTCCTCGTCTACAACCACTACGACAAGTACTTCCCCTTCGAGATCCGCACCTTCAAGCTCCCTACCAGCTGCGCCTGTTTTATCGATGAGTTCCAGCTCTAAGCCTCCTCCAGTCAGGAGCCGATTCTCGCATCACCAGTCGAACTCCTTCTGAGGCACCACGGGTCATTTGTTACTTGTTGACGTTTTACCAGGGACTCGGACGATGGCGCCATTGCCACACCCTTTCTTGGAGTGTTTTTGGCTTCCTTGTCACAGTCCCGTATTTTCTCCTCCTCCCAACCCACATTCGCCCTCATCTCACGTTGACATCTCGCGAAGAAAGCAGTTCTCCAGTCATCTCGCAGCCATCACATAATCAGCCGACGACTATGGCAACTTGTTATGATGTATATCAGTTGTTCACACATTCTCTAGGTTATTAAACGTCTTAGATTCAGAAACGACTTTCAATTTATTTTGGAACTGGGTTATATATATTTAGCACGTTTAGATCATTTGTTCTGGTTGATGCCAGATGGCTTTATTCAACTTGGGAGAACTTCTGATATAAAAAAGAAACTAGTATCTACATTTGCTCAACATCATGAAATATCCTGAAAATGTTATTCTCGTAACCAAGACCTAATATTCATTTGACAAAAATAAAATTCTTTTTCAGATTTCACATTCACCATGTGTTACATTCCATGTTTTCCTTCTCTTTCTCTTGTATCATCTGACAGATAAAGACAATTTTATGGTTATTTGCATGAGAGGAGTAAGATTTCCCTATGGTATGGTACGCCTATCTTATATACCTGGTAGGAAATCCTTACCATGTACCAAAAAGGAAATGACAGAAATGTTATGCCTTGTATTCTTTCAAAGTCAGAGGGAGGATGAAAAACAGGAATTATCAAGAAACAACATTTGTTACTACATCTACCTTAAAGATATGTAACACAACTTCAAATATTCAAATGTAACATGATATTATCATGGTTTACTTAGCATATTCATTAATACCAACAAAGTTAACTATCACCATTCAAATGCCGCCACACATTTTTAAGCCGGGACGTTGCCCCTCAGAAGTCATGAAGACGTACGATCAGCTTTTATGAAGTCGTGAGGACGTACGATCAGCATTTCAGAAGTTGTGAAGATGTGGGATAAGTATTTCAGAAAGTCGAGAAGATGTAGGATCAGTATTCTTGAAGTTGTGAAGACGTAGGATCAGCATTGCAGAAGTCGTGAAGAAACATATTCAATATTCGAATCAGGCCGGGGGTGTTGTTGTAGTTCATCATTTCAAAAGTCGTGAAAAAATATCTTGAAGAATCGAATCAAGCTAAGGGTGTCAGAATCGACGATATATTTTCTTCTTTCTCGAGAGAGTCCGTGCATCTCCCTTTATCACTTTCGTTGATGATGCCACTATCTACGCGTTTATTCGGGCGACAGGTAGCTTTGCACGTGGACACTCTAGATGTTTGAGTTCTCATTGGGCATTTACGTAATCACTAGGACGTTTGGAACGTCGAACCGAATATGTGCTTTATCACCACTCCTCTCCCTCACCCTTCTTTCGTTTCATCACTACACATGGGCTTGTAACATATGGGTAGGTTACCTGAGACTAGGTGACATAGGGAGAATGATGCGCAGTTTCGTTGTATTCTTTATTCTAGTGCAGATACGAGTGTCAGAGGAAGACATGGCGTAGTCTTCAATTAGGGACCGACCGCAAAGGCCAAGTGACGCGTAACAAGTTGAGTACAGAGAACTGACTATCTGACTGGTCTGCCCGCTCGGGGCAGGCAGTATATATACAAGGAACTGACCCGACGCCATGACCAGACGCGACCTAATTGTGGTGACCCTTTCTGGCATTCCCGACCATTGAGTCAGATCAACTACCACACAACTCTACAATGCATAAACTTTGCACTTTACGCACAAGCATGCTTGTGGGGTACATGTACACCACAGGTTTTCATAACACATAATACATAATACATTACATATATAAACATATTTAACATATGCACAACATTATAACATTCACGCAGGGGCGATGAGAGACATGAAATATTTTATTATACTCGCGCTAGGGCGTGGTAAAGAGGTAAAAAAGAGAAAACATTAAACAAACAAGCGTGTTTATATAAAAAAAAGACCAGTGGATGGAACAGGAAAAGGAGATTTTACTGAAACGAACACACAGAAAATTAAGCAAATAACATCAAAGGAAAAAACAGAGGATCAAAGAAAAATTAGTTTGTATGTTGAATACACCTATAATATCAACTAGGTTAGAGATCAATGATTATTTGAAAGAAAAAGAAATGGATGTAATGTATCCTGTTAAACCTAAATTTCAGCAATATAGATAGGGATGTCCAAGTGAATGGTGATGGCTCAGGTTACGTAGATGAGTTGCAGGAGACAGTCTTCTTTTTATTCCATACATCTGCGACACACCCCACAATGCCTTCCTGTCATATGTTCTCTCGAGATCCATGAAGAGACATCCTTACCTTTTTACTCACTTCTTTTCCTAAACCCAAAATATTCTTTTCCAGTTACTCCCTCTGTTCCCCTCCTAATACCTTCAATTAACACCCTTGCACATGTCCTTTCAAACTACATTTAACAGACTGACTTCTCTAAAGTTACTAGTTCATTTAAAAGGGGACAAATATACAAACAAAGACACTTGGAGCGATCTAAATTTTGTTGGTAATAATCACATATAAGTTGGGAGTTGACCACAGGGGATTCTAGCTGGATTCGAACAGCCATTCATCTAACTTCTCTACCTCAAAGACCGATGCCTTTGTCCGCTCGACCACCATGTATTAAAAAAGATAGAAAAAAAATGGTCTTGGGGAAAGCGAAGAGAGAACAGTTACTGTTAAGTTCTCAAATACAGTCGCTCAGAACACTGTCCTTAGTTAATGGCCCGATGTTTGCAAATGTTTAGTAGACCTGCATGGGATGTGGTCACTACGTTTTCCAACTATCCTTGCATATATCATATTGTATTGTACAAAAATGCCAAGAAAGCTTTCTGTGAAACTGTATCACTGAACTTCGTCCATCAACCAAAACTAAGTCAATGGGTTTGTTTTCATTAACACTAGTTGTGTTTGTAGAACGTCTCTCAACTCTCCTTCATCCATCTGATGGGATCTCTGATTTAGTAAAAGTTGGAGACGAAACGATTTACTGGAGCCCTGAAAATGTTTATTCAAATATGTTGATCAAAAGCAGAGCCCAGTAAGCCAGGTTTCCTGTTCCTTAAAGGACAAAGTCTTATTGCTGCCACTAGACTAAAGGGGCAGAGAGACGTCGAGAGTACACAGTCTCTGAATCCAGTTTTCCAGTATTCTCAATATTGTTCTTGGACTCCGTCTCTTCGAACACACACACACACACACACACACACACACACACACACACACACACACACACACACACACACACACACACACACGCACGCACACACACACACACACACAGTGGTAGCGCTCGCGCCCGCCACTACGGCGTTTCGGGTTCGAATCCCGCCCAGGACTGAAATAATTTCAGTATTGCTGCGCTGCGAGTTGTTACTCCAACTCTCGTGGTTGTGGAGTTGTGTGTGCGGGTGTGGGTGTGGGTGTGGGTGTGGGTGTGGGTGTGGGTGTAGGTGTGGGTGTTGGTGTGGGTGTGGGTGTGGATGTGAGTGTAAGGTCACAGCATTACCCATAGATCAGTCCTATATGAGCTATGAGGTCTCTTCCTAGAAGATGATAGCCGTCGGTCACTAGTCCAACACGTGATCCAAGACCATGGTGAATTACACACAAAAGGTTTTGGCATCCCGGTTAAAGTCAAACATCCCGCCTGCCTAGTGTATGTTCATATGTTGGGCCCTGAAACAACTGGACCTTGATCTTGGTCCGGAAAACCTGAGGTTCAAACGTTCTATCCTCCCAAAGGCTGCAACCAGGACCTCCAATATCTACGCGTGAAGTACAGCATCATCAGCAAAGACAAAGTCAATGATCTTAGTGTTGCCAATGGATGATCCACAATGACATTGATCGACAATTCTGTCCAATACCCAGTCCATACATTCTATGTTTTGGGGCGAGGATACACCTTTACCTCACTCCTAAATCAACAGGTAAAAGGCTAGACACGTCTCTTGCATGGTTTACAATACTCTCTGGACTGTATAGGTCAGACATCAAGTCAATAACCCATGCAGGAATCCTACAGTTCCACAGGAGATTCCAGAGCATCTCACGTTGCACCAAGTCAAACGCTTTCTTGAGATCAATATAGACTACGAAAGGCCTCCGTTGAAATTCTCGTCGGAGGCCCAAAAGATCACGAAGCATTGAGATTTGATCAGTAGAGTTAAACAGGTGACCCAGAAACTGTTTCTGCCCCTGTGGGTTGAGCCACCACAGAGATGAAGGTCTTGGTTCTGTGGTCGCACTCCATAGACCAAAAGCTTACTCACTCTCACTCTCACTTTAACTCTCTCATTCTCTCTCTCTCTCTCTCTCTCTCTCTCTCTCTCTCTCTCTCTCTCTCTCTCTCTCTCTCTCTCTCTCTCTCTCTCTCTCTCTCTCTCTCTCTCTCTTCCTCTTTCTCCGACTTCAGTAATGCAATGGAAGGTGGGATTTTTTTTCCTATGTCGATGTGACTATCTATCATCGCAACTTGTTGAGTCTACTTCTTATGTCTCCGGTCAGTTTTATTTAACTGAAAGGAAAAAGTTTATCAGTCAAAAGGTTAATGTTAATCTCGATTAACCCAATCACTGTCATGGTTCATCTAGATGGTATATAGTAGCCGCTCCCTGGTGATTTTGTGCAACTAAGATAAACCTGCATTTTTTTATTCATATATTTATTTATCTATTAATTTATTTATTTATTCACTTGTTGTTTTATTTCTATGTTTCTTAGCTTATTCATTTATTTTTATTCATTAATCTATTTACTTATCTGTTTATTTATTTATTTATCTATTTATTTGGTTATCTATTTTATTTAATTATCTATCCATTTATTTGTTTATTTGTTTGTTTGAATATTTATTTATCTATTCATTTATGTATTCATTTATTTATCTAATTATGCCTTTATCAACTTGTTTGTTTGTTTGTATAGTTGTTTGTTTGTTTGATTGGTTGTTTCTCTGTTTATTCTTTATGTATGTGTCTTTCGATTCATCTATTTACTTATTCGTTACAGGTGGAAGCCCACTGGGATGGACTCAAACCCACTTTCTTCTTAATAATGGTCAAGCGATCTAACACATAATAAGCCACCACAAGTCGTGTTGTTTCAGAAGGAGCAACCAAGACCCCAACTTGCCAATGTCGTTCAGCGAATTTCACAAGTTAACGGACGGCTTCTACAGCAGGTTTCGTCCTGGTTAATCCCAGACTTTTTCATTCAACTGAGGCGACAAGGATGGGACAAAACGGCTCCTTAAGGGATCAAGATGTTCGCATTGTCCTGAGTCTTTCCCCCATCAGATAAACAAAATCGTCTGAAAAAGAGCCAAAACAAAATCGACCAGAAAGGCTACCGTATTGAAAGGAGTTGATAATTAGTCTTTCCCTATACAATGACGTAATGTCGTGGCCTCGAACACCTGACGTACAGTGTCGCTGTATATATATCTATATATATATATAGGAGCGTTCGCTGCAACACTCAAGCAGAGCTTCCCTCGACTTCGACGGTGCCAGAGCTGGACTAGGGAAAATGTCTTTGGGACTATTGGTAATTGGCTCTCTGGTCTTTTTTTGTTCAAAAATTCCTAACTCCAACTCAGCTGCTGATCCTGCACAGGAGACTTATTTGCCCTTTCATGGAATATGTTTTTCAAGTGTGATGTGACTCTCCTGACTCGGTACTCCTGAACGAGGCAGAGTCTAAGACTTTCACCTTATATATATATATATATATATATATATATATATATATATATATATATATATATATATATTATATATATATATATATATATGTATATATATACTTTTTTTCAATTGACTAATTCCATTTTCTCCCAGTTTGCCTTATCATTATTATTATTATTTTTTTTTTTATACCTAGTTTTATGAGACTCAAGGCTGGTTATGGTTGGGACTTCTGTGTACTGAAGGGGTTGTCATTCATCATCATAGAATATGTCTTGTATGTATTGCAATGCAGTAGTCTTATTAACCATGAAACCTGTTCAAGATTTCCGTGGCTCTTGTGGCGCTGACTACAGCGTCCAGCCCTTACCACCGACCCACGTACCACCAACCAGCCCCCGCCTACCACCCCGCCCCTGCCTACAAGCCCCGCCCCGCAGAGCCTGCCGTCCCCGCCTGCGCCGCCAATACCACCAAGCCGTGGTGCCTTGAGGACTCAGAGTACCCGACCTACGAGATCAAACACGCAGCCGAATACCACTACCAGAAGGTCCTCTCCCTCTACGCTGACGTGGCCGAGCTCAACACCGCCCTCTCTGTCGAGAGACCCGAGACCCTCGAGGAGGAGACCTACCTATGTCCCTCCGAGACCGCCTACGTCAGGCCTCTTCGGGCGCAGAACACCGACGGCAAGTGGAGGATCATCGTCAACAACGTCGACGCCCACTACGAGACCCTGACGCAGACCACCCGTATCGAAGAGTGCCTGACTTCGGGAGAGGCCTGTCCCCTCGTGCCCCACTGCTATGAGTCCAAGTGTCTGCAGAAGTCGGCCTACCACCGCTTCCTCGTCTACAACGCCTACGACAAGTACTTCCCCTTTGCTGTCGAGTCCTTCCAGCTCCCGGCCAGCTGCGCCTGTTTCCTTGGAGCTTACACCATCGACCACTAGAGGTGGTCGGCATGTCGCGCGGATCAAGCCCTCAGAAGAACCACAATCAACGACCAGATGACCCCATGCCTTTACAGAAGGATTCCTCGACAACAATGTTTACTCAAGAAGGGGGATCCCAGGAGGTGTGTTCTCGCTCTTTGCCTCCTCCTGGGACCTCTACTCTGTCTAGGGTGACAGATTCACATCCCTTGGCCCGGCCGGCCCCTGTGTCCGTCATGACCTGATCCTGATCAACGATCACGTGAAGAAAGCAGTTCTCTAGTCATCATTGTCACATCCACCCTTATCCAGTAATCTTTCAATATCACCTTGTTCAGCTCTGGCATTTCCTGTATAGATAAATATTTATTATATATAGATGTATTTTTCTCATACATATTTGCACTCTGACTAATTATAAGGATTACAGTGAGAAAATAATGAAAACAGAATTGAAGGGGCAGAATTAGATTCCGATAGATATAGTTATTGGTGATACTGAGACAGGGAAACTAGTTTATTGTCTATTTATCTTGAATCCATTCCACATCGAATGGTACTCTCCCTTTGATTCTGTGTGCCACAAGGCTACTTGATCCTTCTCCTTGGCACCGCATCGTAAGGAAAGCGGGTGGAGCATATTTTGATTAATATTATCCCCGTGTCCTGGTTCTCAGGAGGCAATTTTATTTATTTATCTATTTATTTATTTATCATTTATCTATTTATATAATATATACATATATACATATATATATACATATATATATATATATATATATATATATATATATATATTTATATGAGAAATTCCCAACGTACGGGGATAAAAGATCCGCCAGCCATTTAGCAAGTTTGCTAGTGCAGGAGCCGCGGTTGGATATGATGGGCCTGAGGGGAATGTCTGATTCATAAATCAGACATTCCCCTCAGGCCCATCATATCCAACCGCGGCTCCTGCACTAGCAAACTTGCTAAATGGCTGGCGGATATTTTATCCCCGTACGTAGGGATTTCTCCAATTCTCATATAACAAATTCATGTGAATATAAATATATATATATATATATATATATATATATATATATATATATATATATATATATATATATACGCCAATAGGCGCCTAACTACATCCGAAGACGTCACCTTAGTCTTATGTTTTTGGACTGTTGGAGCAAGTAACAGTCACTGTTGAGAGTCGGAGAGGAGTGTGGGATTTGAACTCACAATTGAACAAATACGAGACCGGCACGCTTCTTATTGCGCCACCAGCTCAAAAGGACGAGTGAATTGTATACTGGAAGAGAAAACATCATTTCAAGATGAAGGATTTATTGATTTACAACTCTTCGTACTCGTCGGAGTCTTTTCAAGTACAGAAAAAGGGTAAAAAAGTACTTGAAAAATCCCGAATGAGTAAAACGTTGTACAATCAACGAAAGTTCTGTCCTCAAATGATGGTATCTCTGTTAAAACTGGGGGTAGTTGTTATCTTTAAACAGATGATATATTGTCGTAATTTGAAACATATTAACTTCTACATTAGTTTTAGTAATCCAATTGGATTGTTTGTGTTTATGAGAAGAAAATATCTGATGAGGAAGACTAATTTTCACTATATTAGCAAACACTACGTGGCGAATTTCGTATTGTATTTCGACAAAAGAAATAGAATGAAATAGAAACGAGCCTCGATGCTGAGAAGTGTATAAAAGAAATAAGTAAAGATGGATTCACACTGAATACAATTACATGTTGCCTCTCTCGTGGGGTAAATAACTTCGATGAAAGCAACACAAAAGGCAGCTTAGTAGCCACGTGGCCTGTTTAAATAGCCAAGTATGGGAACTCGTCTTAACGTAGTATGAAATCAGCAGACATTCTCTGTTGAAATCGACGGAGAATCTGAAAGGTTTTGACTTGTCGTTTTCATTTCCTTTTTTTTCAACACTTTCTCTCTTTTTTTTTTCTAAAGGTAGTAACATTCTATTGACCATATGTCAGAATTTTCTGCCAATTTACAAGTTTCTCTTAGTTTTCTTTTTCTTTTCTTTTTTTAGCCAGTCTGTTTTCTTATAGTTAGTAAATATTTTCTTGCATGTGGTTTTTATTTTTTCATCAGGTTCCATGGCGATCTTTATTGGGTTGTGATCAAGAGGTCATGAATGGTTTTCCATGTTGTGTGTGGAGTGAAAGTGAACGCATTCTTATGTCTGGGGACGTTGCTAGTGTTGCGGCGAGTTTGCCTAATGAGGTGTTTGCTGGAACCTTGTATGTTGAGGAGTTGTTCTAGAGATTTTGTTTCCTCTTTGATCTGCTGTATGTGTGTCCAGCCATATTAAGTGGCGTGTGTCCAGATCATCTCCCAGTATTTGGTTTGTTAGGTCGTCAAGATGTTGGAGTTGGTGTGTATCGCCTTGGGATGTTGATCTGGAGGTTAGAAGTTGGTGTTTCTGATATTATATGGTACTGTTCTACCTGTGTTTGCATTGTGATTATTTCTGTTGTGGTGTCTGTAGGAAGATACAGCTTTTTTGTATTAGTGATATAAGCCCATCTTTGTGATGTGTTTTGTCTTGTTTGATTATGGTGTAGTCTGTATATGCAAGTAGCGTTGTTTGAGGTGCTAATTTCATGTCCTGTGTAAGTGCATTATGTATGGTGTGCCTGTTTAGGAATTGTCGCAGGTCTGTGTATTTGGTTATGTGGTTGCTTATGTACATTTGTAATATTTCTAATGTGTGTTTGTTTTGGGTTGGAGTGATTTGATGTAGTTTTGGGTGGGTGTTGGCTGTAGGTCTAGTTTACTGTGTACTAGTTAATGTTTAAGAATGATGTGTATGTCAGATAGACCAAGGCATTTCATGTGTGACATTTG
The DNA here is from genome assembly GCF_046742065.1 of Oratosquilla oratoria. Taxonomy (NCBI): domain Eukaryota; kingdom Metazoa; phylum Arthropoda; class Malacostraca; order Stomatopoda; family Squillidae; genus Oratosquilla; species Oratosquilla oratoria. Next base: position 38,882,723 of record NC_134796.1, read on the forward strand.
GTCGATATGTGTGTGTGTGCGTGCGTGAAATACAGGACTTTTGCCATGCTGGGCATGTACAGAAGCCTAGGTTGATTTTGAGATTGCCGGTTAGAGATTAAGGTATGGGAGGGTACATTCCGGAGTACTGACCTCCTTGTGTAAAAAAAGAATGTGGAGATCTTTCAAAAGGAAATGGAAGAGCGATATAGAGTTTCTGTGTCTGTTCCGGAAACCAGGTATCGGTCCCTCGGGGTTGCACTTCTGGTCGGACGAAAGGGAAGGTGTGGCAGTTTGCTCCATAAGTGGAGCCTTGGTTGGTAACAGTAAAGTTCCTCTTGGTGGTCGTAGGTCCTCCCTTGGAGTCGACGACACAGCTTGAAAATCTACAGCGGCGACGTCATTTTTATATAGAAAATAACACAAGTGTATTTTGTTTTTGTAGTGCTTTATTTAGTCGCGCAAGTACCAGAGCTGGTGACAATTAATGAAAATAAATAATATGAAAAACAAGTTGCAAGATTTGTATGTTATTAAAGCGAGATGACTAGAGAACTGCTTTCTTCATGTACCACCGTCACACCAGGATCTGCCGGGCTCTTCTCTTCTGCTGAAGACGAAGACTCGCCGGTGTCTCCTTGGTCTGGTCGATGTCTTCAGGTGTTCTTTGTTTCGGTTTCTTGTGAGCGAGATATGCGAGATCGATGGTCCCTGTTGATCTTGGTGAGTTGGGCCTCCATGGTTAGTTGGTTTGACTTAGTGATCAATGGTGTAGGCTCCAAGGAAACAGGCGCAGCTGGCCGGGAGCTTGAAGGACTCGATGGCGAAGGGGAAGTACTGGTCGTAGGCGTCGTAGACGAGGAAGCGGTGGTAGGCCGACTTCTGCAGACACTTGGACTCGTAGCAGTGGGGCACGAGGGGGCAGGCCTCTCCCGAAGTCAGGCACTCTTCGATACGGGTGGTCTGCGTCAGGGTCTCGTAGTGGACGTCGACGTTGTTGACGATGATCCTCCACTTGCCGTCGGTGTTCTGCGCCCGAAGAGGCCTGACGTAGGCGGTCTCGGAGGGGCACAGGTAGGTCTCCTCCTC
>NC_134796.1:38886290-38916290 GCF_046742065.1 Oratosquilla oratoria
ATATGTATATATATAAATATATATATAATATAATATAATATATATATATATGTATATATGCATATATATCGCTACTGACCAAGAGAAAATCCCAGTAAGGTTAAGAAAGAGCGTCTTCATTCCCAAAAAATCAATGTATGATCTGCGATTGGACAAACTGGCATATTTGGACTTTTTTTTTTTTTTAAGGAAAGTATCACAAGTGAAAGATATCTTAAAATGCTGTGTGACGAGTTATAGCCAGATGTAATAGCTAATGGAAATGAGGACACAATTGTCTTTATTTAAAATGGCTAAATGAAACTTTACGAGGATGACAGATGGGTCGTGCGACTTCCGATACGTCCTGGCCTTCTCGATCCCCCGACCTCATTCCCCCGACCTCATTCCCTGCGACTTTTTTTTTCTGGGAATTCATCAAATCCGAATTTTATGAGACGCAACCTGATTTTAGTAAGACCTTAAAACAAAAAATTACTCTAGGTTCCAATGAAATGTCAGTCAGTATTAGATATAAATTGTATTGGAGTACAGAGAAAGGCTTACTATTCCTGCTGAAAATAGTGGACATCATAGGTATTTTTTACAATGTGAAATCGATAAATACTATACTGAAAAAATGCATACTTTTATTGAATAAAAGCTCAAGTAGGTTTGTTTAAGTTTTAAAATAAAAAGTAATGATTTATTCAATGGTTTGCACACACTTGAGACACCATATACAGTATATTTGTTTTGTTCTGTCAAGCTGAAATGAAGAGTCCTTCTTACGTAAGACAAACAAAACCTTTTGGATTACTACAAAACTCCTTATCAAAAAAATCACAATAAACCCGTCTTACTAAACCCTGTTGAAGTACTGAAAAAACAGAAAAGAAAAGAAAATCTACAACAACAAAAAATTAGTAGACCATAGTAGCACCTAATCAGTATGATCAAGCTGATTATATTTATTTCAGACTTCAATTCACAACTACATTCATTCCAACATATCAAAAATTCACACGCACTTCTCGCCAAATACACAAACTTACCAAGTTGGACTAAGCAACCATGATGAGGTACAGAGAATGTAAAGTTCCTCAAGGAATAGGGTGGTCCTGCAGAGGACCATAAGGCTGAAATACATATGATTGACGTTCCTAGAAAACAAAAGAAAAAGTTCACAATAAACACGTTGACCTTCCACAACGGACATCCAAACGTGGCCCGAGATATACCAGAAGGATGCAAATTAATATCTTATAGTTCCTGTTATATCCATACATATTCGTTGGCAAAGAATCACTTAAGCCAAAAGACAAAACTATTTTACACAGAAATATTTTTTCTTAAATTACCAACGAAATTCGCAAGAGATTCGTTGGAAGAAGAAACAAAAAAGCATTATTTTTGACAACAACATGACATACTTGCTATCTACAGAAAACGAAAACCTTTGTATACCAACTGATACAACGCCCAGAACTAGCCAGACTTATGAAATGCTGTTAACCTATGTCTTCTCTCTCTCTCTCTCTCTCTCTCTCTCTCTCTCTTCTTCTTCTTCTTCTTCTTCTTCTTCTTCTTCGTTTATTATTAGAGAAGAGATGGGAACATCTCAACTTCCCTATGTCTCAAGAGCATAAAAGCGTCTAGGACCAGCCATGATCGAATTTGTATCAACGTGACCTCTTGACGCTTTCAGCCCAGGGTACTGCCCTCAGCTAAATGAGGTGTAAAGTAACGTCTGTTATGTGACCCTTCTCAGAAAAAGGGATAATTTAGAGTTAGGTCAACTCTCTGTGAGAGAAGGCAAGTGGAACACTCTAAAAGAGTATAACCGTTGTGTCAGCAACCTCTTCCGTACCGAGTGTTGCACTTTCCAGAGCGATAAGGATGAGTACTAATATCCTAAATGGATGGGAGATAGGCTGCAAAATAACATCGGAATAAAAAGAGAGCTTTATATTGGGAGCAAAAATGGGGAAAAATGCCTTGGCTCTAAGTATAACGAAATGGTTAGACTGGTTAACAAGAACATGCTCATAGCGAAACGCAATTACGAAATTAAGGTTGCCAGACAAGCGAGATCTGACTAAAAAGACTTCTTTCATCTCTACAAAACTAAGAATTGGAAAAGGATAGACCCAATTAAAACCTAAGAAGGTGTCTTGATAAATTTGGAGAAAAAAATGAGCTAGGAGATTTATAAATGTTTTCTCGCGGTATTAACAAAAGAGAGGATAGATATGCTATATGACTGTGACCAAATCTTTATTTGGGATGAGGGAAGTAGACTAACTAGCATCAACATTAGCAACAAAGAAGTAGTCAAACAGACTGGTAGACCTAAAGCTACAAAATCCCCGGGTCTAGACGATTTTTACCCGTGAGTGCTAAAGGAGTGTAAATTTGAAATCTGCGACCAATTAACTTATGTATTTAGTAAATCGGTAGACACTGGTTTCGTGCCTACCCCTTTTGGGCAGGGAAGTGTTATTCTTGTTTTGAAAAAGGAAGATAAATTTTCTATACACAACTACAGGCCAATCAGTTTGACGTCGGTTGTAGCTAAAATGCTGGAATCAATAATAGCTAATAGAATCAGAGGTTACAATGAAGATATAATTTGATTCATGACTCACAGCATGGGTTCACCAAGGGTAGATCATATGTAACTAATTTTTTATCCTTTTACAATAATGTCCAAAAAGAGGCAGATAACAATGATAGTTACAATGTTATTGACCTTGATTTACCAAATCGTTTGACAGGATACACCATCAAAGACTATTGAATAGAGTCAAAGCCTATATCATAGGAAGAAAATTGTTAGAAAGGATAAGAACATGGATTAGTGAAAAAAAAAATAGTGGGTCACCATTAATGGTGTAAAGTCCAAATGAGGTAATGTTACTAGTGGAGTTCCCCAGGGCCGGTTTTAGGTTCCCTATTGTTCATTATGTATATAAACGACTTGGACAATGGGAATATAAGTGATTTTAGTAAGTTTGCGGACGACACTAAGATAGGACGGCATGTTAGGTCCGAGGATGACGGCGGAATACTGCAGGAAGATCTTAACAGATTTTTCACATGGTTGGTGAAATGGCAAATGAACCGCAATATCTTAAAGTGTAGTGTGTTAAAGGTAGATTCACACAACCCAGAAAATAGGTATAGCTTAAATAACACAAATTTAGAGAAAACAGGATATATAAAAGCCCTGACCTTGAATCCAGGAAACAGTGTGTTGGTGTCAGGAACAAATCTAACAGAGCATTAGAATTAATTGCTAGGACGGTTACAAACAAAAGTGCATATGTAGTTATTGAACTATCTGACAGTAGTTAAACCCACCCTTGACTATGCGGTACAGTTTTGGTCTCCGTCATAGAGAAAAGGTGTTAATTCACTAGAATCAGTTCAGAGGAGAATGACCAAAATGGTACATGGGATAAGACATTTACCTTACGGAGCTCCGTAATCGTCGCAAAAGCGAACGCGGAAGCGAACGCGAACCCGAACGTGAACTCGAAAGCGAACGCCAACGCCAACGACAACGACAACGACAACGACAACAACGCCAACGCCAACGCCAACGACAACGACAACGACAACGCTAACGCTAACGCTAACGCTAACGCTAACGCTAACGCTAACGCTAACGCTAACGCTAACGACAACGACAACGACAACGACAACGACAACGACAACGACAACGACAACGACAACGACAACGCCAGCGCCAACGCCAACGCCAACGTCAACGCCAGCGCCAGCGCCAACGCCAACGTCAACGCCAACGCCAACGCCAAAAGTCAACGCTAACGCCAACGCCAACGTCAACGCACACGTCAATATGAACGCGAACTTGAACATGAACGTAAATTTGAGGATGAACATGAATTTGAATATGTATGGGTATTTCCCTGTGTGTGTGTGTGTGTGTGTGTGTGTGTGTGTGTGTGTGTGTGTGTGTGTGTGTGTGTGTGTGTGTGTGTGTGTGTGTGTGTGTGTGTGTGTGTGTGTGTGTGCGTGTGTGCGCGCCCGCGTCCGTGTTGCTTAGCATCAGCCGCGGTCGACAGGAATGCATAAATATAACAGCTTGCTCTGAAAAAGTTACTTCATAACACTGTTCTCCAACTGCGCATATTATCTAGTTTAAGTTTCATTTATATATATATATATACATATATATATATATATATATATATATATATATACAATAAAACACCAATAACGTGGGTTAAAAAATGCCTGAGCACCCACCATGACAAATAAACTAACGAATCAGAGCGCTTTCGTATAGTTAAATCTAAAGTGCTCATACATAGAAGGAATAGCAACAAGAAACATGGTGCAGAATATATGACTGAGACATGAAGAAGGAATTCGAAGAGGTAGTGGAAGAGGTACACGTGATTTTACTGCCGTCTTGGTAACCAACAAGCATTGTACTATTGCTTACAACTAGTATATTACAATTTAAACAATTTTGAAATTTCTTGGCAGACATAACTATCTAGTTTCTACAAACCTTGGTGGAGATTGACATTTATTCCCTCACTAGATTTGATCAAACTACATTCAATTAAATTTCTCTCTGTGGTGTTATTGTTATAAAGTATGTGATGACTTTAGCTATATCCCAGTCAATTAGGTGGTCAAAATTGTTCATAAGGTTGAATATACCGCTAGATTGGTTTCTTGTGTTGATTAATTCGTGTTTTGAGTGTTTTAACAGTCTGACCAACATAAAAATGATAACATGATTTACAAGGTATTTTATACAAGCATCCTTTATCACTATTGACGGAATTATTTATGAGCAATCGCCTTACAGTGTTCTTGTTGTTAAAAACTACATTAATGCTAAAACTACGTAATAAATTTGGGATGCCTTGCATGTTCTCTTGGTACAACTAACACGTTAGTCTTATCAAAACTTTGAATTGACCTGAGGTTGTAAAAGATTCTTTTGGCACAATTATAAGCTGTATCAAGAATATATGTAGGGTATCGCAGCTTAGTACCAATATCGTAAATACATCTTCTTTTGTCATTGATGTACTCTGGCCTGCAAATGCGCAAAGCCCTAAGAAACATCGAAGAAAAAACATCGTTTTACGCCATTAATGTGTGAGGATTAATAGTGTATATATGAACAAACATTGGTTGGTTTGCGATATACGCTAGACTTTAACTCAATTTCACGGCGGTAGATATTACCTGATGGCTTGAGGCAATTGAAACTTGTCCCGTTACGAGTAGTATTTGATTTGAAAGCATCTTCAATTTCACTGTTGTCACTTCCCTTTACAATTTCAAACGCTTGTATTAAGTCTTCACTGAGTTTAGGAGAAAAGGTTCAGATGTTTTGAATGTGTTTTTTTTTATGATTTGTTTCTTACATTCAGTATGAGCTCTGTGGCAAATCAACCAATTGATCAATTTATTAAGTTTTAGGGACCATACGGAAACAGCATATTCCAGGTATGGGTAGACAAGTTATCTATATGATTCCTTCGTCTTCCACTTCCTCCACATTCTCCTCCTCATCTTCCTCCTCTTCCTCTTTAACCCTTTTCTTCCTACCCAACTCTCCGTCCTTCCCACCCTTCTCTTCCTCCTCCTTCCACCCTTCTCTTCCTCCTCCTTCCACCCTTTTCTTCTCCCCCCTCTACTTTCGTTCTACTTCTAAGCCTGTCACTTTAAGTACAGAACACTAGGTAACAGCTGCGAGAAGTGAATGTTGTCAAGTATAAAAGAGCTGAGAGAAGGAGGGGACAAACACAGTTCCAACGACTCCTCCAGCCGACAGCCTAAGAACCACCACCATCATTATGACACCTGCGCCCAAGGTAAACAAGGGAAACGAGGGAAGTGGCAGGGATGTCGCCTTTTCTCATACGAAAAGTCTCTTTAAGGTACAGGGGAAGGAACCACTTCGACTCCTACCTGAAGCGTCCGTTTTTCTCTTTTGCTTTAGTGTGGAGGACAGAGGTAGGGAGTTTGGGTGTTGACCTCAGGCATTTATGGAATTCTGTCTTTAGCTCCTCATATATTAAATACCTTGATTGATTGCAGACCCCGCTGCTGCTGCTGCTCCTGGCCGCTGTCCTCTCCGCCGTAGTGGAAGGACAATATCTTCCGTCTTCCTTCGTGGCCCTCGACTATGGCAACAGCGCCCCCGCGACCCACCCAGCCTCTTCACCAGCACACTGCAACCCTAATTATCCAAGGTTTCCTCCCACTTGCGCACAAGGGTCTAACGCCACCTGGTGCCTCGAGGACGAGGAGTACCCGGCCAGCGAAATCCAGGCGGCCTTCAACCACCACTACGCCAAGGTCGTCAGCCTTTATGCCGACGTGACGGATCTCAACACCGCTCTCTCCGTCGAGAGACCCGAGACCCTCGAGGAGGAGACGTACCTGTGTCCTTCCGAGACCGCCTACATCAGACCCCTGCGGGTGCTGAGTGACTGTGGCTGGAAGATCATCGTCAACAACATCAAGGTCAACTACCAGGACTTCACGCAGACGACCCGCGTCGAGGAGTGCACCACTTCGGGTGAGGCCTGCCCCCTCGTGCCCCACTGCTACGAGACCAAGTGCCTGCAGAAGTCCGCCTACCACCGCTTCCTCGTCTACAACCACTACGACAAGTACTTCCCCTTCGAGATCCACACCTTCAAGCTCCCTTCCAGCTGCGCCTGTTTCATCAATGAGTTCCAGCTCTAAGCCTCCTCCAGTCAGGAGCCGATTCTCGCATCACCAGTCGAACTCCTTCTGAGGCACCACGGGTCACTTGTTACTTGTTGACGTTTTACCAGGGACTCGGACGATGGCGCCATTGCCACACCCTTTCTTGGAGTGTTTTTGGCTTCCTTGTCACAGTCCCGTATTTTTTCCTCCTAAACCACATTCACCCTCATCTCACGTTGACACCTCGCGAAGAAAGCAGTTCTCCAGTCATCTCGCAGCCATCACATAATCAGCCGACGACTATGGCAACTTGTTATGATCTATATCAGTTGTTCACACGTTTTCTTGGTTATTAAACGTCTTAGATTCAGAAACGACTTTCAATTTATTTTGGACCTGGGTTGTATTTAGCACGTTTAGATCATTTGTTCTGGTTGATGCCAGGTGGCTTTATTCAACTTGAAAGAACATCTGGTATAAAAAAGAAAGTAATATCTACATTTGCTCAACATCATAAGCTCCTGTAAATGTTATTCTCGTAACCAAGACCTAATTTTCATTTGACAAAAATTCCCGTTTCTTTTAAAGATTTCATAATCACCATGTGTTACATTCCATGTTTTCCTTCTCTTTACCTTGTTTCAGTTGACAGATAAAGACAAATTTAAGTTATTTGCATGAGAAGAGTATCATTTCCCTATGGTATGGTACGCCTATCTCGTGTACCTGGTAGAAAATCCTTACCAAGTACCAAAAGGGAAATAACACAAATGTTATGCCTTGTATTCTTTTCAGTCAGAGAGAGGATGAAAAACAGAAATTATCAAGAGACAACATTTGTTACTAAACACCACTGAGCTTGCCGTGGTATGGTTCTCTTGGGCACACTTGGAATAAACATTTCCGTGCTCAGTGCCAACGGCTGGTAGTATTCTCGTCATAATGCACCTATCAGAACATTTAGTTTTCACCGCGGTATGGGTCCCTTACGCACACTAGAGATGAACACTTCCGTGCTCAGTGTTAACGGCTGATACTATTATTTAAAGAATAGCTATCTTCCATAAGAATAGTTAGAATATTATAAGTCAATGTCATCACTGATCTCTTTATTCAAAATACCGACGATACTATGTACAACAATGTTAATGAGATTTTTTTTTTTTTTTTTTTTTAACAATAGCTTACAATCTTTGTACTATACCAACAGACACATAAGTGTCTGTTGGTGTAGTGGGCTAAGGCTCTGTGAAGGTAATCTTACGAGTGGCCGATAGCAGTGTGTTCGAATCCTGCATGCGACTGTCATAAAATTGTCGGATTCATGTCGCTGTTACTAGCGAATTTCTCTCATAGTTACAATGGCGAAAAGCGTGAAAGGGATTTGTTCCGATCTTTACCCCTTGCCAACTGGTGCACATGGGCCTTGTATAAAACAGGAATTGGGGTCGCAAAATAGTGATCTTTCCTATCCTCGGGAATCAGTTCGATTCCAGGTTATAAGGCTTTTAAGTGTCTGTTGGTGTAGTGGGCCAAGGCTCTGTGAAGTGGCCGATAGCAGCGGGTTCGAATCCTGCATGCTACTGTCATAAAATTATCGGATTGATGTCGCTGTTACTAGCGAATTTCTCTCATATACATATGTGTATATATTATATATATATATATATATATATATATATATATATAGCCTGCTTCTTCTCTTTTACACCCTTCTTTGCTTCCTCATCCCACCACTCACTACCCTTCCTTCTATTTCCTCCCGTCCTCCTTGTTCCACACACCATCTTTGCACACCTTATGACTCCCCCATTGAACCATCCCCATTCCTCTTCCACTCCTAGTTCTTCTCTATCCTTTACTCCTTCCCACTCCTCTCTCAGCTTCTTCTTATACTCCTTCTCCTTCTCATTTAAGCAGTTCACTCTAAGTACCTCCCTACCTTCTGCCCTTTTACTCTTTCTCCACCTATTCTCCACTCTCAACTTACCTTTCACCAAAAATTGATCTGATATTCCCCCACTCTCTCCCCTTAGAACATCTACACCCTTAACTCTTCCAACTATACTCCTGGTTACTACTATATGGTCCATTAACGCTATATCTACCACTCTTCCATCCACCACTCTCTCATGTATACTTATGCTTGACTTTCTTCCGGAACACTGTATTTCCTATCATCAACTCTCTTTCGAGACACATCTCCACTATCAACTCTCCACTACGATTGTTTCCTGGAACTTCGCACTTCCCAATCACTCCATCTATTAGGTCATTTTCTAGCCTAGCATTAAGGTCTCCCAACACAACTACATTGACATTTCTCCCTAATCCTTCTATGCACTCATTTAAATCTATCCAAAATGTCTCCCTTTCGTCTACACTCTTCTCACTACCAGGCCCATACACACGCATATATATATATATATATATATATATATATATATATATATATATATATATACATATATATATATGTAACTGAAGGTGGAGGAAGTAGACGAGGAATAATGGGAGAATTTTAATGTTTTAACATTTCGACCCACAGGGTCTTGATCACAAAGCTAACAATGAATTACAACATGGACATTTTATACATTGGCATATCATCTCTTGGGACGCCTAGGAGAGGTTGCTGTCACACTCATAACATTTGTGTATTTATTTTCTTTAACTATTACTAAAGCTGTGCCTTTTGCTAAGCTTATAAAACCTTCTCTATGATTAATGTTATTGTTGGTGTTAATATAAGCTGTTTCTATTGTCTTTCTTAATATTTTTGTTGAACCTTTACCTATTACAATTGTATTGACCCAGTCTGGAAGGTGGTCATACTTACTTATATGCCTTATAATAGAACTAGAAAAGATGTAGTTTTTTTCCATAATTTTTGTGTTCGTATAACCTTTTTTCTAGTCCACGACCTGTTTCTCCAAAATATGATGATAGGCAGCTTTTACATGGTATCTTATATACAATACTGTTTTCATTAGTTGGGTTATTATTCCTACGTGTGATCAAATGTCCCACTTTGCTACCCGATGTTCTAGCTATCATAATGTCTGCTTTTAAGAGAAATTTTTCTAGGTGTGAATTAATATTGGAGTTTGGAGCTGTGATATATCTTTTGTTGCATTTATTATTATCTTTGCTTCTCATACTTATTTCTTTAGTTTTTTTCTCAATTTACACACGAGAGCTTTTCTATATTTTAGTTTGTTGAAAGTTTCTGTGATATGATTTAGTTCATCCTCCAAAAAACCTTCACTACATAAGCGAAATGCTCTGAGAAAGAAGCCTGTTACTATACCTGTTTTGGTTCAATTATTGTTTCCCGAATAAAAATGTATGTCTGAGTATACTGTCGCTATACATCCATTTAAGTCCTATTTGTTTCCCTTACCAGGTTAGCACATTCAAAGGATTACTTCTATATAGGCAAATGTATGTGTATATATATTCACACATACATATGCATGTATATATGCACAAACACACACACACACACACACACACACATATATATATATATATATATATATATATATATATATATATATATACATATATATGCAAAATAACCACAGGCGAAGGGAAACTTGTAAGCAGTAAATACTTACTCTACAAGTTTTCTTTCTTCTGTGGTTATTTTGCATTTTTGTATTGCGGTGATGTGATTGCGTATACATATATGTGTATGTATATATATATATATATATATATATATATATGTATATATATATATGTATATATATATATGTATATATATATATATGTATATATATATATATATATATATATATACATATATGTACTGTATGTATATGTATATATATACTTTGTTTAGGAGAATAAGTTATGATGTTCTGGGCGTTTTTTGTATGATTTGTTTCATACATTTAGTATGAGTTCTGTGGCAAACTGACCAATCGGTGAATTTAATGAGTATTAGCGATCATGAGGAAACAGCATATTCCAGTTATGGGCAGACAAGTTATCTATATGATTGCTTCGTCTTCCACTTCCTTCACATTGTCATCCTTATCTTCCTCTTCTTCCTCTTTAACCCTTCTCTTCTTCCTCTTTAACCCTTCTCTTCTTCCTCTTTAACCCTTTTCTTCCCACTCTACTCTCCATCCTTCCCATCCTTCTCGTCATCTTCTTCCACCCTTCTCTTCCTCCCACTCCTATCGTTCTACTTCTAAGCCTGTTACCTTAAGTACTGAACACTAGATAACAGCTGCGAGGAGTGAATGTTGTCAAGTATAAAAGAGCTGAGAGAAGGAGGGGACAAACACAGTTCCATCGACTCCCCCTGCCGACAGCCTAAGAACCACCACCATCATTATGACACCTGCGCCCAAGGTAAACAAGGGAAACGAGGGAAGCGACAGGGACGTCGCCTTTTCTCATACGAAAAGTCTTTTTAAGGTACTGGGGAAGGAAGCACTTGGATTCCTACCTGAACCGTCCATCCTTCTTTTCTGGTTTAGCGTGGAGGACGGAGTGGGAAGTTTGGGTGTTGAGCTCAGGTATTTATGGAATTCTGTCTTTAGCTCCTCATATATTAAGTGCCTTGATTGATTGCAGACCCCGCTGCTGCTGCTCCTGGCCGCTGTCCTGTCCGCCGTAGTGGAAGGACAATATCTTCCGTCTTCCTTCGTGGCCCTCGACTACGGCAACAGCGCCCCCGCGACCCACCCAACCTCTTCACCAGCACATTGCAGCCCTAATCATCCACATACTGCTCCCACTTGCGCACAAGGGTCTAACGCCACCTGGTGCCTCGAGGACGAGGAGTACCCGGCCAGCGAAATCCAGGCGGCCTTCAACCACCACTACGCCAAGGTCGTCAGCCTTTATGCCGACGTGGCCGATCTCAACACCGCTCTCTCCGTCGAGAGACCCGAGACCCTCGAGGAGGAGACCTACCTGTGTCCTTCCGAGACCGCCTACATCAGACCCTTGCGGGTGCTGAATGACTGTGGCTGGAAGATCATCGTCAACAACATCAAGGTCAACTACCAGGACTTCACGCAGACGACCCGCGTCGAGGAGTGCACCACTTTGGGCGAGGCCTGCCCCCTCGTGCCCCACTGCTACGAGACCAAGTGCCTGCAGAAGTCCGCCTACCACCGCTTCCTCGTTTACAACCAGTACGACAAGTACTTCCCCTTCGAGATCCGCACCTTCAAGCTCCCTTCCAGCTGCGCCTGTTTCATCGATGAGTTCCAGCTCTAAGCCTCCTCCAGTCAGGAGCCGATTCTCGCATCACCAGTCGAACTCCTTCTGAGGCACCACGGGTCACTTGTTACTTGTTGACGTTTCACCAGGGACTCGGACGATGGCGCCATTGCCACACCCTTTCTTGGGGGTGTTTTTGGCTTCCTTGTCACAGTCCCGTATTTTTTCCTCCTCCTAAACCACATTCACCCTCATCTCACGTTGACACCTCGTGAAGAAAGCAGTTCTCCAGTCATCTCGCAGCCATCACATAATCAGCCGACGACTATGGCAACTTGTTATGATCTATATCAGTTGTTCACACGTTTTCTTGGTTATTAAAGGTCTTAGATTCAGAAACGACTTTTAATTTATCTTGGACCTTGGTTATATTTAGCACGTTTAGATCATATGTTCTGGTTGATGCCAGGTGGCTTTATTCAACTTGAAAGAACTTCTGGTATAAAAAAGAAAGTAATATCTACATTTGCTCAACATCATAAAATCCTGTAAATGTTATTCTCGTAACCAGTGCCGAATTTTCATTTGATAAAAATTCCCGTTTCTTTTAAAGATTTCATAATCACCATGTGTTACTCTTCATGTTTTTCTTCTCTTTATCTTGTTTCATTTGACAGATAAAGACAATTTTATGGTTATTTGCATGAGGAGAGTATGATTTCCCTATGATATGGTACGCCTATCTCGTGTACTTGATAGGAAATCCTTGCCATGCGCCAAAAGGGAAATAACACAAATGTTATGCCTTGTATTCTTTTCAATCAGAGAGAGTATGAAAAACAGAAATTATCAAGAGACAACATTTGTTACTAAACACCACTGAGCTCGCCGTGGTATGGTTCTCTTGGGCACACTTGGAATAAACATTTCCGTGCTCAGTGCCAACGGCTGGTAGTATTCTCGTCATAATGCACCTATCAGAACATTTAGTTTTCACCGCGGTATGGGTCCCTTACGCACACTAGAGATGAACACTTCCGTGCTCAGTGTTAACGGCTGATACTATTATTTAAAGAATAGCTATCTTCCATAAGAATAGTTAGAATATTATAAGTCAATATCATGACTGATCTCTTTATTCAAAATACCGACGATACTATGTACAACTAGTTTACAATCTTTGTACTATACCAACAGACACATAAGTGTCTGTTGGTGTAGTGGGCTAAGGCTCTGTGAAGGTAATCTTACGAGTGGCCGATAGCAGTGTGTTTGAATCCTGCATGCGACTGTCATAAAATTGTCAGATTCATGTCGCTGTTACTAGCGAATTTCTCTCATAGTTACAATGGCGAAAAGCGTGAAAGGGATTTGTTCCGATCTTTACCCCTTGCCAACTGGTGCACATGGGCCTTGTATAAAACAGGAATTGGGGTCGCAAAATAGTGATCTTTCCTATCCTCGGGAATCAGTTCGATTCCAGGTTTCAAGGCTTTTAAGTGTCTGCTGGTGTAGTGGGCTAAGGCTCTGTGAAGGTAATCTTACGAGTGGCTGATAGCAGTGGGTTCGAATCCTGCATGCGACTGTCATAAAATTATCGGATTGATGTCGCTGTTACTAGCGAATTTCTCTCATATATATATATATATATATATATATATATATATATACATATATAGCCTGCTTCTTCTCCTTTACACCCTTCTTTGCTTCCTCATCCCACCACTCACTACCCTTCCTTCTATTTCCTCCCGTCCTTGTTCTACACACCATCTTTGCACACCTTATGACTCCCCCATTGAACCATCCCCATTCCTCTTTCACTCCTAGTTCTTCTCTATCCTTTACTCCTTCCCACTCCTCTCTCAGCTTCTTCTTATACTCCTTCTCCTTCTCATTTAAGCAGTTCACTCTAAGTACCTCCCTACCTTCTGCCCTTTTACTCTTTCTCCACCTATTCTCCACTCTCAACTTACCTTTCACCAAAAATTGATCTGATATTCCCCCACTCTCTCCCCTTAGAACATCTACACCCTTAACTCTTCCAACTATACTCCTGGTTACTACTATATGGTCCATTAACGCTATATCTACCACTCTTCTATCCACCACTCTCTCCTATGTGTATTTATGCTTGACTTTCTTCCTAAACACTGTATTTGCTATCATCAACTCTCTTTCGAGACACATCTCCACCATTAACTCTCCACTACGACTTTATCCTGGAACTCCATACTTCCCAATCATTCCATCTATTGGTTCATTTCCTACCCTAGCATTAAGGTCTCCCATTACATAGACATTTCTCCCTAATCCCTCTATGCATTCATTTAAATCCAACAAAAAAAGCCTCCCTTTCCTCTACGCCCTTCTCACTAGCAGGCCCATATACACGCATATATATATATTTATATATATATGTATATATATATATATATATATATATATATGTATGTATGTATGTGTATACATATGTATATATATGTATATATATATGTATATATATATACATATATATATACATATATAGATATATATATAGATATATATATATATATATATATATATATATATAACTGAAGGTTGAGGAAGAAGACAAGGAATAATAGGAGAATTTTAATGTTTTAACGTTTCGACCCACTGGGTCTTGATCACAAAGCTAACAATGAAGTACAACATGGATATTTTATACATAGACAGGTCATCTCTTGGGACGCCTAGGAGAGGTTGTTGCCACACTCATAACATTTGTATATTTATTTTCTTTAACTACTAATAAAGCTGTGCCTTTTGCTAAACTTATAAAACCTTCTCTATGATTAATGTTATTGTTGGTGTTAATATAAGCTGTTTCTATTGTCTTTCTTAATATTTTTGTTGAACCTTTATTTATTACAATTGTATTGTTCCAGTCTGGAAGGTGGTCAAATTATCTATATGCCTTATAATAGAACTAGAAAATATGTAGTTTTTTTCCATAGTTTTTGTGTTCGTATAACCTTTTATCTAGTCCACGACCCGTTTCTCCAAAATATGATGATAGGCAGCTTTTACATGGTATCTTATATAAAATACTGTTTTCATTAGTTGGGTTATTATTCCTACGTGTGATCAAATGTTCCACTTTGCTACCAGATGTTTTAGCTATCATAATGCTTGCTTTTAAGAGAATTTTTTCTAGGTGTGTATTAATATTGGAGTTTTGAACTGTGATATATCGGGCTTCTTTGTTGCATTTATTATTATCTTTGCTTCTCTTACTTATTTCTTTAGTTTTTTTTTCTCAACTTACACAGACCTTTTGAATATTTCAGTTTGTTGAAGGTTTCTGTGATATGATTTAGTTCATCTTCCAGAAACTCTTCACTACATAAGCGAAATGCTCTGAGAAAGAAGCCTGTTACTATACCTGTTTTGGTTCAATTATTGTTTCCCGAATAAAAATGTATGTCGGAGTATACTGTCGCTATACATCCATTTAAGTCCTATTTGTTTCCCTTACCAGGTTAGCACATTCAAAGGATTACTTCTATATAGGCAAATGTATGTGTATATATATTCACACATACATATGCATGTATATATTCACAAACACACACACACACACACACACACACATATATATATATATATATGTATATATATATATATATATATATATATATATACATATATATGCAAAATAACCACAGGCGAAGGGAAACTTGTAAGCAGTAAATACTTACTCTACAAGTTTCCTTTCTTCTGTGGTTATTTTGCATTTTTGTATTGCGGTGATGTGATTGCGTATACATATATGTGTATGTATATATATATATGTATATATATATATATATATATATATATGTATATATATATGTATATATATATATGTGTATATGTATATATATATATATATATATATATATATATATATATATATATACATATATGTACTGTATGTATATGTATATATATACTTTGTTTAGGAGAATAAGTTATGATGTTCTGAGTGTTTTTTGTATGATTTGTTTCATACATTTAGTATGAGTTCTGTGGCAAACTGACCAATCGGTGAATTTAATGAGTATTAGCGATCATGAGGAAACAGCATATTCCAGTTATGGGCAGACAAGTTATCTATATGATTGCTTCGTCTTCCACTTTCTTCACATTGTCATCCTTATCTTCCTCTTCTTCCTCTTTAACCCTTCTCTTCTTCCTCTTTAACCCTTTTCTTCCCACTCTACTCTCCATCCTTCCCATCCTTCTCGTCATCTTCTTCCACCCTTCTCTTCCTCCCACTCCTATCGTTCTACTTCTAAGCCTGTTACCTTAAGTACTGAACATTAGATAACAGCTGCGAGGAGTGAATGTTGTCAAGTATAAAAGAGCTGAGAGAAGGAGGGGACAAACACAGTTCCATCGACTCCCCCTGCCGACAGCCTAAGAACCATCACCATCATTATGACACCTGCGACCAAGGTAAACAAGGGAAACGAGGGAAGCGACAGGGACGTCGCCTTTTCTCATACGAAAAGTCTTTTTAAGGTACTGGGGAAGGAAGCACTTGGATTCCTACCTGAACCGTCCATCCTTCTTTTCTGCTTTAGTGTGGAGGACGGAGTGGGAAGTTTGGGAGTTGAGCTCAGGTATTTATGGAATTCTGTCTTTAGCTCCTCATATATTAAGTGCCTTGATTGATTGCAGACCCCGCTGCTTCTGCTCCTGGCTGCTGTCCTGTCCGCCGTAGTGGAAGGACAATATCTTCCGTCTTCCTTCGTGGCCCTCGACTACGGCAACAGCGCCCCCGCGACCATCCCAGCCTCTTCACCAGCACATTGCAGCCCTAATCATCCACATACTGCTCCCACTTGCGCACAAGGGTCTAACGCCACCTGGTGCCTCGAGGACGAGGAGTACCCGGCCAGCGAAATCCAGGCGGCCTTCAACCACCACTACGCCAAGGTCGTCAGCCTTTATGCCGACGTGGCCGATCTCAACACCGCTCTCTCCGTCGAGAGACCCGAGACCCTCGAGGAGGAGACCTACCTGTGTCCTTCCGAGACCGCCTACATCAGACCCTTGCGGGTGCTGAATGACTGTGGCTGGAAGATCATCGTCAACAACATCAAGGTCAACTACCAGGACTTCACGCAGACGACCCGCGTCGAGGAGTGCACCACTTTGGGCGAGGCCTGCCCCCTCGTGCCCCACTGCTACGAGACCAAGTGCCTGCAGAAGTCCGCCTACCACCGCTTCCTCGTCTACAACCAGTACGACAAGTACTTCCCCTTCGAGATCCGCACCTTCAAGCTCCCTACCAGCTGCGCCTGTTTCATCGATGAGTTCCAGCTCTAAGCCTCCTCCAGTCAGGAGCCGATTATCGCATCACCAGTCGAACTCCTTCTGAGGCACCACGGGTCACTTGTTACTTGTTGACGTTTCACCAGGGACTCGGACGATGGCGCCATTGCCACACCCTTTCTTGGGGGTGTTTTTGGCTTCCTTGTCACAGTCCCGTATTTTTTCCTCCTCCTAAACCACATTCACCCTCATCTCACGTTGACACCTCGCGAAGAAAGCAGTTCTCCAGTCATCTCGCAGCCATCACATAATCAGCCGACGACTATGGCAACTTGTTATGATCTATATCAGTTGTTCACACGTTTTCTTGGTTATTAAAGGTCTTAGATTCAGAAACGACTTTTAATTTATCTTGGACCTTGGTTATATTTAGCACGTTTAGATCATATGTTCTGGTTGATGCCAGGTGGCTTTATTCAACTTGAAAGAACTTCTGGTATAAAAAAGAAAGTAATATCTACATTTGCTCAACATCATAAAATCCTGTAAATGTTATTCTCGTAACCAGTGCCGAATTTTCATTTGATAAAAATTCCCCTTTCTTTTAAAGATTTCATAATGCCGACGTGACGGATCTCGACACCGCTCTCTCCGTCGAGAGACCCGAGACCCTCGAGGAGGAGACGTACCTGTGTCCTTCCGAGACCGCCTACATCAGACCCCTGCGGGTGCTGAATGACTGTGGCTGGAAGATCATCGTCAACAACATCAAGGTCAACTACCAGGACTTCACGCAGACGACCCGCGTCGAGGAGTGCACCACTTCGGGTGAGGCCTGCCCCATCGTGCCCCACTGCTACGAGACCAAGTGCCTGCAGAAGTCCGCCTACCACCGCTTCCTCGTCTACAACCCCTACGACAAGTACTTCCCTTTCGAGATCCACACCTTCAAGCTCCCTTCCAGCTGCGCCTGTTTCATCAATGAGTTCCAGCTCTAAGCCTCCTCCAGTCAGGAGCCGATTCTCGACTCACCAGTCGAACTCCTTCTGAGGCACCACGGGTCACTTGTTACTTGTTGACGTTTTACCAGGGACTCGGACGATGGCGCCATTGCCACACCCTTTCTTGGAGTGTTTTTGGCTTCCTTGTCACAGTCCCGTATTTTTTCCTCCTCCCAACCCACATTCGCCCTCATCTCACGTTGACACCTCGCGAAGAAAGCAGTTCTCCAGTCATCTCGCAGCCATCACATAATCAGCCGATGACTATGGCAACTTGTTATGATGTATATCAGTTGTTCACACATTCTCTAGGTTATTAAACGTCTTAGATTCAGAAACGACTTTCAATTTATTTTGGAACTGGGTTATATATATTTAGCACGTTTAGATCATTTGTTCTGGTTGATGCCAGATGGCTTTATTCAACTTGGGAGAACTTCTGATATAAAAAAGAAACTAGTATCTACATTTGCTCAACATCATGAAATATCCTGAAAATGTTATTCTCGTAACCAAGACCTAATATTCATTTGACAAAAAAAAGTTTCTTTTTCAGATTTCACATTCACCATGTGTTACATTCCATGTTTTCCTTCTCTTTCTCTTGTATCATCTGACAGATAAAGACAATTTTATGGTTATTTGCATGAGAGGAGTAAGATTTCCCTATGGTATGGTACGCCTATCTTATATACCTGGTAGGAAATCCTTACCATGTACCAAAAAGGAAATGACAGAAATGTTATGCCTTGTATTCTTTCAAAGTCAGAGGGAGGATGAAAAACAGGAATTATCAAGAAACAACATTTGTTACTACATCTACCTTAAAGATATGTAACACAACTTCAAATATTCAAATGTAACATGATATTATCATGGTTTACTTAGCATATTCATTAATACCAACAAAGTTAACTATCACCATTCAAATGCCGCCACACATTTTTAAGCCGGGACGTTGCCCCTCAGAAGTCATGAAGACGTACGATCAGCTTTTATGAAGTCGTGAGGACGTACGATCAGCATTTCAGAAGTTGTGAAGATGTGGGATAAGTATTTCAGAAAGTCGAGAAGATGTAGGATCAGTATTCTTGAAGTTGTGAAGACGTAGGATCAGCATTGCAGAAGTCGTGAAGAAACATATTCAATATTCGAATCAGGCCGGGGGTGTTGTTGTAGTTCATCATTTCAAAAGTCGTGAAAAAATATCTTGAAGAATCGAATCAAGCTAAGGGTGTCAGAATCGACGATATATTTTCTTCTTTCTCGAGAGAGTCCGTGCATCTCCCTTTATCACTTTCGTTGATGATGCCACTATCTACGCGTTTATTCGGGCGACAGGTAGCTTTGCACGTGGACACTCTAGATGTTTGAGTTCTCATTGGGCATTTACGTAATCACTAGGACGTTTGGAACGTCGAACCGAATATGTGTTTTATCACCACTCCTCTCCCTCACCCTTCTTTCGTTTCATCACTACACATGGGCTTGTAACATATGGGTGGGTTACCTGGGACTAGGTGACATAGGGAGAGTTATGCGCAGTTTCGTTGTATTCTTTATTCTAGTGCAGATACGAGTGTCAGATAAAGACGTGGCGTAGTCTTCAATTAGGGACCGACCGCAAAGGCCTAGTGATGCGTAACAAGTTGAGTACAGAGAACTGACTATCTGACTGGTCTGCCCGCTCGGGGCAGGCAGTATATATACAAGGAACTGACCCGACGCCATGACCAAACGCAACCTAATTGTGGTGACCCTTTCTGGCATTTCCGACCATTGAGTCAGATCAACTACCACACAACTCTACAATGCATAAACTTTGCACTTTACGCACAAGCATGCTTGTGGGGTACATGTACACCACAGGTTTTCATAACACATAATACATAATACATTACATATATAAACATATTTAACATATACACAACATAATAACATTCACGCAGGGGCGATGAGAGACATGAAATATTTTATTATATTCGCGCTAGGGCGTGGTAAAGAGGTAAAAAAGAGAAAACATTAAACAAAGAAGCGTGTTTATATAAAAAAAAAAGACCAGTGGATGGAACAAGAAAAGGAGATTTTACTGAAACGAACAGATAGAAAATTAAGCAAATAACATCAAAGGAAAAAACAGAGGATCAAAGAAAAATTAGTTTGTAAGTTGAATACACCTATAATATCAACTAGGTTAGAGATCAATGATTATTTGAAAGAAAAAGAAATGAATGTAATGTATCCTGTTAAACCTAAATTTCAGCAATATAGATAGGGATGTCCAAGTGAATGGTGATGGTTCAGGTTACGAAGATGAGTTGCAGGAGACAGTCTTCTTTTTATTCCATACATCTGCGACACACCCCGCAATGCCTTCCTGTCATATGTTCTCTCGAGATCCATGAAGAGACATCCTTACCTTTTTACTCACTTCTTTTCCTAAACCCAAAATATTCTTTTCCAGTTACTCCCTCTGTTCCCCTCCTAATACCTTCAATTAACACCCTTGCACATGTCCTTTCAAACTACATTTAACAGACTGACTTCTCTAAAGTTACTAGTTCATTTAAAGGGGGACAAATATACAAACAAAGACACTTGGAGTGATCTAAATTTTGTTGGTAATAATCACATATAAGTTGGGAGTTGACCACAGGGGATTCTAGCTGGATTCGAACAGCCATTCATCTAACTTCTCTGCCTCAAAGACCGATGCCTTTCTCAGCTCGACCACCATGTACTAAAAAAAATCATAAAAAAAAAATCTTGAGCAAAGCAAAGAAAGACCAGGTGCTGTTAAGTTCTCAAATACAGTCGCTCAGACCACTGTCTTCATTTAATGGCCCGATGTTTGCAAATGTTTAGTAGACGTGCATGGGATGTGGTCACTACGTTTTCCAACTACCCTTGCATATATCATATTGTATTGTACAAAAATGCCATGAAAGCTTTGTGTGAAGCTGTATCACTGAACTTCGTCCATCAACCAAAACTAAGTCAATGGGTTTGTTTTCATTACCACTAGTTGTGTTTGTAGAACGTCTCTCAACTCTCCTTCATCCATCTGATGGGATCTCTGATTTAGTAAAAGTTGGAGACGAAACGATTTACTGGAGCCCTGAAAATGTTTATTCAAATATGTTGATCAAAAGCAGAGCCCAGTAAGCCAGATTTCCTGTTCCTTAAAGGACAAAGTCTTATTGCTGCCACTAGACTAAAGGGGCAGAGAGACGTCGAGAGTACACAGTCTCTGAATCCAGTTTTTCAGTATTCTCAATATGGTTCTTGGACTCCGTCTCTTCGAACACACACACACACACACACACACACACACACACACACACACACACACACACACACACACACACACGCACGCACACACGCACACACGCACACACACAGTGGTAGCGCTCGCGCCCGCCACTACGGCGTTTCGGGTTCGAATCCCGCCCAGGACTGAAATGATTTCAGTATTGCTGCGCTGCGAGTTGTTACTCCAACTCTCGTGGTTGTGGAGTTGTGTGTGCGGGTGTGGGTGTGGGTGTGGGTGTGGGTGTGGGTGTGGGTGTGGGTGTGGGTGTGGGTGTGGGTGTGGGTGTGGCTGTGGGTGTGAGTCTAAGGTCACAGCATTACCCATAGATCGGTCCTATATAAACTCTGAGCTCTCCTCCGGGAGGGTGATAGCTATCGATCATGAGTCCAACACGTGATCCAAGACCATGGTGAATCACACACAAAAGGTTTTGGCATCTCGATTAAAGTCAGACATCCCGCCTGCCTAGTGTATGTTCATATGTTGGGCTCTGAAACAACTGGACCTTGATCTTGGTCCGGAAAACCTGAGGTTCAAACGTTCTATCCTCCCAAAGGCTGCAACCAGGACCTCCAATGTCTACGCGTGAAGTACAGCATCATCAGCAAAGACAAAGTCAATGATCTTAGTGTTGCCAATGGATGATCCACAATGACATTGATCGACAATTCTGTCCAATACCCAGTCCATACATTCCATGTGTTGGAGCGAGGATACACCTTTACCTCACTCCTAAATCAACAGGTAAAAAGCTAGACACGTCTCTTGCATGGTTTACAATACTCTCTGGACTGTATAGGTCAGACATCAAGTCAATAATCCATGCAGGAATCCTACAGGCTCACAGGAGATTCCAGAGCATCTCACGTTGCACCGAGTCAAACGCTTTCTTGAGATCAATATAGACTACGAAAGGCCTCCGTTGAAATTCTCGTCGGAGGTCCAAAAGATCACGAAGCATTGGGATTTGATCAGTAGAGTTAAACAGGTGACCCAGAAACTATTTCTGCCCCTGTGGGTTGAGTCACCACAGAGATGAAGGTCTTGGTTCTGTGGTCGCGCTCTATAGACCAAAAGCTTACTCACTCTCACTCTCACTTTAACTCTCTCATTCTCTCTCTCTCTCTCTCTCTCTCTCTCTCTCTCTCTCTCTCTCTCTCTCTCTCTCTCTCTCTCTCTCTCTCTCTCTCTCTCTCTCTTCCTCTTTCTCCGACTTCAGTAATGCAATGGAAGGTGGGATTTTTTTTCCTATGTCGATGTGACTATCTATCATCGCAACTTGTTGAGTCTACTTCTTATGTCTCCGGTCAGTTTTATTTAACTGAAAGGAAAAAGTTTATCAGTCAAAAGGTTAATGTTAATCTCGATTAACCCAATCACTGTCATGGTTCATCTAGATAGTATATAGTAGCCGCTCCCTGGTGATTTTGTGCAACTAAGATAAACCTGCATTTTTTTATTCATATATTTATTTATCTATTAATTTATTTATTTATTCACTTGTTGTTTTATTTCTATGTTTCTTAGCTTATTCATTTATTTCCATTCATTAATCTATTGACTTATCTGTTTATTTATTTATTTATCTATTTATTTGGTTATCTATTTTATTTAATTATTTATCCATTTATTTGTTTATTTGTTTGTTTGAATATTTATTTATCTATTCATTTATGTATTCATTTATTTATCTAATTATGCCTTTATCAACTTGTTTGTTTGTTTGTATAGTTGTTTGTTTGTTTGATTGGTTGTTTCTCTGTTTATTCTTTCGATTCATCTATTTACTTATTCGTTACAGGTGGAAGCCCACCGGGATGGACTCAAACCCACTTTCTTCTTAATAATGGTCAAGCGATCTAACACATAATAAGCCACCACAAGTCGTGTTGTTTCAGAAGGAGCAACCAAGACCCCAACTTGCCAATGTCGTTCAGCGAATTTCACAAGTTAACGGACGGCTTCTACAGCAGGTTTCGTCCTGGTTAATCCCAGACTTTTTCATTCAACTGAGGCGACAAGGATGGGACAAAACAGTTCCTTAAGGGATCAAGATGTCCGCATTGTCTTGAGTCTACCCACCTCAGATAAACAAAATCGTCAGACAAGAGCTAAAACAAAATCGACCAGAAAGGCTACCGTATTGAAAGAAGTTGATAATTAGCCTTTCCCCATACAATGACGTCATGTCGTGGCCTCGAACACCTGACGTACAGTGTCGCTGTATATATATGTATATATATATAGGAGCGTTCACTGCAACACTCAAGCAGAGCTTCCCTCGACTTCGACGGTGCCAGAGCTGGACTAGGGAAAATGTCTTTGGGACTTTTGGTAATTGGCTCTCTGGTCTTTTTTTGTTCAAAATTTCCTAACTCCAACTCAGCTGCTGATCCTGCACAGGAGACTTATTTGCCCTTTCATGGAATACGTTTTTCAAGTGTGATGTGACTCTCCTGACTCGGTACTCCTGAACAAGGCAGAGTCTAAGACTTTCACCTTATTTATATATATATATATATATATATATATATATATATATATATATATATATATATATATATACTTTTTTTTCAATTGACTAATTCCATTTTCTCCCAGTTTGCATTATTATTTTTTTTTTTTTTTTTTTTTTTTTTTTTTTTTTTTTTTTTTGTATACCTAGTTTTATGAGACTCAAGGCTGGTTATGGTTGGGACTTCTGTGTACTGAAGGGGTTGTCATTCATCATCATAGAATATGTCTTGTATGTATTGCAATGCAGTAGTCTTATTAACCATGAAACCTGTTCAAGATTTCCGTGGCTCTTGTGGCGCTGACTACAGCGTCCAGCCCTTACCACCGACCCACGTACCACCAACCAGCCCCCGCCTACCACCCCGCCCCTGCCTACAAGCCCCGCCCCGCAGAGCCTGCCGTCCCCGCCTGCGCCGCCAATACCACCAAGCCGTGGTGCCTTGAGGACTCCGAGTACCCGACCTACGAGATCAAACACGCAGCCGAATACCACTACCAGAAGGTCCTCTCCCTCTACGCTGACGTGGCCGAGCTCAACACCGCCCTCTCTGTCGAGAGACCCGAGACCCTCGAGGAGGAGACCTACCTGTGCCCCTCCGAGACCGCCTACGTCAGGCCTCTTCGGGCGCAGAACACCGACGGTAAGTGGAGGATCATCGTCAACAACGTCGACGCCCACTACGAGACCCTGACGCAGACCACCCGTATCGAAGAGTGCCTGACTTCGGGAGAGGCCTGTCCCCTCGTGCCCCACTGCTACGAGTCCAAGTGTCTGCAGAAGTCGGCCTACCACCGCTTCCTCGTCTACAACGCCTACGACAAGTACTTCCCCTTTGCTGTCGAGTCCTTCCAGCTCCCGGCCAGCTGCGCCTGTTTCCTTGGAGCTTACACCATCGACCACTAGAGGTGGTCGGCATGTCGCGCGGATCAAGCCCTCAGAAGAACCACAATCAACGACCAGATGACCCCATGCCTTTACAGAAGGATTCCTCGACAACAATGCAGATAGAAGATTTAGTCACTCAAGCAGGGGGATCCCAGGAGGTGTGTTCTCGCTCTTTGCCTCCTCCTCGGACCTCTAATCTGTCTAGGGTGACGGATTCACATCCCTTGTCCCGGCCGATCCCTGTGTCCGTCATGACCTGATCCTGATCAACGATCACGTGAAGAAAGCAGTTCTCTAGTCATCATTGTCACATCCACCCTTATCCAGTAATCTTTCAATATCACCTTGTTCAGCTCTGGCATTTCCTGTATAGATAAATATTTATTATATATAGATGTATTTTTCTCATACATATCTACACTCTGACTAAATCTAAGGATTACAGTGAGAAAATAATGAAAATAGAATTGAAGGGGCAGAATTAGATTCCGATAGATATAGTTATTGGTGATGCTGAGACTGGGAAACTAGTTTATTGTCTATTTATCTTGAATCCATTCCACATCGAATGGTACTCCTCCTTTGATTCTGGGTGCCACAAGGCTTTTTGATTCTTCTCCTTGGCACCACATCGTAAGGAAAGCGGGTGGAGCATATTTTGATTAACCTTATCCCCGTGTCCTGGTTCTCAGGAGGCAGTTTTGTTTATTTACTTATCTATTTATTTATTATTTATTTATTTATTTATTCATTTATATATATTATATATATATATATATATATATATATATATATATATATATATATATATATATATATATATATATATGCACCAATAGGCGCGTAACTGCATCCGAAGACGTCACCTTAGTCTTCTGTTTTTGGACTGTTGGAGCAGGTAACACTCACTGTTGGGAGTCGGAGAGGGGTGTGGGATTTGAACTCACAATTGAACAAATACGAGACCGGCACACTTCTTATTGCGCCACCAGCTCAAAAGGACGAGTGAATTGTATACTGGAAGAGAAAACATCATTTCAAGATGAAGGATTTATTGATTTACAACTCTTCGTACTCGTCGGAGTCTTTTCAAGTACAGAAAAAGGGTAAAAAAGTACTTGAAAAATCCCGAATGAGTAAAACGTTGTACAATCAACGAAAGTTCTGTCCTCAAATGATGGTATCTCTGTTAAAAATGAGGGTAGTTGTTATCTTTAAACAGATGATATATTGTCGTAATTTGAAACATATTAACTTCTACATTAGTTTTAGTAATCCAATTGGATTGTTTGTGTTTATGAGAAGAAAATATCTGATGAGGAAGACTAATTTTCACTATATTAGCAAACACTACGTGGCGAATTTCGTATTGTATTTCGACAAAAGAAATAGAATGAAATAGAAACGAGCCTCGATGCTGAGAAGTGTATAAAAGAAATAATTAAGATGGATTCACACTGAATGCAATTACATGTTGCCTCTCTCGTGGGATAATAACTTCGATGAAAGCAACACAAAAGGCACCTTAGTAGCCACGTGGCCTGTTTAAGTAGCCAAGTATGGGAACTCGTCTTAACGTAGTATGAAATCAGCAGACATTCTCTGTTGAAATCGACAGAGAATCTGAAAGGTTTTGACTTGTCGTTTTCATTTCCTTTTTTTTCAACACTTTCTCTCTCTCTTTTTCTTTTCTAAAGGTAGTAACATTCTATTGACCATATGTCAGAATTTTCTGCCAATTTACAAGTTTCTCTTAATTTTCTTTTTTCTTTTTTTTTTTAGCCAGTCTGTTTTCTTATAGTTAGTAAATATTTTCTTGCATGTGGTTTTTATTTTTTCATCAGGTTCCATGGCGATCTTTATTGGGTTGTGATCAAGAGGTCATGAATGGTTTTCCATGTTGTGTGTGGAGTGAAAGTGAACGCATTCTTATGTCTGGGGACGTTGCTAGTGTTGCGGCGAGTTTGCCTAATGAGGTGTTTGCTGGAACCTTGTATGTTGAGGAGTTGTTCTAGAGATTTTGTTTCCTCTTTGATCTGCTGTATGTGTGTCCAGCCATATTAAGTGGCGTGTGTCCAGATCATCTCCCAGTATTTGGTTTGTTAGGTCGTCAAGATGTTGGAGTTGGTGTGTATCGCCTTGGGATGTTGATCTGGAGGTTAGAAGTTGGTGTTTCTGATATTATATGGTAGTTTTCTACCTGTGTTTGTATTGTGATTATTTCTGTTGTGGTGTCTAGAGGAAGATACAGCTTTTGTGTATTAGTGATATAAGCCCATCTTTGTGATGTGTTTTGTCTTGTTTGATTATGGTGTAGTCTGTATATGCAAGTAGCGTTGTTTGAGGTGCTAATTTCATGTCCTGTGTAAGTGCGATATGTATGGTGTGCCTGTTTAGGAATTGTCACAGGTCTGTGTATTTGGTTATGTTGTTGCTTATGTACATTTGTAATATTTGTAATGTGTATTTGTTTTGGGTTGGAATGATTTGATGTAGTTTTGGGTGGGTGTTGGCTGTAGGTCTAGTTTACTGTGTACTAGTAAATGTTTAAGAATGATGTGTATGTCAGATAGACCAAGGCATTTCATGTGTGACATTTGGTCGATATGTGTGTGTGTGTGTGCGTGTGTGAAACACAGGACTTTTGGCATGCTGGGCATGTACAGAAGCCTAGGTTGGTTTTGAGATTGCCGGTTAGAGATTAAGGTATGGGAGGGTACATTCCGGAGTACTGACCTCCTTGTGTAAAAAAAATATGTGGAGATCTTTCAAAAGGAAGTGGAAGAGCGATATAGAGTTTCTGTGTCTGTTCCGGAAACCAGGTATTGGTCCCTCGGGGTTGCACTTCTGGTCGGACGAAAGGGAAGGTGTGGCAGTTTGCTCCATAAGTGGAGCCTTGGTTGGTAACAGTAAAGTTCCTCTTGGTGGTCGTAGGTCCTCCCTTGGAGTCGACGACACAGCTTGAAAATCTACAGCGGCGACGTCATTTTTATATAGAAAATAACACAAGTGTATTTTGTTTTTGTAGTGCTTTATTTAGTCGCGCAAGTACCAGAGCTGGTGACAATTAATGAAAATAAATAATATGAAAAACAAGTTGCAAGATTTGTATGTTATTAAAGCGAGATGACTAGAGAACTGCTTTCTTCATGTACCACCGTCACACCAGGATCTGCCGGGCTCTTCTCTTCTGCTGAAGACGAAGACTCGCCGGTGTCTCCTTGGTCTGGTCGATGTCTTCAGGTGTTCTTTGTTTCGGTTTGTTGTGAGCGAGATATGCGAGATCGATGGTCCCTGTTGATCTTGGTGAGTTGGGCCTCCATGGTTAGTTGGTTTGACTTAGTGATCAATGGTGTAGGCTCCAAGGAAACAGGCGCAGCTGGCCGGGAGCTTGAAGGACTCGATGGCGAAGGGGAAGTACTGGTCGTAGGCGTCGTAGACGAGGAAGCGGTGGTAGGCCGACTTCTGCAGACACTTGGACTCGTAGCAATGGGGCACGAGGGGGCAGGCCTCTCCCGAGGTCAGGCACTCTTCGATACGGGTGGTCTGCGTCAGGGTCTCGTAGTGGACGTCGACGTTGTTGACGATGATCCTCCACTTGCCGTCGGTGTTCTGCGCCCGAAGAGGCCTGACGTAGGCGGTCTCGGAGGGGCACAGGTAGGTCTCCTCCTCGAGGGTCTCGGGTCTCTCGACGGAGAGGGCGGTGTTGAGGTCAGCTATGTCGGCGTAGAGGGACACGAGCTTCTGGTAGTGGTACTCGGCTGCGTGTTTGATCTCGTAGGTCGGGTACTCGGAGTCCTCAAGGCACCACGGCTTGGTGGTATTGGCGGCGCAGGCGGGGACGGGGGGCCCGTGGGGGCGGGGCTTGTAGGCAGGGGCGGGGTGGTAGGCGGGGGCCGGAGTGTAGGGTGGTCGATGGTAGGGGTTCGATCCCGCTGCCACTGCCACAAGGGCCATAATGACCTGCCAAACATTTCGAGAATAATGATTATGGTAATATTGGTCTAAGTCGATTGAAAAATGTACTTTTTAGCACACGCACACTACCTTCCATAAACATATATATAAAGATATATATGATATATTAATTATGTATAAATACACACACGCACACACATGTTAAATATCCATCAATAGCTCTTTCCCCCATCCTGCAAGATTAAAACCAATTTCACCATTTTTTCCATCTAAGTAGTTCTAAGAACATAAGAACATAAGAAATGAAGGAGACTGCAAAAGACCATAAGGCCTACACTAGGCAGCTCCGTATCCATCACCACCTGTCATCCCCATCCATAAAGTTGTCTAATCGTTTTTTAAAACAACTGATAGTATCAGCGCTTACTACGTGGTTACTAAGTTTATTCCATTCATCGACCACCCTATTTGTAAACCAATTCTTGCCTATTTCCTTCTTAAATCTAAATTTGTCCAGTTTATACCCATTACTGCGAGCCCTGCCCTGTTGTTTTATTATGATGACCTTGTTTGCATCACATTTGTTATAGCCTTTGATCCACTTGAACACTTCTATTAGATCACCCCGCACTCTGCGTCTTTCCAGAGAGTGTAAGTGTAGGTGCCTAAGCCTCTCTTCGTAAGGCAAATTTCCGAGTCCTTGTATCATTTTGGTCATTCTTCTCTGTTATATTGTCCCTGTCCACCGTCACTTTGCTTAATCCAAAGGCAGCGCAGTGAGGCGCAGCTCCACCATATCAGGGCCTGACAGGTTAATCCCCACGGATTTATTATTTTTCATTATATTGTAGAAAAAAAACAACGAGCAGATAAAGTCATCGCTTTGTGCGTCTTCACCCAATCCTCTATTCACAGTCTCCTTCCATTCCTTTCTATTTTTACAATCTCTCTCTTTCCTGCTCGACAGGCATTTGACATGTATTCAAAGCCCCGCTTACTTCGTCAAAGCACCTCATTCTCGTTGTTCCATATTCCATTCACTTATATTTTCCACTCCATTTTACCATTTTTTCTCATTCATTCTACCCATATATCCAAACCTTTTCAGCTCACTCTAATCTACGAATCTACGTATCTGACATCCCTCTGTACACGTTTGTGTGGTGTGTGTGTGTGTGTGTATGTGTGTGTGTGTGTGTGTGTGT
>NC_134796.1:38921290-38938790 GCF_046742065.1 Oratosquilla oratoria
CTTATATATATATATATATATATATATATATATATATATATATATATATTACAATATAATGAAAAATTATGAATCCGTGGGGGTTAACCTGTCGGGCCATGATGTGGCGGAGCTGCGCCTCACTGCGCTGCCTTTGGATTAACCAGTGTGACGGTGGACAGGAACAATATAACAGAACTACTTAGATGGAAGAGATGGTCAAATTATGTTTAATCGTGTACAATGGGGAAAAGAGCTTTGGATGGATAGATATACATATGTGTGCGTGTGTGTGTATTTATATATAATATATCAAATATATCTTTGTATACATTTTTGTATAAGATAGTGTGCTTGTGCAAAAAAGTACATTTTACAATCGACTTAGATCAATGTTACCATCATCATTATTCTCGAAATGTTTGGCAGATCATTATGGCCCTTGTGGCAGTGGCAGCGGGATCGAACCCCTACCATCGACCACCCTACACTCCGGCCCCCGCCTACCACCCCGCCCCTGCCTACAAGCCCCGCCCCCACGGGCCCCCCGTCCCCGCCTGCGCCGCCAACACCACCAAGACGTGGTGTCTTGAGGACTCCGAGTACCCGACCTACGAGATCAAACACGCAGCCGAGTACCACTACCAGAAGCTCGTCTCCCTCTACGCCGACATAGCTGACCTCAACACCGCCCTCTC
This sequence comes from Oratosquilla oratoria, assembly GCF_046742065.1. Lineage (NCBI taxonomy): Eukaryota > Metazoa > Arthropoda > Malacostraca > Stomatopoda > Squillidae > Oratosquilla > Oratosquilla oratoria. Next base: position 38,921,968 of record NC_134796.1, read on the forward strand.
CGTCGAGAGACCCGAGACCCTCGAGGAGGAGACCTACCTGTGCCCCTCCGAGACCGCCTACGTCAGGCCTCTTCGGGCGCAGAACACCGACGGCAAGTGGAGGATCATCGTCAACAACGTCGACGTCCACTACGAGACCCTGACGCAGACCACCCGTATCGAAGAGTGCCTGACTTCGGGAGAGGCCTGCCCCCTCGTGCCCCACTGCTACGAGTCCAAGTGTCTGCAGAAGTCGGCCTACCACCGCTTCCTTGTCTACGACGCCTACGACCAGTACTTCCCCTTCGCCATCGAGTCCTTCAAGCTCCCGGCCAGCTGCGCCTGTTTCCTTGGAGCCTACACCATTGATCACTAAGTCAAACCAACTAACCATGGAGGCCCAACTCACCAAGATCAACAGGGACCATCGATCTCGCATATCTCGCTTACAACAAACCGAAACAAAGAACACCTGAAGACATCGACCAGACCAAGGAGACACCGGCGAGTCTTCGTCTTCAGCAGAAGAGAAGAGCCCGGCAGATCCTGGTGTGACGGTGGTACACGAAGAAAGCAGTTCTCTAGTCATCTCGCTTTAATAACATACAAATCTTGCAACTTGTTTTTCATATTATTTATTTTCATTAATTGTCACCAGCTCTGGTACTTGCGCGACTTAATAAAGCACTACAAAAACAAAATAAACACACTTGTGTTATTTTTATACAAAAATGATGTCGCCGATGTAGATTTTCAAACTGTGTCGTCGACTCCAAGGGAGGACCTACGACCACCAAGAGGAACTTTACTATTACCAACCAAGACTCCACCTATGGAGCAAACTTCCACACCTTCCCTTTCGTCCGACCAGAAGTGCAACCCCGAGGGACCGATACCTGGTTTCCGGAACAGACACAGAAACTCTATATCGCTCTTCCACTTCCTTTTGAAAGATCTCCATTATTTCTTTTTTTTTTCTTTTTTTTACATAAGGAGGTCAGTACTCCGGCATGTGCCCTCCCATACCTTAATCTCTAACCGGCAACCTCAAAATCAACCTAGGCTTCTATACATGCCCTCCATGCCAAAAATCCTATGAATCACACACGCACGCACACACATATCGACCAAATGTCACACATGAAATTCCTGGGTCCATCTGATATACACCACATTCTTAAACATTTACTACTACACAGTAAACTGGACCTACAGCCAACACCCACACACAGCTACATCAAATCACTCCAACACAAAACAAACACACATTAGAAATGTAACAAATGTACATAAGCGGCAGCATCACCAAATACACAGACCTGCGACAATTCCTGAATAGGCACGCCATACATATCGCACTTACACAGAACATCAAATTAACACCTCAAACAACGCTACTTGTATATACAGAATACACCACAATCACACAAGGCAAAACACATCACAGAGGCAGGATTATATCACTAATACACAAAAGCTGTATCTTCCTACAGACACCACAACAGAAATAATCACAATCCAAGCACGGATAGTAAAGCACCATACTATATCAGAAACACCCGCCTCTAACCTCCACATCAACATCCCAAGGCGATACACACCAACTCCAACCTCTTGACGACCTAACAAACCAAATACTGGCAGGTGATCTGGACACACACCACTTGATATGGCTGGACACACATACAACAGATCAGAGAAACAACAAAATTCTTGCACAACTCCACAACATACAAGGGTCCAGCAAACATCTAATTAGGCAAAATCCACAACACAAGCAACGTCCCCAGACATAAGAATGCGTTCACTTTCACTCCACACACAACATGGAAAACCATTCATGATCACCTCTTGATCACAACCCAAAAAAGATCGCCATAGAACCTTATGAAAAAATCAAATCCGCGGTCAAGAAAATATAAACTAAATACAAGAACAACAGACTGGCTAAAAAAGAAAAACAGGAAACAGAGTAAGACAAACTCGTAAATTGGTAGAAAATTCTGACATATGGTCAATAGAGTGCTGCTGCCTAAAAAAATAGAGAGAGAGAGAGAGAGAGAGAGAGAGAGAGAGGAGAAAAAATAAAATTGGAAACGACTAGTCAAAACCTTTCATATTTTTCGTCGGTTTCTACAGAAAATATCTGCTGATTTCATGCTACGTTACGGCAGAGTCACAAACTTGGCTATTTAAAGAAGCCACGTGGCTGCTAAGTTACGGTTTGTGTTATTTTCGTCGAAAAGTGTACTTGCATTTTACTTATTTGTTTTATACAGTTGTCAGCAGTGAGGCTGCATTTCTATTTTATTATATATATATATATATATATATATATATATATATATATATATATGTATATATATATATACTGTATATAGGTATATATATATATGTATATATATATATATTTTTTTTTTTTTTTTTTTTTTTTTTTTCGAAATACTTCGAAATTTTCTTTCGTAGTGTTTGCTAAGGTAAACGTCGACTTACGATGGCATTAGGTTTCGATAGAGCCATCGTAAGACGATCTCATCGTAAGTCGATCCCCACTCTGTTCCGTGGTCACTGTACCTAGCCTACCTGTATATTAACCACCAGAGATACTGAATATAGCCTATTAAACATGTACAGTAGTTTATTTAATTATTTTTATCCTTTTTACCATATTCAAACACTATAATATGTATTTTCAGTACGGCACTTAAATCTCGCGGGCAGCAGCCAATGCCAGCCGTACAACGTGACGTAATAATACTCGCATCATAAAATATAGTCACCGCTTATATCGATCGTTCTCTCTCTTTCACCCGCGAATTTTGAAAACCACAGAGAATGAATCATTTGAGAGAATGTAAAAAAACAGGGGCGACTACAATAAATATAATCAAGACGCCGATATGGCAGCGTCGCGAATCCACTTGCTCCTCATGACGCCTACGTGTGCGGCACCGTATGGAAGGGGTTAAATTATCATATCGTCGTCGTCGTCGTCGTCATCGTAAAGTCGAACAATCGTAAGTCGCGGCCATCGTAAGTCGACGTTTACCTGTATAGTGAAAATTAGTCTTCCTCATCAATTTTTTTTTCTTCTCATGAACACAAACAATCCAATCGGATTACTAAAACTAATATAGAAGTCGATATGTTTCAAATTACAATATATCATCTGTTTAAAGATAGCAACGACCCACATATGAATACAGAGCTTTCATTGATTGTAGAGCGTTTTACTTGTTCAGGCTGTTTCAAGTACTTTTTTTTTGTACTTTTTTTCTGTACAAGAAGCTCCAACAACCACGAAAAGTTGTAAATTAATAAATCCTTTATCTTAAAATGATGCTTTCTCTTCCAGTATATAATTCACTTGTCCTTTTGCGCTGGTGGCGTAATAGGAAGCATACTGGTCTCGTATTTGCTCAGTTGTGAGTTCAGACCCCACACTCCTCTCCGACTCCCAACAGTGACGGTTACCTGCTCCAACAGTCCAAAAACATAAGACAAAGTTAACGGCTTTGGATGCAGCTACGCGCCTATTGGCGTAAATGAATAAATAAATAGATAGATAAATAAATAAATAAATAAATAAATAAAATAAATAAATAAACAAATAAATAAATAAATAAATAAATAAATAAATAAATAAATAAATAAATAAATAAATAAATAAATAAATAAATAAATAAATAAATAAATAAATAAATAATAAATTAAACTAAATTAATTGAATTAAATTAAATTAAATTAAGTCAAATTAAATTAAATTGAATTAAATTAAATTAAATTGAATTAAATTAAATTAAATTAAATTAAATTAAATTAAATTAAATTAAATTAAATTAAATTAAATTAAATTAAATTAAATTAAATTAAATTAAATTAAATTGCCTCCTGAGGTCCAGGATGCAGGGATAAGGTTAATCAAAATATCCTCCACCCGCTTTCCTTACGATGTGGTGCCAAGGAGAAGGATCAAAAAGCCTTGTGGCACACAGAATCAAAGGAGGAGTACCATTCGATGTGGAATGGATTCAAGATAAATAGACAATCAACTAGTTTCCCTGTCTCAGTGTCATTGATAACTATATCGATCGAAATCTAATTCTGCCCCTTCATCTCTATTTTCATTATTTTCTCACTGTAATCCTTTAATTTAGTCAGAGTGCGTATATGTATAAGAAAAATACATCTATATATAATAAATATTTATCCATACAGGAAATGCCAGAGCTGAACAAGGTGATATTGAAGGTTTACTGGATGAGGGTGGATGTGACAGTGATGACTAGAGAACTGCTTTCTTCACGTGATCGTTGATCAGGATCAGGTCATGACGGACACAGGGATCGGCCGGGACAAGGGATGTGAATCCGTCACCCTAAACAGAGTAGAGGTCCGAGGATGAGGCAAAGAGCGAGAACACACCTCCTGGGATCCCCCTGCTTGAGTGACCAAAACTTCTATCTGCATTATTGTCGAGGAATCTTCCCGTAAAGGCATGGGGTCATCTGGTCGTTGATTGTGGTTCTTCTGAGGGCTTGATCCGCGCGACATGCCGACCACCTCTAGTGGTCGATGGTGTAAGCTCCAAGGAAACAGGCACAACTGGCGGGGAGCTGGAAGGACTCGACGGCGAAGGGGAAGTACTTGTCGTAGGCGTTGTAGACGAGGAAGCGGTGGTAGGCCGACTTCTGCAGACACTTGGACTCGTAGCAATGGGGCACGAGGGGGCAGGCCTCTCCCGAAGTCAGACACTCTTCGATACGGGTGGTCTGCGTCAGGGTCTCGTAGTGGGCGTCGACGTTGTTGACGATGATCCTCCACTTGCCGTCGGTATTCTGCGCCCGAAGAGGCCTGACGTAGGCGGTCTCGGAGGGGCACAGGTAGGTCTCCTCCTCGAGGGTCTCGGGTCTCTCGACGGAAAGGGCGGTGTTGAGCTCGGCCACGTCAGCGTAGAGGGAGAGGACCTTCTGGTAGTGGTACTCGGCTGCGTGTTTGATCTCGTAGGTCGGGTACTCGGAATCCTCAAGACACCACGGCTTAGTGGTATTGGCGGCGCAGGCGGGGACGGCAGGCTCTGCGGGGCGGGGCTTGTAGGCAGGGGCGGGGTGGTAGGCGGGGGCTGGATGGCGGTACGTGGGTCGGTGGTAAGGGCTGGACGCTGTCGTCAGCCCCACAATTGCTACGGAGATCTTGAATAAGTTTCATGGTTAATAACACTACTACATTACAATCCATACATGACATATTCTGTGATGATGAATGACAATTAACACCTTTACTGCAGAGAAGTCCCACCCTTAACCAGCCTTGAGTCTGATAAAGATGGTTAAACTTATAACAATACCGAAGGGGATATAGCCAAATAAAAATATATATATATAGAGAGATGCAATGTTAAGGTAAACAGGGAGAAAATGAAGTTGGTAAATTAAAAAAAATATGTGTGTGTGTGTATATATATATATATATATATATATATATATATATATATATATATATATATATATATATATATATATATGTATGTATGTATATATATATATATATGAGATAAAAGCCTTAGACTCTGCCTTGCTCAGGAGTACCGAGTCAGGAGAATCACATCAGTTATGGAAAAAAGTACTCCATGAAAGGGTAAATAAGTCTCGTGTGTAGGATCAGCAGCTGAGTTGGAGTTAGGAAATTTTGAACAAAAAAAAACAGAGAGCCAATTACCAAAAGTCCCAAAGACATTTTCTCTAGTCCAGCTCTGGCACCGTCGAAGTCGAGAGAAGCTCTGCTTGAGTGTTGCAGTGAACGCTCCTATATATATATACATATATATACAGCGACACTATACGTCAGGTGTTCGAGGCCACGACATGACGTCATTGTATGGGGAAAGGCTAATTATCAACTCCTTTCAATACGGTAGCCTTTCTGATCAATTTTGTTTCGGTTTTTGTCAGGAGCCGTTTTGTCCCATCCTTGTCGCCTCAGCCGAATGAAATAGTCTGGGATTAACCAGGACGAAATGTGCTGTAGAAGTCGTCCGTTAAATTGTGAAATTCGTTGAACGACATTGGTAAGATGGGGTCGTGGTTGCTCCTTCTGAAACAATATGACTTGTGGTGGCTTATTATGTGTTAGATCGCTTGACCACCATTCAGAAGAAAATGGATTTGAGTCCATCCCAGTGGGCTTCCACTTGTAACGAATAAGTTAATAGATGAATCGATAGATACATATAAAGAATAAAGAGACAAACAAACAAGTTGATAAATGCATAATTAGATAACTAAACGAATACACAAATAAATAGATAATTATCTAAATAGATAAATAAGTAAATACAATAGATGATTAAAGGATTATAAAGAAGAGCATGCCGACAAGGACCTTTTGGTCCATAACTAAGTCGGATGCTGAAAAAGTAGGTAAATGAATCAAATAAATTAATGGATAATGACATATAATAAATAAACCTAAAAATAACAATAATTCATAATAAATAATTAATGAATGAATAATAAAAAATATATAAGTAAATAAAATAAAATAAGATAAATGGCACGCATTACAACATATTGTTTAGGTGTTATCTAAATGAATCTGACGAGTAAATCTTCGAACTGTATTATATTGCACTGCCTCTGCAGTAAGTTTATTTCATTCATTTGATACACTGTAAGTGAAATTGTTTCTACCCACTTCTAAATTAAATCTACTTCCTGAGAGTTTGAGACCATTATTTCTTGTTTGATTTGCATTCAGTGTGAAAATTTCGTCACTTTTGATGTTGTCAATTCCCTTTAGAGTCTTAAAGACCTGTACCAAGTCACCCCTGAGTCTACACTTTTTAGGGAAAATAGATTCATATGTTTTAGTCGATTTTCGTGTGAAAGAATAGATAAATAGACAGATAAATAAATAGATAATTAAATAAAAGATATATATAAAGTATCAATAAACATGGAAACAAAACAATAAGTGAAAAAAAATAAAAAAAATAAAAATTAATAGATGAATAAGCATATGAATAAAAAATGTAGGTTTATCTTAGTTGAACAAAATGATCTGGCAGCGGCTAGTATAGACAATACAGATAAACCATGACAGTAATTAGGTTAATCGAGATCAACATCAACCTTTTTGGCTGACAATTTTTTCTTTTCAGTTAAATAAAACTGACCGGGGGAATGTCGTATGAACCCAATAAGTTGCGATGATAGATAGTCACACCAACAGAAAAAAAATCCCACTCTCCCTTTCATAGGAACGGCTGCATTACTGATGTCGTAAAGAAAGGAAGGAAGAGACGAGGCAAAGAGAGAGAGTAAAAAAGAGGGAGAAAAGAGAGAGAGAAAGAGAGAGAGAGAGAGAGAAGGAATGAGAGAATGAGAGTGAAAGAGTGAGAGAGAGAGTATGAGACACAATATGAGAAAGTATGAGACAGAATGAGAGAGAATGAGACAGAATAAGATAGAATGAGAGAGAATGAAAGAGAAGGAGAGAGGAGAGAACGAGAGAATGAGAGAGTGAGAGTGAGTTTGAGAGTGAGAGTGAGTAAACTTTTGGTCTATGGAGCGCGACCACAGAACCAAGACCTTCAAGTCTGTGGTGGCCCAACCCACAGGGGCAGAATCAGTTTCTGGGTCACCTGTTTACCTGATCGGATCCTAATGATTCGTGTTTTTGTGGACCTCCGACGAGAACTTCAACGGAGGTCTTCTATAGTCTATGTTGATCTCAAGAAAGCGTTTGACTCGGTGCAACGCGCGGTGTTCTGGAATCTATTGCAGATCAGTGGGATTCCTGGAAGGGTTATTGACTTGATGTCTGACCTATACAGTCCAGAGAGTGTTGTAAAGAATGATGGAGACTTTTCCAGGTTTTTTTTAAGTGTTGATTCAGGAGTGAGGTAAGTGTGCGTCCTCGCAACAACACATAGGATGTTTGGGATTGGTATTGGACAAAGTCGTCGATCAATGTCATTGTGGAGCATCCATTGACAAGACCAACCACGCCTCCTTCAGGAGGTCCTCAGGGCCACGTCGATCTCACGCCGAAGGGAAGGGTCCAAGGACACTTTCGTCTTCTCTCGAGGCAGTCGTCTATTTCGAGGTCACCTGTGCAGAACCTTCCTTCTTCTTCCAGCTCTCCATCAGCAGGATCTTCGTCCCAGAGGTTTCGTTAGGTGGAATGACGATGTCAGGTATCGGTGATGGTGGAATAGTTTAAAGTTCTTTCTTAGCTCGAAAGAACTCAGTGACATGGTTTTAAATCATTATTTATGGTCATCATCATCATCATCATCATCATCATCATCATCATCATCATCATCATCATCATCATCATCTTCTTCTTCTTCTTCTTCTTCTTCTTCTTCTTCTTCTTCTTCTTCCTCCTCCTCCCCCGGGATCAAACCGAGATCTAGCTCACTGCCAAAACCGGAGCCTTGCTGGCGATTCACTTCAGGTATTTACAACGGCGAATGCCTATAAAGGTTTCGAACTAAATTTGCCGGTTGTTCATGAGTTGAGCTCGGGATCTCTGTGAAATATTAGGTTAGAACGGCAGTTAGACATTTACATAGACTCTTCGGAGTTAGTTCAATTCCAAGTTAGAGATCTTTTGAAGCTTCAACGGCGCAATCGTTAAGGCGCTGGATTGGCAATACACTAGATCTAAGTTCAATCCTGGGGACGATACTCGAAAATATATATATATATATATATATATATATGTGCGTAAATAACCACTAGGAAAAGTAAACTAACGAAGCAGAGCGCTTTCGTATAATTACATCTTCAGTGCAGATACAAAGAATGAATTATAAGATGAAGAAACAAGGTACAGAATATATGACATAGTGAAGAGGGCATTCGGAGAGGTAGTGGGTGATGTACACGTGACGGACGTTTGGGCCGTCCTGGTAGCCAACAAGTATGGGACGTTTGGGCCGTCCTGGTAACCAACAAGTATGGGACAACTGCTCATAATTCATATTACAGTTCAAACAATTTTGAAATTTCATGAGAAATAAAATTTTAACCACCCAGTTGACTGGGATAACGCTAAAGTCATCACATACAACAACATAACAAAAAGAAATTTAATTGAATGCAGTTTGATCAAATCTAGTAAGGGGATAAATGTTAATCTTCATCAAGGTTTGTACAAATTAGATAGTTTTATTTCTCATGAAATTTCAAAATTGTTTGAATTGTAATATAAATTATGAGCAGTTGTCCCATACTTGTTGGTTACCAGGACGGCCCAAACGTCCCAAACTTGTTGGCTACCAGGACGGCCCAAACGTCCGTTACGTGTACTTCTTCCACTACCTCTCCGAATGCCCTCTTCACTATGTCATATATTCTGTACCTTGTTTCTTCATCTTATAATTCATTCTTTGTATCTGCACTGAAGATGTAATTATACGAAAGCGCTCTGCTTCGTTAGTTTACGTTTCCTAGTGGTTATTTACGCATTTGTGAACACACGCTCCTAGTGTTTTATTGCATATATATATATATGTATATATACATATATATATATATATATATATATATATATATACATACATACATACATACATAGTTCCAATTTACAAGGGAAAAGGGGACAAATATGAGTGTAGCAGTTTCAGAGGGATCAGTTTGTTGAGTGTAGTTAGGAAGGCTTATGGGAGGGTTTTAATTGAGAGGATTAGGAGAGGAACAGAAGGAGTAATTGGTGAGGAACAGTGTGCGTTTTCGTTTGGGACAAGTAGGGGTTGCGTGAATCAGATTTTTGTGGAAAGGCAGATAGGTGAGAAACCTTTATGAAAAGCTAAGAATGTATTTTGGGCCTTTATGGATTTGGAAAAGGGTTATGACAGGGTAGACAGTAAGGTATTGTTGGAGATATTGCAGATATATGGGATAGGACAAAAGCTGTTAAGAGCAGTCAAGAGTTTTTACGAGAGTAATGGAGAAATGGAGAGAGTGAGTGGTTTGAAGTAAAGGGGGCACTTCGTCAGGGGTGTGTTATGTCGCTTTGGCTGTTCAATTTATATATGGATGGGGTTGTGCGAGAGGTAAACTCAAAGGTAATGGGCCGGGGATTGGAGATGGTTAAAGAAAATAGAAAAAAAAGGGAGATAAGACAGTTGTTGTTTGCTGACGACGCTGAACTTGTAGCAGGATCAGAGGAGGGATTAAGGAAGTCAGTGACGGAGTTTGGAAAGATGTGCAAAAGAAGAAAGTTGAAGATTAATGTGAGTAAAAGTAAGGTGATGAGATGTACAAGGGGAGAGGATGGCAGCAAATTGGAAGTGAGTACTAAGAGGAAGAGAGGCTGGATGAAATTGATAGCTTTAGATAATTGGAGGTGAATGTGGCGGGAAAGGGAAGAGTGGAGGTGGACGTAGAATATAGATTGAGAGGAGCAAGCCTTGGGGGATTGAAAAGAGTAATAAGAAATAGATATTTGGGAATGGGTGCTAAGACGAGATTGTATGAAGGAGTGATTGTGCCGACAGCACTGTATGAGGCAGAAACATGGAACATAAGAAAGGAAGAAAGGAAGAGTTTAAACGTGTTTGAGATGAAATACCTGAGAAGTATAGTAGGAGTTGGTAGGTTAAACAGAGAAACGAGGAAGTGAGTAGGAGGGTGAGGATGGAAAAGGAGTTGGGAGATAGGGTTGATGAAAGCGTGTTAGAATTATTTGGACACATGTAAAGAATGAGTGAAGAAAGATTAGTAAAAGAGGTGTGGAAGACAGAGGTGGGCGGAGTGAACATGAAGGTGCGATCAAGGATGAGATGGATGGATGGGGTAAAATGGGCATTGGGAAAATGGGGAATGTCCGTTGAGGAAGGAAAGGAGAAGACAGAACATAGGGGTGAGTGAAGATTGGTTGTGTACGGATGATGCTGTGATGCATGGAAGGGAATGGTTGAGGATGAGGGAAGGGGTGAGGGAGTATGTGTGAATAATATTTTGACTCAGCACGAAGGGATTTCTCCCGGTCTTCTCTTTTCCTGCATGAGGGGACGGAGAGAGTGGGGGTCGCTGTTTAGATAAAGCGGCCTTGCTGTGGATGTGCTGTGTCTTGCTACATTTCTTCGGACCCAGGACAGAGGGCAAGATGCAGGGGTGACCATCATCCAAGAGGAGCTATTTTTATTATCAATACTTTAGGGACTTTAGTGCCACCCCTACAAGCCAGAGTCATGCAGCATTTTCTTATGATAGGAGGTTAATTTCCCATAAGGACAAAGGATGATCAATTATAACCTCTACTATCCCTCCGTTCTGCTACTCATTATGAATCCTTCCTTTACCACCTCTAGAATCGAAGCGATATGGATCCCAATTACACAAGCACTAGTTTTCGATGACATTATACCTTTCACTTCTTCTTCCTCCTCCTTCATCTCATAAACATAACTTTGGATGCTGAACATTAGGTAACAGCTGCGAAGAGTGAATGTTGTCAAGTATAAAAGAGCTGAGAGAACGAGGGGACAAGCACAGTTCCAGCGACTCCCACAGCCGACAGCCTAAGAATTACTACCATTATCATGGCACCTGCACCAAAGGTAAACAGGGGAAATGAGGGAAGTGGCCCGGACGTCTCCTTTTCTTATGCGGAAAGTTTGTTTAAAGTACAGGGGAAGGAAGCATTTGGACTCCTATCTGAAGCGTATGTTTTTCTTTTTTGCTTTAATGTAGAGAGCAGGGGTGGGGAGTTTGGGTATTGAGCACAGGCATTTATGGAATTCTGTCTTTAGCTTCTCATATCTTGACTACCTTGACTGATTGCAGACCCCGCTGCTGGTGCTCCTGGCCGCTTTCCTGTCCGCCACAGTGAAAGGACAAAGTACCAGTCAAGATGTTCCGTCTTCCTTCGTGTCCCTCAACAACGGAAACAGCTCCCCCGCGACCCACCCAGCATCTTCACCAGCACACTGCAACCCTAATTATCCAAGGCTGACTCCCTCTTGCGCACAAGGGTCTAACGACACCTGGTGCCTCGAGGACAAGGAGTACCCGGCCAGCGAAATCCAGGCGGCCCTCAACCACCACTTCGCCAAGGTCGTCAGCCTTTATGCCGACGTGGCCGATCTCGACACCGCTCTCTCCGTCGAGAGACCCGAGACCCTCGAGGAAGAGACGTACCTGTGTCCCTCCGAGACCGCCTACATCAGACCCCTGCGGGTGCTGAGTGACTGTGGCTGGAAGATCATCGTCAACAACATCAAGGTCAACTACCAGGACTTCACGCAGACGACCCGCGTCGAGGAGTGCACCACTTCGGGAGAGGCCTGCCCCCTCGTGCCCCACTGCTACAAGGCCAAGTGCCTGCAGAAGTCCGCCTACCACCGCTTCCTCGTCTACAACCACTACGACAAGTACTTCCCCTTCGAGATCCGCAACTTCAAGCTCCCTTCCAGCTGCGCCTGTTTCATCAATGAGTTCCAGCTCTAAGCCTCCTCCAGTTAGGAGCTGTTTCTCGCATCACCAATCGAACTCCTCCTGAGGCACCACGGGTCACTTGTTACTTGTTGACTTATCACCAGGGACTCGGACGATGGCGCCATTGCCACACCCTTTCTTGGAGTGTTTTTGGCTTCCTTGTCACAGTTCCGTTCTTTTCCCTCTCCCAACCCACATACACCCTCATCTCACGTTGACACCACGAGAAGAAAGCAGTTCTCCTCTCATCTCGCAACCATCACATAATCAGCCAACGACTATGGCAACTTGTTATGACGTATATCAGTTGTTCACACTTTTTCTTGGTTATTAAACGTCTTGAATATAAAGGTGAATTTTAATTCTTGCCAAGGCGTTACACTATCTTCCGTTTTCATGTATCAACGCATTCATCTCCTTTTGATTATATATATATGTATATATATATATTATATATATATATATATATATATATATATATATATATATTCAGAAACCACTGAGAAATTAGATAAATGATGACCGAACGTGTTTTTTTTTGTTTTTGTTTTTAGGATATCTTCATATGCAGAAAGAATACACAAAGAATGCGACATAAATAAATAACAAAATATTAGAAAAGGAATTAGGACAGATTGGAAAATAGCTCTACATGGAATGTAAAGATACGTTTTTATCAAAATCATCAACATTTTTTTAATGATAAAATTACCACCTCTACAGAACAAAAAAAATAAGAAAAGAACAAGAGAGAATGTATAAAATCACAGAACATAAGAAAAGAGACTCCAAAAGACCATAGGGCTTACACTAGGCAGTTCCGTGTCCATTGCCAACAGTTGTCCCCATCAGTAAGGATATCTAACCTTCTCCTAAAAACAACCGATAGTTTTAGTGTACACTACATGGTCACTAAGTCTATTTCGTTCGCTTACCACTCTATTGGTATGTCTGTTTCCTTCTTAAATATAAAATTGTCTCTATCGTTCGCTTACCACTCTATTGGTATGTCTATTGCCTTCTATATAAAATTGTCCGATCCAAACCCATTACGACGAGTTCTGCCCTTTTGTTTTAATATGATGACGTTCTCTGCATCATCCTTGTTAAAGCCCTTGATCCATTTGAAGAACCCTATTAGATCAGCCCTCATTCTACGTTTTGCTAGAGAATGTAATTAAAAAGCTTAAGCCTATCTTCGTAAGGTAAACTTCTGAGCCCATGTGTAGGAGGCTGGTATAAATGAAAGTAGAAAGAGGGGAAGAAGACGGGTTGTCGGATTTTATAGGTAGGTTGGTTGTAAATAAGAGCCCGAACGAGCAGCCTGAGTCCGCTTTTCAGCTTTGTGTAGTTTTTTTTTTTTTTTTTTTTTTTTTTTTTTAATAACAGCCTGAGCAAGTTACCTGAGTCCACTTTGTGTAGGTCATAAAATAGCTAGGCTCGGGAGGTCGAATATATATTTACTCATTGCTGATATGACATTCCTTTGTAACCTAAGTGAGAATTATGCAGAGGCTCGAGATTATTCTAAGTAAACAATATTTCCGTAAAGACGTCAAACAAAGAATCTGATTGGTGAAAGGGTGGAGGAGGAGAAAATTTAATTGGTTCATGAATCTAAGATGACGCCCTTTGGGGAGAATCTTAAATATAAAGTTAAAGATCATTGGACTAAGGAAACCACTACGTCACTGCAAAGTTCACGTAGGATCTTGTATATGTGCTCTCGAGGGATTCTTTGTTAGAACTTAGGAGAGTGTGCTGTATTCTATATCTGAACAGAAGAGAGATTTTGAAGAATTCGGGAGTTTGAATCTCCTAGGAGGCGAGTCGCCATATCCATAAGTGAGGGCTGCAGTAGCGACGACACCATATATCATTTTATTCACTATCCTCTGCAATGATTCCAGTGAATTGATATCCATTCTATAGGACGGAGACCAAACCTGTACCACATATCCAGGTATGGGTCAAATTAACACCACGGAGAGTTGGATAACTACCTCTGCACTTTTATTCGTAACCGTCCTTGCAATGTCACTTGATGTCTTGTAAGCTATATTTCTGGTTCTAATGCACTGTTTCCTGGATTTAAGTTTAGAAATCACCAGCACTCCCAAGTCTTTCTTGTACTCAGTTTTCTCTAAGAACGTGTTATCTAAGTTATATATGCTTACTGACTTGTGTAAACCTACGTTTAACACACTGCACTTTGACTTATTAAAGTTCATTTGCCATCTCACCGACCATGTGAAAAATCTTCCAAGATCTTCCTGCAGTATCCTGACGTCTTCTCCTGGCCAGATTTAGCGTCCTATTTTAATGTTGTCCAGAAACTAACATCAATAATAATCCCATTGTCAAGTCATTTTTATACATAATAAATAGTAAGGGACTCAATACTGAGCCCTGGGGAATTCCACAATTAACACTACCCTATATGGATTTTGCTCCATTAATGGTGACACTGATCCATACTGCCACAATCTGTCATAATCTATTTAAAAACTTTTCGCCCTATGCCGTGAGCTTTGATATTTTGGCAAGAATTAAAATTCACCTCTGTATCTAAGACGTTTAATAACCAAGATAATATATGAACAACTGATATACATCATAACAAGGTGCCATAATTGTCGGCTGATTACGAGTATGTGATGGCTGTGAGATGACTGGAGAACTGCTTTCTTCTCGTGGTGTCAACATGAGATGAGGATTAAGATGGGTTGGGAGGGGAAAACTACGGGACTGTAACAAGGAAGCTGGAACTACCCAAGAAAGGGTGTGACAATGGCGCCATCGTCCGAGTCCCTGGTGATAAGTCAACAAGTAACAAGTGACCCGTGGTGCCTCAGGAGGAGTTCGATTGGTGATGCGAGAAACAGCTCCTGACTGGAGGAGGCTTAGAGCTGGAACTCTTTGATGAAACAGGCGCAGCTGGTAGGGAGCTTGAAGTTGCGGATCTCGAAGGGGAAGTACTTGTCGTAGTGGTTGTAGACGAGGAAGCGGTGGTAGGCGGACTTCTGCAGGCACTTGGCGTTGTAGCAGTGGGGCACGAGAGGGCAGGCCTCTCCCGAAGTGGTGCACTCCTCGACGCGGGTCGTCTGCGTGAAGTCCTGGTAGTTGACCTTGATGTTGTTGACGATGATCTTCCAGCCACAGTCACTCAGCACCCGCAGGGGTCTGATGTAGGCGGTCTCGGAGGGACACAGGTACGTCTCCTCCTCGAGGGTCTCGGGTCTCTCGACGGAGAGAGCGGTGTCGAGATCGGCCACGTCGGCATAAAGGCTGACGACCTTGGCGAAGTGGTGGTTGAGGGCCGCCTGGATTTCGCTGGCCGGGTACTCCTTGTCCTCGAGGCACCAGGTGTCGTTAGACCCTTGTGCGCAAGAGGGAGTCAGCCTTGGATAATTAGGGTTGCAGTGTGCTGGTGAAGATGCTTGGTGGGTCGCGGGGGAGCTGTTGCCGTTGTTGAGGGACACGAAGGAAGACGGAACATCTTGACTGCTACTTTGTCCTTTCACTGTGGCGGACAGGAAAGTGGCCAGGAGCAACAGCAGTGGGGTCTGCAAGCAGTCAAGGTAGTCAAGATATGAGAAGCTAAAGACAGAATTCCATAAATACCTGCGCTGAACACCCAAACTCCCTACCCCTGTCCTCCACACTAAAGCAAAAAAGAAAAACGGACGGTTCAGGTAGGAGTCCAAGTGCTTCCTTCCCCTGTACCTTAAACAGACTTTCCGTATAAGAAAAGGCGACATCCCTGCCACTTCCCTCGTTTCCCCTGTTTACCTTTGGTGCAGGTGCCATGATAATGGTAGTAATTCTTAGGCTGTCGGCTGTGGGAGTCGCTGGAACTGTGTTTGTCCCCTCCTTCTCTCAGCTCTTTTATACTTGACAACATTCACTCCTCGCAGCTGTTACCTAGTATTCAGCATCTAAAATTACGTTTATGAGAAGGAGGAGGAAGAAGAAGTGAAAGGTATAATGTCATCCAAAACTAGTGCTTGTGTAATTGGGATCAATATCGCGCCTGTTCATAATGAGTAATAGAACGAAGGGATAGTAGAGGTTATAATTGACCATCCTTTTTTCATTATGGAAGATTAGCCTCCAATCATGAGAGAATGCTACATGACTCTGGTTTGTAGGGGTGGCACTAAAGCCCCTAAAGTATTGACAGTAAATATGGCTTTTCCTGGATGACGGGTCACCCCTGCATCTTGCACTCTGTCCTGGGTCCGAAGAAATGGAGCAAGACACAGCACATCCGCAGCAAGGCCGCTTTATCCAATCGGCGACCCCCACTCTCTCCGTCCACTCATGCAGGAAAAGAGAAGACGGGGAGAAATTCCCTCGGGCTGAGTCGAAATATCATTCACACATACTCCCTCA
>NC_134796.1:38958790-38968790 GCF_046742065.1 Oratosquilla oratoria
CATAAGAAGTTGCTTAAGAAATTAGAAACTGAAGGAGGAATACAGGGCAAACTGCTTAATTGGATGGAAGATTTTTTGCAAGAAAGGAAAATGAGAGTAGTGATAAGAGAGACACTCAAAATGGGATAAAGTAATAAGCGGTGTTCCGCAAGGAACAGTTCTGGCCCCAATAATGTTTGCTATATATATTAATGATATGGATGAAGGAATTGAAAGCTATATGAGCTTCTTTGCAGATGATGCAAAACTACTGAAAAGAGTGAACACGGAAGAAGATTGTGAATCACTACAGAGTGATCTAAATAAAGTACAGGAATGGAGTAGGAAGTGGGAGATGGAGTTCAATACAAAAAAGTGTAGTATAATGGAATTTGGAAAAGCAAAAACAGAATAACAGGATCATATAAATTGGGAGAAGAAGGAATAAAAAAAAAATAGAAAATGAGAAGGACCTGGGAGTCATTGTTATGAATAATATGTCACCTGAGAAACATATAAATAAGATTTTGGAGAAACTTATAATTTAATAAGAACAATCAAAGTTGCATTTACATACCTGGATGAAGAAATGGTGAAGAAAATTCTAATCACCCTGATAAGACCAAGATTGGAATATGCAGCAACGATATGGTCACCAAGTACAAAAAAATGTATAAAAAAAAATTGAAAGAATACACAGACGAATTACAAAATTGGCACCAACACTCTCAAAACTATCATATGAAGAGAGACTGGCAAAACTTGAACTACAGACACTAGAGCAAAGAAGAGAGAGAGGAGATTTGATAGCTATATACAGAATCATGAAAGGCATAGAAATTACTGATAGAATCTGATAAAATGGGATGATAGAAATACAAGAGGACACGGAAAGAAAATAAAAAAAGAAGAGATCTGAAAAAGAACAGCTTTCCTCACAGAGTAATAGACAGTTGGAACAAGTTAGATGAGAAAGTGGTGTGTGCAAAAACAATACATGAATTTAAAAATAGTTTAGATAAAATGAGATATGAAGACGGGGTCCCACGAGCATAGCTCCCCTTCCCGTAAAATACAACTAGGTAAATACAACTAGGTAAATACACACACACACACACACACACACACACACACATACAGACACACACATGCGCACACACATAAACACACACACACTTATAAACATACATTTACTCTAAGTTAATTTTCTGTCCTTCGGTACAGCGAGAATTATAAGTCTAGCGACATTTCTCACGAGAAGCAATACATCTATTTCATTCTAATTTATTATATTTTGTAAATTTGCAATATGACACATTTTCAACACAGAGAGTATACAAAGTGATGAAGAAGAGTTAAAACACAAAACTGTCTTCGAACTTTTGAATCTTGCTGTGCATGATTATCATAATCATTTCATGAGAATTCCATTGCATAGTAAGGGAGATTAGGTTAACGTATAAAGTTCTATAATACTGAGAGTTCTCTCTCTGTATGGAAACTCTGCAATGAGAAACTCTCCAATATTTGAAACGAAAAATTCTAGAAAGTTCCAGGGACAAGAATAAATTTCTAAAATCTTCGGCGATGCCGTTTTCGTTGCGAACATATGAAATTTTCGAATTTCAGAAATTCGTAGTAGAAGTAATTATCTGTGAAAGTCATATTATTTATTGCGTAATATGTTTTTGGCAACTGAGGGATCTTCTTCAAAGAAAATTAACCGTTCTTGCGACAAAATTTGTATCGTTTAGTTAACAAGAAATAAAAAGTAATCGAATCAGATTTGAAGCTTTACCTACTGATAAACTAGCGAAACCTAATAATCATTAATTACAATAAATCTAATAACATCGACAAATAAAAATTAATCAAATAATCTGGTGAACATGCCCTTGCGACGAACGGAAATAATTTTGTATCATTTAGTTCACAAGAAATAAAAAGTAATCGAATGAGATTTGAAGCTTTACCTACTAATAAACTAGTGAAAAACTAATAATCATTAATTACAATAAATCTAATAACATCGATAAATAAAGATTAATCAAATAATCTGGTGAAACCGTCCTTGCGACAAACACAAATAAATTTGTATCATTTAGTTCACAAGAAATAAAAAGTAATCGAATCAGATTTGAAGCTTTACCTACTGATAAACTAGTGAAAAACTAATAATCATTAATTACAATAAATCTAATAAAACCGATAGATAAAAATCAATCAATTAATCTGGTGAAACTCTGAGTAAGATTCACATGAAAAAAAAAAAATTAAATAAATATCTGAAGGTTTACCTACTGATAAACTAGTGAAAATAAATAACCATTAATTACAATAAATCTAATAACATCAATAAATAAGAATTAATCAAATAATCTGGTAAAACTCTGAGTAATATTCACACGACCCATATAACATTAAGAAACCTCACATCCACACAAAACTATTTCAAGGTTTTTCTGACTTCACTTTACCAGCCGTTCTAAGCTTACGGACAATCTCACGTCGCTCTTCCAGATATTAATGGTACTGTATCATAGCGTTCAATAAGGGATCAAATAAACCAGTTTAACAAAGACTTCAAACACGTACATTGTATCAGAGGTAAGAGGTGATTGAAATTAAGATTAAATTTGATATTGGTATGAATAGTAATACCATTCTTAAACTAAGATTATATAAACTAGATAATTATATCTGTAAAGAAATTATTAACACGTATCAATTGTAAGACCAATTGTAGATTAAATTTATTAGATAGTTGATCCACATCTAGTACCCATGAAGTGTCCTAGATTCTTCTGGTCTCACTGTTAACATTAACCCCCTAAGTATCCACGTTCCTTCTCTCACTACTATATCATGTTCCTTTGTATTCTCTCACTGTATTTCTGTACTATGTAATACACGAAAGCGCTCTGTTCTTGTCGTTTCTCTTCCTAGTCGTTATCTTGCTTTTCTAGAACACACGTTTCCAGTGTTTTATTGCATGCATATATATATATACATATATATATACGTATACATATATATATACATATATATATATACATATATATATGTATATGTATATATATATATATATATATATATATATATATGTATATATATATATATATATATATATAGTGTGTGTGTGTGTGTGTGTGTGTGTGTGTGTGTGTGTGTGTGTGTGTGTGTGTGTGTGTGTGTGTGTGTGTGTGTGTGTGTGTGTGTGTGTGTGTGTGTGTGTGTGTGTGCGTGCGTGCGTGTGTGTGTGTGTGTGTGTGTGTGTGTGTGTGTGTGTGTGTGCGTGCGTGCGTGTGTGTGCGTGCGTGTGTGTGTGTGTGTGTGTGTGTGTGTGTGTGTGTGTGTGTGTGTGTGTGTGTGTGTGTGTGTGTTTTTTTTGTGTGTGTGTATGTGTGTATACAATATATATATGTGTGTATGTATATATATATGTATATTATATATATATATATATATATATATATATATACACATATATAATACACTGTCTTTTGATCTTTTTATCAAAAGATTATGAAATATTCTTTTTTTTTTTTTAATGAAGGAACACCAAACCCCCTTCCTGAACAAAATACTCGTTTTGGAATTTCAAATATTGTCTTTTGGTCTCGACCAGTCCCGTTTTCTAAAAAAAAAAAAAAAAAAAAAAAAGAGAGAGAGAGATAAAGAAAGAGAGAGAGAGAGAGAGACAGAGAGAGAGAGAGATGTTGTTCATCTTACCCACCGCCATCTTTCCTATAACACGTCGTATCGGACAAGTCAACAATGCCTTCATTACACAGTTGTCTGACAGCGCCCGTGGCCTGACAAAGGGCTGATCCTTTCTCCTCTTTAGGGATCGAGAAATTCAGGTGCCAGATGCATGATAACGCACGAAACGGGTCGAGATTGTCTACGAAAATAGAAACGCTGGTAATCTACACTCTACAGCAATAAAAACCTGCGTCACGTGATAAATCAGTAATGAAGTAACTTCTGCCACCCACCGATGATTTACCATCACCGTTGTCACCCTATCTGACAACATTACCAACATAAAAAAATTACTTAGATAAATGAGAAAAGGTCGTGACAACAGCTTTGTCACCTTTTGTCGGCCCTACTTCCACCACCAGTTTCGCCATCGCTGCCAACACAAAAATGGTGACCTCTGCCAACATCACTGACAACAACAATGTCACTTCTGCCCACACTGTTGGCTCGCTGCAATTACTTCCAACAGCATTACCAACAAAAGTAACTATACATTCACCACCCCGATACCCACTAACAGTATTTCCAACAAAGAAAACAAGAATATCTTATTTCATTGCCAACATGATGACCGCCATTTCTGCAAACACCAAACAGAGTGAGAAAGAGTGTTAGAGAGGGAGAGAGAAAGAGGCAGGAGGGAGAGAGAGGAAGAGAGGAGGGGGAAGGAGAAAGAGAGTGAGATAGGGGGAGTGAGAGGGGGGAGGAGAGAGAGAGTGAAAGAGAGTAGGGAAGGGAGAGAGAGGGAAGGGAGAGCCAGGGTGAGAGAGAGAGGGGGGAGGGAGAAAGAGTGAGAGAGAGGGGAGAGTGATAGAGAGAATGAAAGAGAGGGGGAGGGAGAGAGAGGGGGAAGGGAGTGAGAGTGAGAGAAAAGGGGAGAGAGTTAGAAAGAGGAGAGGAGGGAGAAAGAGTGAGAGAAAGTGAGAAAAGAGTGGAGGGAGAGGGGGAGTAACCGAGAGGGAGAGGAGGTATAGAGAGAGAGGGAAAGAAAGGGAGAGGGAGAGAGAGAGTGGGGGAGGGAGAGAGAGAGTGGAAGAGGGAGAGAGAGAGTGGGGGAGGGGAAGAGAGAGTGGGAGAGGGAGAGAGAGTGGGGGAAGGAAAGAGATAGTGTAGGACGGAGAGAGAGAGTGGGGGAGGGAGAGAAAGTGTGAACAAAAAAGGGAGGGAGAGAGAATGAGGGAGGAAAGGAAAGAGAGAGAAAGAGAGGGGGAGCGAGAGTAAGAGTAAGAGAGAGATGAGATGAGAAAGAGAGAGAGAGTAAGAGAAAGATTAAGAGAGAGAGGGAAGGAGAAAGAGAGTGAGAGTGAGAGAGATAGAGAGAGAGAGAGAGAAAGAAGATGACAGAAAGAGAAAAAGAGATAGAAAGAGATAGAGAAAGAGAGGGAGAGAGAGAGAGAGAGAGAGAGAGAGAAGAGAGAAGGTGACAGAAAGAGAAAAAGAGATAGAGAAAGAGAGAGAGAGAGAGAGAGAGAGAGAGAGAGAGAGAGAGAGAGAGAGAGAGAGAGAGAGAGAGAGAGAGAGAGAAACCAGAGAGAAAGAGAAAGAGAAAGAGAGAATGGGAAAGAAAGAGATAGTGGAAGAGAGTGAGAGAGAGTGAAAGAGAGAGTGAGAGATAAAAACTCTCCAAAACTTTTGTGGAATCTGTGCGTGCTGGATTTTTTCGACAAGACACTGAATACTAAACACGTGGGCCAGGGTTCGATTCCCAACGATGCCACATATTTTGGCTCTCCAGACACATAAGGCAAAGGTGGTGGCGATCTTCTCTAATCTCGTAGAACTTCGCTTTTTCTTTTTGTTTTATTTCATTTTATTGTCTCTTCGTTTATTCACTTGTTTATCTATTTAGTTATTTGTTTGTTTGTTTATCTAGGAGGAGTAGAGGGAAGAAGGAGAGCAGAAGGAAGAGGTGGAAGAGAAAGAGGAGGAGGAGGAGGAGGAGAAGGAAGAAGGAAAAAACGAGGAGGAGAAGGAGAAGGAAGAAGAGAAGGAGGAGGAGGAGGAGAAGGAAGAAGAGGAGGAGAAGGAGGAAGAGGAGGAGGAGAAGGGAGAAGAGGAGGAGGAGAAGAAGGAAAAAGAGAAGAAGGGGAAGGAGGAGGAGGAGAGGAGGGAAGAAGTGGTGGAGGAAAAGGAGAAGGAAGAAGAGGAGGGGAGGAGGAGCAGGAGAAGGATGAAGAGGTAGAGGGGAGGAAAGGAGAGGAGGAGGAGGAGACGGGAGAAAAGGAGGAGGAGGAGGAGAGGAAAGAAGAGGACGACGAGGAGGAGGAGGAGAAGAAAGAGGTGGAGGAGAAGGAAAGAAGAGGAGGAGGAGAAGGAGAAGGAAAAAGAGGAGAAGGAGGAAAGGAAAGAAGAGGAGGTGGAGGAGAGGAAGGAAGAAAAGGAAAAGAAAGAGGAGAAGAAGGAAGAAGAGGAGGAGGAGGAGGAGGAGAATGAAGAGAAGGAGGAGAAAGAGAAGAAGAAGGGAGAAGAGGAGGAGGAGGAGGAGGAGGAGGAGGAGGAGAATGAAGAGAAGGAGGAGAAAGAGAAGAAGAAGGAAGAAGAGTAGGAGGAGGAGGAGGAGGATTAGAAGGAAGGAAGAAGGGGAGACACTCCCATCAGCTCCATAGACCATTCTAGTATGAGAAAGGACATGACCTACAAAGTGTGTTTCCAAGGCTCCAATCTTGAGCAACAATACTTTTACATCTTCCTTTTGGCACAGAATTCAAGAAATGCCTGAAGCGTGGAACTGCTCCAGACCACCCGTAGACGACCCTCTCCCTTCCTCCATGAATGACTTTACATTTTTTCCGTTAAAATTAAGAAAAGGGGTTGATTTGAATAATGATTTTTTGCGCAAGGTATCAAAGAGCTTTTGGTGTTGGGAGAAGTTGAAGAGCAGGGAGGGAGGGAGGGAGGGTAAAGGAAAGACCGAGAGGAGACAGAAAATAAAAAATGGATTTTTCTATTTCTTTGGGTAGAGACGGGTCTCCTGTTTGGAAAAAAAAAAAAAAGAGAAAGGGAAGTTAGATACAGATAGTTCGTTCTTTGGGGGAATTTCTAGAATTAAAGAATATCCAGTATTCAGAATAAAAAGTTAAAATATCTAGGAAATCTCTGTTACTAGAGGCACTTTCTAGTATTCTAGTATATTTCCAAAAACCACTACCAATAGAAAGAACGATCTGTGTTTAAAATCATACAACGCCAACCTGGACACAGAACTTTGATCAACAATCGTGTTATCCAGTCTATGTATCTCTGAAGATTAGTTTATGGAAATTGTACAAAAGTAGAAGTCTCTTTCATAAAAACAGTGTCATTCAACAAAAGAATAATAATAAAGTCATCAGCACTATCAAAGTTGTTTCATCTTATCTACATTACTGTCGCTGAAGAAAACTACAATTTTCTATTTCCTGTAGTTGTAGTTTCAGTTGGCATTACTATGAATGAACACAAATGGGACTCCAAAAGAGCATTAGGTGAAGCACAGAAATGTTTTAATTCGAATGAATCAACTAAATCCATATCGGCAACAGCTGTTGGGTAAATTCTCAATAGAAAATGGAAGCAGTGATGATACACGAGAGGACCTACCTAAGGGCCCAGTCACAACAAACTTACGACCTGTTTCCGACCACTGGCGACCAGGCTGATTTGTGCTGTTCCTCTGTATATAAAAAGAACTCAAGACATTGCTGCAATTGGAATGAATCTCCTCCGTCATGAAATAGATGAATATGAAATAGCCACCTGGCGCTAACTATGAAAGAAACAAAAGTGCCACCGTCCAATGGAAACAGGTCGTAAGCTTAGTGTGACTGGGGCTACACGAAGAGTTGGATATAGGTCAGTAGTTCCCAAACTGTGGGCAAATTACCCCCTGGGGTGGGGAGGTAGCAAATTTTCGGGGGTAATGGAGGGCTAACAAAAAAATAATAAAAGTAAAAAAATAAATAAAAAAAAATCAAGAAAACATTACGGTACCCGGCATTTGGATTAAGGTTAACTTAGTACGTATAATTGTAAAACTGAACAAAAAAGTTTGGGAACCACTGATATAGGTTCTTGCATGAGAGAAGAAAACGCACCCACTGAACACATATTAAGCAACGTCAGCCAAAGGTCGCAGAGGCATTACACAAACGCCAACTCTGATGCGGCATTACTGAAACATTGTCAGACGGTTTCAGAAACATTTTGCTTATGCCAACACAGCTGAAACGTTACTGCTATAGTGACGTCAAGAGTTCTATTATCAATGCCTATACAGGCTCGTAGTAGAGTTCACCAGTCAATGTTTCTGAAACATAACACTAATCTATAGTGTTGCTGCAACATTGTTTCGTTAACTGAGTACCTCCATGAACCATCTCATATAGTCAGCCTCCTCCAAATCCTCCTTTCCTCCACACATGATATCCTCCCACCATTTTCATCCCTACACCGACGAGGACCCATCTGAAGAAGGGATGAGATGAGTTCTTATCTGATAGAGAAGAACACCCGAAACGAACGTCTACTTCTATAAAACATTTTATTCAGATAAACTTCCTATCTAAAACAACTCGTATACATAATATTCATCTTCCTTTGACCTTCATTCCCATCCATACACCGTCAAGGACCTTAACTGACGAAAGAATGAAGCTTGATGACTTACATGAGTGACAGGGAAACCCCAAAAAGAGCTTACATACCCAATTACCCTCTCCCATATTCCTCCCATCCCGTTCACACAATGTCCACCATCATTCCCTTCCATATCCACGTCCCCATCCCTCCTCCCTTGCTCAGTGGTAGCGCGCGTGCCTAGAAACCATGTGGGGATTTTGGGAGTCTGTTCGAATCCAGGCCACGGCGCAGAGTTTAAAAAGAGCGTCTAATCTGAGTAATGGCGCCCAACCGCTGTTAACCAGAGACCTGACCTGAGGTGACCTGGGAATCGTTATGTCAGCTTCCTCTGGGTATCGTCACTCCAGTAGCATACTGTGGACACCGTCTCCTGCGTTCTTGTATCAACTGTTCCAGACCACCTGGAAGGTCGAGGTACGGGCGGGTTCCAGCTCAACAAAAATAAATAAATAAATAAAATATATAAGAAAAAATAGAATAACTTAAATCAAACTAAATTAGATTAATAAAATAAAATAAAAATGAGATAAATAAGATAAAATAAAATAAAATAAAACAATAAAATAAATTAGATTAAATCAAATAAAAGATAAAATAAAATTAAAATAAAATAAAATAAGATAAAATAAATAAAACTAAATAAAATAAAATAAAATAAAATAAAATAAAATAAAATAAAATAAAATAAAATAAAATAAAATAAAATAAAATAAAATAAAATAAAATGAAATGAAATGAAATGAAATGAAATGAAATGAAATAAAATAAAATAAAATAAAATAAAATAAAATAAAATAAAATAAAATAAGATAAAATAAAATAAAATAAAATAAAATAAAATAAAATAAAATAAAATAAAATAAAATAAAATAAAATAAAATAAAATAAAATAAAATAAAATAAAATAAAATAAAAAATAAAATTAAATAAATCCCAACACCCATCCCTACTCGAACTCTTTCCCCAGGAGTTTGGAGTCCTTTGGAGTATATGTCGGGCCACTTGTGGGTTGCCCACTTGACCTCAACTTAAGTTCCAGAACGTCCTTGTTCTGGTTATCCGTCGGTAGCGAGTTAGGGTGAGGATTAACGAAGTGTTTGCTTAAACTAGAAAGCAAAGATCGTGGTTGACATTCTTTTGTGCCTTTGGGTTCCCTTTGTCCTCTTTACTTTATTTGTTTTCCTATTTTCATTATCGTCATTATGTTTCTGAAGTTGTTCTTAGTCGTATTTAAACATCATGTCCCATGGCCTATTTTGGCATGAATTACTCAGTTTTCTTCCTTTGGTCTTTGTCCTTTTGACATAAAGAATACTTACTAAAGATCTCTTTCTCTCGTAGGTAAAGTTCTTGCCACATGGCTATTAAAAAAAAAAAAAAAAAAAAAAAAAAAAAAACTCTTCTTCAGGTAAAGGTTACTTTTCTCTAGATTTCTTGCTTAACCCACAAAAGGCTAGGTTTACTAAAACTGAATGAGATCGTTTGGTATTAGCCAGAATAAACTCGTTAAAAGGAACATCATGCCCTCAAAGGATCAATTACTCCTCACAATTCTATTCAGATGTGAACCTCCCCTCAGACCATGAAAGTATTGAAATGCAAAAATCTTCGTCCACAATGACCGCTCCGAAAGATTTAC
>NC_134796.1:38983790-38986290 GCF_046742065.1 Oratosquilla oratoria
GTTTATCTATTCATTTATTAGTTAACTAGAGGATTTTTTATCCACCTAAGAGGGGGAGGGAGGGGGGGGGGCGTAAGGCGTCGATAAACTGGACGGGACGATATAAAACGACAACATTTGTAGTGAATTTGTTTTTTAAGACAAAAGTGAATTCGATAATTGAACGAAATTTCCTCTGCAGTTAAAGATATTGACGAATTGTATACAGCATAATAATAAATAGCAAATGATGAACAACACATCTGAATGAGACTGGAAAACTACAAACTGGCAGTTCTTCAGAAACATAAGTGATTTTTTTTTTCATTAAATTCAAATAAGCAAAAACTTTTATGAATAAAGGAAATAGTTGTTCAATCTTACCTGAATCTAACGTTCTAGAAGGTTTTTTTTTCAATTTCTTCGTAATGATTTGTACATCAAATCTACAAAATGATAGGAAAAGACCCTAGCACGTATCATAGTCTGAACGGCAATTTTTAATTAAATTTCCACATTATGTTTCATTTTCTATTTAGTATTGCCACTATTTTCTATTGCGTTTTAATCTGTTTGTTTGTTCGCTTCTTAGTCTTCACTTTCACTTTGTTTCATAATTATTAGGCACAGTCGCTCCGCCCTCGTCATCTTTTCTGTTTCCATTTTTTATGGCTACCTCTCCAGTTTCAGTAAAGTGGCGCACTGTTTAGCTGCGACAGAGGCACATAACTCTATTCACTCAAAGATGAATCGAACCGGTCTGGGTGGAGTGTCGATACGTGGATACCTTGTTCAGGCATAACCACATCAACCTTTGACCGAACTATGCCATTATCCGAACAAGATTGATGTGTATTGTACCTATTACCACGTTTACTTCTTCAGAACTGATAGTTTAGCACTGGGCAGTTCCATGTCCCTCATCACCTCTCTTGAATTTATCTAATATTCTCTTGAAATAACCAATTATTTCAGAGCTCATTACGTGATTACTCAGTCTTGTTCATTTGTTAATCACTCTGTTGGTAAACCAACGCTTGCCTATTTCTTTCTTGAACCTTAATTAGTCCTATTTAAACCCATTACTACGAGTTCTGCCTTGTTGTCTTCATATGATGACCTTGCCTCCATCACCCTTGTTTTAGCCCTTGATTCATTTGAGTCTCATTTCTTAGTCGAAGATGAAATGAGACCATCAGGAGAGAGCTGGATGTGGAAAGCATAATCAATTACGTCGAAAGGACCCTGTTGCGGTGGTATGGACATATGAAAAGGATGGAGGAACATAGGACGCCGAGGAAGTTGTATCACTTTGTGCCTAACGCAAGACGTCCCCAGGGAAGAGAGGAACCAAAACGTTGACGAAGGTCTCAGAAAACGGGGAACCTCGCTCGACGACGTCCGGGTTCGGGAGACGTGATGTCGTTAGCCATCACATCATAGTATATGATATTCATCCATAAATGAAGGAATAATTAAGTTTTATATCTTTCAGGACTAATTGGATTTCCCGTCCGCCATGACATAAATGATATATAATCAATATTTTATTACTTTGTACAATTGATAGAACAATGTTACATTTGGATGCTTTTCACATTACAAGGGTCATCCTAGTAAGTGGCAATATTATTTGCAATATGTAATTTGTTTAACATGGACACACACAATGATTCTTACATTATAGTAATTTTATTTTACAAAAATGCTATATGCGTTAAGGGGACACTACAGTAGTGGCGTGTTGTCACAGACGTTCCTTGACAGCGAGAACTGGAGGAGGGTGGTCGTCGACAGGACTAACGGCCTACAAGTAACGACGCCCTAACCAGCTAGGCCAGCGAGCCATAAGTCGATAACGTACAGTATGCCTTGGGGTATTAACTCTACATCAGCGTTTCCCAACCTTTTCCGACCATAGCACCCCCTGTTGCCATGTCTAAGCAGTCCAGCACCCCTATCTTGTCATTAGAAGGATAAAAGAAAGTGAAGTTTACTGCTTGATGATTTATTTTCTTGATTCCTTAGAACTGAAACAAATTGACAATATTGTTTGTAGAAGAAATAAGAGCACCCTAGAAAAATTGAATAGCAAAATGACAAATATACACAACTAGGTAATCAATGACACATATATCAATGTGATTTTTATGTGCGTCACTTCCTAGCAGCCCCTATAATTGATTTCAGCACCACCAGGTTAGGAAACGCTACTCTAGATAAAATAACGTAATTTGAGAAAGAAGCAATGTTGAACCAAAGTTAAATATTCCTAATCTAAATCTCCTTTGTTTATAGATAAACTTATACTCAGAAGCTCTGTGTCTAGTGAGAAAGCAAGTGAGCGATGTTTATAGACACATTGTGAATTAAACAATCATCGATCTGGTGTATGGAAAGATAACGAAGACATCTGGAAACTGTTTGATGAATTATGAAGACCAGTTTTGGGATTGTTGATAAGTGGTTTTGGTATCTGAAGCTTTTGACCCTATCGTTGTGAATATTGGATATTTTCCTA
>NC_134796.1:38993790-39001290 GCF_046742065.1 Oratosquilla oratoria
TTTAGTGCATTTGCGTACAAGATAAAACTAATTCAATCTATATTCAGAGTATTTTCTAGAGTACAACATAGACTCTAGGGTGTTTAAGAAAGTGACCACAGAACGTCTAGAAAATAAACAATGCAAGTTTGTATGTATCAGCTCTTTTGCTGGAATACTATTCTAGATTTTGGTTCTACAAGTGATTTCTATTGCAATGATCCGTGAAGGGTCTAGATGGAATCTTTAATATCTAATCATCGTAAAAAAAGAGGGACTAATCTAGACTGAATCTAGAAAGAGAGTAAGAGAGAGAGCAAAGAGGAGAAGAAGAGCGAGAGCAAGAACGAGAGTAAGAGGAGAGTGAAGAGGAAGAAGGCCAAGAGTAAGAGTAAGAGCTAATGTAAAAATAAGAATAAAGGTAAGATTAAGAGTAAGAGCAAGAGCAAGAGTAAGAGTAAAAATAAGAATAAAGGTAAGAGTAAGAGCAAGAGCAAGAGTAAGAGTAAGAGTAAGAGTAAGAGTAAGAGTAAGTAAGAGTAAGAGTAAGAGTAAGAGTAAGAACAAGAGTAAGAGTAAGAGTAAGAGTAATAGTAAGAGTAAGAGAAAAAGTAAGAGTAAAAGCAAGAGTAAGAGTAAGAGCAAGAGTAGGAGTGAGAGTAAGAGTAAGAGCAAGAGTAAGAGCAAGAGTAAGATTAAGAGTAAGATTAAGAATAAGATTAAGAATAAGAATAAAAATAAGAGTAAGAATAAGAATAAGAGTAGGAATAAGAGTAAGAGTAAGAGCAAGAGTAGGAGTGAGAGTAAGAGTAAGAGTAAGAATGAGAATAAAAATAAGAGTAAGAATAGGAATAAGAGTAAGAGTAAGAGCAAGAGTAGGAGTAAGAGTAAGAGTAAGAGCAAGAGTAAGAGTAAGAGCAAGAGTAAGAGTAAGAGTAAGACTAAGAGTAAGATTAAGAATAAGAATAAAGATAAGAGTAAG
Organism: Oratosquilla oratoria; assembly: GCF_046742065.1. Lineage (NCBI taxonomy): Eukaryota > Metazoa > Arthropoda > Malacostraca > Stomatopoda > Squillidae > Oratosquilla > Oratosquilla oratoria. The sequence goes on from NC_134796.1 coordinate 38,994,752, forward strand.
AATAAGACTAAGAGTAGGAATAAGAGTAAGAGCAAGAGTAGGGGCAAGATTAAGAGTAAGCGCAGGAGTCAGTAAGCGCCAGACCAGATGTAAGAGCGAAATTAAGAGTTTAGATGTCGAAGAATTGATGTGTCTTTGTGAAAGTGGGTCAGATGGGGGGAAGCTGCTGAAGTCACTGAAGTCTCTGAAGTAATCACACGCGGCCAATTAGCAGTAAACAACTGACACCAGGTGACCTCGTCTGACCTCTGCGACAGCCGAGGTCAACCAGATGAAGCCGTTTTCTCGTCTTTCTTGCGATACTGTATAATCACCGTCACATAATACATTCGTGATTTTTTTTTTCTTCGTCATGAGAAAATAAAGTTGAAGGCAACGTGATTCCATCGAGGGGTCGTTCTCGTGTCTGAAGAAACTCCTTCTGAGGTGAATAAAATCACCTGACGGCAGCTGGGGTTAACCTTAAGTTTAAGGAAGGAGAAAGATCAGGAAATCTATTCTGTCCTGAATCCTTCCCCAATTCAGCTGAATGAAATCGTCCACCATTAGCCTTAACAAAATTTGTAAAGTGACATTGTAATGAAGGCGTGGTAGTGGAGGTGGTGGTGGTGGTGGTGGTGGTGGTGGTGGTGGTGGTGGTGGTGGTGGTGGTGGTGGTGGTGGTGGTGGTGGTGGTGGTGGTGGTGGTGGTGGTGGTGGTGGTGGTGGTGGTGGTGGTGGTGGTGGTGGTGGTGGTGGTGGTGGCGGTAGTGGCGGTGGTGGTATTGATGGTGGTAGTACTAATAGTGGTGGAAGATTGATCGATTGACTGAAAGTATGACAACAATTTGATAGAATCAGTTTTTAATCAACAACAGATTTAACCAAGAAAACAAAAAGAAATTGTGAATATTTAATTCATTCAAATATGAGAACCACAAACAGGAAATTAAAATAAGAATGAAAATTTAGACAAACGAGATAGTTTAAACGTGACAAACATTTCTTACCCATTTATCACATCTCAGTCTGTTATTCTCAAATTGTATTGGATTGGAATTTTCACGAATAAAGATCAATAGAAAAATACAGAAAGTTGTAATTCAGGTAGAAAAAAATGAGATTTACAGAAAAATAAAAATATTAAGAAAGAAAATCTTTGTCTCCCTGATTTGCCTATTCCACTATAGTCTATCCCAATTTTGTCTGTTATCTATTGGTCTATTCTATTTCAGTCTACTTCCATAATGCTTACTATGGCCAGTACACAACTTATGTTAGTAATTTGTCAGTTGTGTTACGCAACAATTCAAGTAACAAGTTTAAAAAAAGTTTGCCTATAACAATAACCAAAGCATTTGAGAGTTACTACAGAATTAAGTATTTACATCACAACCCTTTACACTCACAGAAACCCAAACATCATAGCCAAAGTGTCTTCCTTGACAAGCCACACAGAAGACATCGACTCACCGAAATAAAAAAAAAGCGCTAAAATTCTTCACCGAAATCAGAAAAGCGCTAAAGCTCTTGAACCAAAACTCAGCACGTAAACGCTCGAAATGGGTGGTGAGTGTTTGAACGGTCACAGTTAGATTGACGGTTAAATCCGTTATGTTATTCTTCGGGACGGTTGATAGCACGGTCCTCCGAAGAAAGTGAGGTTCTTCGTCTGTTTTGGAGAAGAAGTGGACACTGAAGACCTCTGAAGAGGGCGAGCTTCAAGATTCTCCATACAGATCTTGCAATGGCCAAATGAAAAGGCGTGATGATTAAGGTCCAAGGATTTTGGAGAAAAGAAATACAAATAGAAACTATTTTCGAATAGATTTACCCCAAAGGATGCACACATTTATTGTAAGAAGAGAGAATTACCCAGCTCTTTCGACTGTTAAAAAAATACATTAAAGGCGTGATGATTAGGATCCAAAGACTTTGGAAGAAAGAAATACAAATAGAAACTATTTTCGAATAAATCTATCCCGAAGGATGCACACATTTATTGTAAGGAGAGAGAATTACTCAGCTCTTTCGACTGTTAAAAAAAAAGTACATCAAAGGCGTGATGATTAGTATCCAAAGACTTTGGAAGAAAGAAATACAAATAGAAACTATTTTCGAATAAATCTATCCCGAAGGATGCATGCATTTATTGTAAGGAGAGACGATTACCCAGTTCTTTCGACTGTGAAAAAAAAAATACATTTTCTATTTATTCTTTTTTTTTTCTTATAATTGAGATACTTGAGGTTTTCTTAAGAACTGATAATGATTCGTGATTGGCTATCTCCCATTACAACTGCCACTTGTTTAATATTCATATGAATAATAACGTAGTTACGAACGCCTAACCTACATTAACCTTATGATTATACATTTCAAGTACGCATAACACATACGATGTGTAATGAAAGAAAGTACATATATTGTACATACATATACCAAAGGCTTTTTCTTCCCTTACAAGGGAGATAGCCAAAAAACAAAGGCATAAAAACCACTCCCACCCATTCCATCCCTAACATACTCCACTCCCCTCCACCCTCTTCCCTCCCTCTTATCTTGGCACCTCCTGGATGACGGGTCATCCCTACATCTTGTCCACTGTCCTACAATATGTAATTAAAGAAAGCGAATTAGCTAATAAGTGTCACAGTTTGGTTATGATATGCGTCACACTGAAAGTGTGACAGAGGGGAAATGAATAATCAAAGAAGTTAAATTGTTTAACAATTATCCCTTGTTGACCACCAATAAGAAATGTAACATTGACAGCAATGAATTGATTTGGTTTAACGTCGTGAATTCCCCTATCAGGAGTCTAGGACTGTACCCCTTACAGAGGACTTTGTGTCATGGAATTTGATAAAACATACCCTTGGTCCAACTCGTTGGCGACAGAGTTCGAACTGTCATCACCTCGATCTCCGCCGCAAGTAGCGACGCTCTAACACTAAATGATAAAAATTCTAGAATGTTAAACATTTGTCACAATTACTCGATACTATTCAGTCTAATTCACAGGTGTTTTGAGCTGTTATTAATCGAAAATTCAGCGTTCTATTCTAAAGCTAGAAATTATGTTTTCCACATGTATAAAATAGGAAAAGATCAAGTTTGTCCAAATGACTTCAGTTATAGTATCTTTTGGGTTTATCAGTGTCATCTATTATTCAATAAAATTACTCCAATATATGCACATATATCTAGTGGATAAACAATGAATGAACATAATGAAATGTGAGAATTCTTAGGAGACAGACAGAATGGAAATAGACTTTATGAGAGTAGTCCAACTGATTTTTAGATATGACATGATATACATATGCTGTGTATATATGTATGTGTATGTGTATATGTATGTATATATATATATATATATATATTTACATATATATATATTTACATATAATATATATATATATATTTATATATATATATATATACAGTATATATATATATACATATATATATATATATATATATATATATATATATTTATACGAAACTGAAGACCAATGTTGTTTTTAATTTAACTTTTCATCACACAAATTCTCATGGTTTGCCAAATCAAATAATTTGGCGGCATCTCATAATAGTTCATACCTTGAACCTTGATAAAAGATAGTGATTAATGTAAAACCTTACAGATTCGAAGGAATCTCTTTTCATCTGCATAGAAGCGATAGAAAGTAACTGGAATAAAGGGTTAGCTGATGAAGAAGTATCTTTTTTGTTAAGTAAAGAAAAATCTGATATTTATTGTTAAAACTGAAAACTCTCTCTTTCTCCCTCTCTCTATTTCTCTCTCTCCCTTTTACTTTCACAACAAATTACAACAAAAACACATGACGACAACAGCGAGGTCGGATGCAAAAAAAGAAATGAATAGATAAATATGTGAATAAATAAATAGACATAAACGAATAGATGAATAAATAGATGGATAAATGAATAAATAAATAAATAAATACATTTTGTAAATAAGGCAATCAGCCTATAAATCACTTGAAAATAAAAAGTTGTCCCCCGAGTTTTGTTAATTTATTTACTTATTTGTTCATTGTTTTTTTTTTTTTTTTCTGAAAAAATGCGCTGCCAGGTTTTGTGGAGGTGGAAGAGATGGAAACGGACTTGTGACCGATGCCAGCGTCACGCTCGGGGACCTAGAAAGGTCAAAACTATATATGTGTATATATATGTATATATAAAAATAAATATAAATATTATATATACATATATATATATATATATATATATATATATGTGTGTGTGTGTGTGTGTGTGTGTGTGTGTGTGTGTGTGTGTGTGTGTGTGTGTGTGTGTGTGTGTGTGTGTAAATAATAATAAAAAATAATAATAATAATAGGTTTATTGAGATAGCAGTGATACACTGACAATAATACAATTGAGTACTTTTATGAGTAATATAGTAATTATAGGAGTGATATGCTTAGTCTAAGATTTATAATGAGTTTATTGTGCGGACAATGGATGGTATGGCACTGTTCTTATATCGGTCAGTCCTCGGCGCTCTGATGGGCTTGATTTTGTTAGAATGCCGAGTTGCATGGCGGGTGGCTGTGGTGTTAGGTGGTAGAAAGTGACGGTGACGTGGGTGTAGCATTAGGTCCTCTCCAAACTTATTCAGTGCCTCACTGTGTTTGTCGGACAATCTTGGCAAGCTGAGGGTGGTGAGGGCGTGTTCGTATCCCTCATAGTGACTCCCCAAGATAATTCTGTACGCTATTTTTTGTACTTTCTCTAATTTGCTCCTCTGTGTGATGTTGAGTGATGATGACCAGGCTGGGGAGGCGTACATGAGGGTGGGGAGTACGAAGGTGGTGTAGACTCCCTTTAGATCTAGTGATGGTGTGTGTGTGTGTGTGTGTGTGTGTGTGTGTGTGTGTGTGTGTGTGTGTGTGTGTGTGTGTGTGTGTGTGTGTGTGTGTGTGTGTGTGTGTGTGTGTGTGTGTGTTGGTAAATCTTGGCAGCAGGTTTTCTTTTAAACGTGTTTTGTTAAAAACAACAGCTTATTCTGCACTACGAAGCTTCTTGAGTAAACTTTCAAGTCCTCTGAACGATGACTTTTGTTCAAGAGAAAGGGAGAATAACAGATTTCCCGCGGACATTAGGAACAATTGCTGGGGAAAAGTATGTAGGTGTTTCGCTAGACACAGTTAACATTCTCGATGTAACGAATGAAGCGTCCAATTGGCTGACAGTACTACCAATCAGAGCAAAGGGATTCAACCAAAACAAGAGAGAATTCACGGATGCCATTGCCTTGAGGTATGGATGGGTATTGGAAAGGCTGCCTAACAAATGTTCCTATGGTACACAGTTTGATCCAAACATGCGATGATCTGCAAGCAGGGTGGATTCATCGACATAAGACATGACGAGGTAAGGGATCTCACTGTCCAAATGCTTCGGAAGGTATGAAAGAATATGACCATCGAACCAACATTACTCCCACTAGGAGGGGAGAACTTCAGGCACCGCACGTTCAACACATCAGAATGAAGAGCACGAGTGGACGTCAGCGCAAGAGGTTTCTGGACACGGGGACAACTGGCTCTCTTTGACCTGCGAATATTTTATCCTTTGATCCAATGGCCCCCCTGTTACAATAACCTAACTATTGAGGCGCCCAACTCCCGGAACGAGAATGAGATAATCAGGATGTACGAGGAACGTATACAGAATGTGGACCAGGGCTCATTCACTCCGATAACCTTTACGACTTCAGGCGGGATGGGTCCAAGGGTAAAGACATTCTAGGCTCGTCTGGCAGGGATGATGGTAATGTTTTATATAGTTTTTTCTCTCTTTTCTCTCTTTTCTGTTTCTTCTTTCTTTCATCCAACTGACATTGTCATTAAACTCTTCTTTCCGTTATCAGAGATTCTGATAAGTGACATTTTGTCTTCAGTTTTTGTGAGATAAGATATGGACACTTGAAACGTAGCGGTACCTTATCTCCCGTATCACCATGTCAAGATCCTCTTTGTTTTGATTCCACAACTCTCACGGACCAGTGTTAACCAGCGCTTCTATCTTAGAGGACAATTACCCGCCCTCCGCGTCTGTATATCTAAAGCCAACTAAATCTGCTGAAGAAGTCGAAGCAAAAAGAAATTAAACCAAAACAAATTAATAGACAAACGAACTGCAGACTACACGTCCCTCTCTTGTCTCCCCACCCTTCTCCTTCCTTTCTCATTCTTCCTCTCCCCTCCCCTTCCCTTGTAACCTCACAACCTCCAAACTCCTCACCCCTTTCATCCCTCCACTCTCTCTTCTCCTTTCTCCCCATTCCCTTCCCCCTCCCGTCCCCCAGCATCCATATTCCACCTCCCCCTTCTCCCCTCCTCTCTCCCTTCCCCTCCCTTCCACTTTTCCATTGAACGCCGCCTTCTCCTTACGCTCTTGGGGAGAGTCTATTGTAAACACAGACTCAAGCCTGATGATGAATACCAATGTATAAGTTTTCTTGTGCACTTCAGAGAATAATGCAGGAGTCGTTAAAAACCCTAAGAACGAGACTGCTGTGTATG
>NC_134796.1:39006290-39068790 GCF_046742065.1 Oratosquilla oratoria
TGTGTGTGTGTGTGTGTGTGTGTGTGTGTGTGTGTGTGTGTGTGTGTGTGTGTGTGTGTGTGTGTGTGTGTGTGTGTGTGTGTGTGTGTGTGTGTGTGATTCACCATGGTCTTTGGATCATGTGTTGGGGTCGTGTTCGACTACTATTCCCTCCCGGAAGAGAGCTCAGACCTCATAAATGACCGATCTATGGGTAATACTGTGACCTTACATTCACACACACACCCAACTCTCCGCCTAGGAGAGTTGGAGTAACGACCCACAGCGCAGCGATACTGAAATTATTTCAGCCATGGACGAGATTCGAACCCGGACCGCCGTAGTGGCAGCCGGGAACTCCCAACTGCGCCACCGTGTGTTATCGTGTGTGTGTGTGTGTGTGTGTGTGTGTGTGTGTGTGTGTGTGTGTGTGTGTGTGTGTGTGTGTGTGTGTGTGTGTGTGTGTGTGTGTGTGTGTGTGTGTGTGTGTGTGTGTGTGTGCGTGTGTGTATGTGTGTGTGCGTGCATCAGTCACTTCCTTAACTCCAGTCATTACTCATGAATCTTGACAAGTAAATTCATTATCTACGTACTGCCGCGTTTAAACATTCTTTTACGATCAGTACATCATTCTGAGTCAATTGATGCATTGGAAACATAGACCAAACGCTCACCAAAGACTCCTGGATTCAGTAAAATTGACAGGATTTCAGTCAATGAACTTATTACTGACGGAAAGGAGCACCCGATATATGACATGTATTTACAACTGCTTCCAACTTTATGAATGAATGCTCAAAGAACTGGTCTTCTCTAAGTACCTATGAGCAACGTACATCTTCGAGTCGTTGATTTATAACGTAATTGACGGTGGTATTCTTAAAAAAAATATTTTCTTATATAAATGTTATATAAATCCTTGGAAGGAAAATATTTACATAAGGAAAGATTTGTTTTAAGAATACCGCCGGAAGAATCTTACGGTGGTATTCTTTAAGAAATATATATAAATCTTTTATAAAACCTTGGAAGGGAAAGATTTATATAAGGAAAGATTTTCTTAAGAATACCACCGTAAGAATCTTACGGTGGTATTCTTAAAAAAGATATTTCCATATATCAATCTTTCCCTCCCAAGGATTTATATAAGTTTTATGGAAGTATTTTTTTTCTTTTTTTTTTTTTAGAATACTACCGTCTCTTATAACCTCATAGACTTATTTATCAAACGTTCGACCCAAAGACGTGCGTTATGCTATTGGTTCGCAGAAGTCGTCTGTCACTGTAGTACTTGGAAGTGAAGTCGATGATGTAAGACGACTTCATCTCAAAGAGAAGCGTTTCTCCTTCACGATCTTCGCCTCAGCATATTCAAAAAACTTTTGAATCACCTCACTACTGATGGAGCGTTAAAGAAGTAAAAAGTGATAATAATAATGATAATAATAATGATAATAGTGATAATAATAGTAATAATAATAACTAATATTACTATTATTAATAATAATGATAATAATAATAATAATAATAATGATAATAATGATAATGATAATGATAATAATAATAATAATAATAATAATAATAATAATAATAATAATAATAATAATAATAATAATAATAATAATAATAATAATAATAATAATAATAATAATAATAATAATAATAATAATATTAATAATAATAATAATGTGTATACATTGTGACGAATGTGGATAGGAGGTAAGGGAACACGGGCTGAGGGAAATACTTTTATTCCTGACTAGTTTCGCCTGAGTGGCTTCTTCAGAGGAATATAGTTTGAAGTCAAGTTGGTCATTATATATGGCAAAAGAAGGAACGTGGCAAAGTGTCATGAAGAAGCCACTCAGGCGAAACTAGTCAGGAATAAAAGTATTTCCCTCAGCCCGTGTTCCCTTACCTCCTATCCACAATAATAATAATATCAATAATAATAATAATATTAACAATAATAATAATAATAATTATAATTATAATATTAATAATAACAATAATATTAATAATAATAATATCAATAATAATAATAATATCAATAATAATAATAATATCAATAATAATAATATCAATAATAATAATAATATCAATAATAATAATATCAATAATAATAATAATATCAATAATAATATTAATATCAATAATAATATTAATAATAATAATAATATTAATAATAATAATAATATTAATAATAATAATATTAATAATAATAATAATATTAATAATGATATTAATAATAATAATGATGATATTATTAATAATAGTAATGATATTAATAATGATATTATTAATAATAATAATAATAATAATAATAATAGTAATAATAATAATAACAATAATAATAATAATAATAATAATAATAATAATAATAATAATAATAATAATAACAATAATAATGATAATAATATTAATAATAATAATAATATTAATAATGATAATAATATTAATAATAATAATAATAATAATAATAATGATAATAAAATTATATAAATAATAATATTAATAATAATAATAATAATGATAATAATAATATTAATAATAATAATAATAATAATAATATTAATGACAATAGTAATATTAATAATGATAATACTAATAATAATAATATTAATAATAATAATATTAATAATAATAATATTAATAATAATAATATTAATAATAATAATATTAATAATGATAATATTAATAATAATATTAATAATAATTAATAATAATGATGATAATAATAATAATAATAATGATAATAATAATAATAATATTAATAATGATATTAATAATGATTAATAATAATAATAATGATGATAATAATAATAATAATAATGATAATAATAATAATAATAATAATAATAATAATAATAATAATAATAATAATGATGATGATGATGATGATGATGATGATGATGATGATGATGATGATGATGATGATGATGATGATGATGATGATGATGATGATGATGATGATAATAATAGAATAATAATAATAATAATAATAATAATAATAATAATAATAATAATAATAATAATAATAATAATAATAACCATTATTATTATTATTATCATCATCATTATTATTACAATAATAATAGCCTGACGACGACTGAATACATGAAAATGCACCAACCGACACGGAAGTAGAAGATCTGTTGCTGATCCGAGAGCATCCCGGGGCTGAACAGAATACTCAAGCTATTTGATTGGAACTGAGGCGAGCCTCAGCTAAAGTAACGATACAGTTACGGAAATTCTTTTTTAACACTTTGAGAGCAAATATTTGTATCAAAAAGAATTTTAATTCACAGGTATTTGAGAAAAGGCGCCCTCTAGTGGCAGAATGTGTAACATTACTTATGAGACTCCGTTTTATTTAATCATATATTTGGCAAATTCCACCACGGCTGTTACTGGTCTTCGTTGTCAGACTCTCATCAAAAAGTGTTAAACTTATTTTCCGAACTGCACATTCAGTATCTACTAAACCATTATGTAACCACTTGTTTCATTGCTATATTCGTGATAAACTTATCATAGTTGGAAGACTTTTCTTTCCATGAGGAATACTGAATAGTTGTACCATCTCTAAGAGGGCCGGCGCGAAGATAGTGTACATAAACATTGCAAGCGTTCCAGGCCCGCCGACGTTGGAAAACCTGAAATCAAAATAAAATAATAACCAGCGAAATTCCTCTTTTTTCCTCCGAACTACCAGCTAGCACTGGTAAAACGTTTAAAGTAAAAAAAAAAAATAATAAAAAAAAAAATAAAAAATAATAAAAAAAAATAAAAACACTCTGAGCTTACTGGTTGTACTAAACATGCAAAGCTTATGTGCTCATCACTCTCGCCAGTGAGAAGGTATAAATGAAACAAAACTATAAAAAAAAAAATCCTGCTGCCTGACAACAGTACCTCCTAACAGCTTTATATAAACAAAAGTGTGTGGGGGCATTTTTTTCACCCTCTGACCTAAGGTGAAGGATGCATGATGATTCAATAAGTAAAAAAAAAAAAAATGGCCTGATCTCTCATAAGTTGACCACACAAATTTACGTTTCCACTCTATTCCTCTGATAACTGTAATATGCCAGATGCCATTGTCCAAAAACTCCCGATTATAAGTTATATTGTATCGTGTTTCTCAGAGCGCGAAAACTGGACTCGCATAGAGTAGGTTAAAATGTGTTGTTCTATTTGTAGGTGCAGTAGCTGTTGTGTTTACACGCACTAACGCGACGCCAAATCATAAGCCATGATATCACATGATCCTCATGTTTCCCTCCATCATCTTCTGTCTATCGGGATGAGGTCACCTACGATTTAGAGGTAGGATGGAGGTCGGGGTGAGAGTAGAATTCCTTCCCACCCCAAGGCGTCATTGTGAGGATGAAAAATGGCTTTCATTCAACGAAACACTTCCGTTTTTCTCCAATATTGGCACCACTAGCTTTAACAAATAATCTCTATTTCTATGTCTATATTTTTTTCAGATTATTGCTGTTATTTTAGGAAATGTTATCTAGGTTGTCCACAATCTATGGGGCCACCAGATATTAACATCCTGTGCGATTGTCTATTGTTTCCCTTGTGGAGGCTCCGGTTCTGTCAGTGAAAAAATCAAGACTACAAAGACGTGGGTTTGTCTGAGTAACTCCTCAAACCATCGGCAACAAAAAGAGACGGAATATCACTTGTGAAAGTTTTGTCAAACTTAAACAGAAGAAAACACATCCTCACTTAAAAATAGCTTTTTGTTTTGAGAGACCTGTAGATCAGATGTGGGAAATGTTTAAAAAACGCTCACTAAGATGATTCAAACTTACATTCCTTGTAAGGACAGACGTCCCCCAAATCAGGCTCGCCCAAAGTGGCTCGACAAAGAAACTGAAAAAAGTATTGCTAAAAAGAGACAGGCTTATAAGAAATATAAGTGCTCGGGTGCATCTAATGACTATGAAAGTTATGTATCAATACAGAGAGATTTAAAAAAGACAATAAGAAACAGAAAACGACAATACGAAATGAATATCGCTGATAAATCCAAAGAGCTCTATAGTTACATTAAAGATAAAAAGGTTGTTAGGAATCACATTGGTCCACTATTATCTGCTGATAGTCAACTTGAATATTCAAATGAAGGAATGTGTAATATCTTAAACAATTATTTTAGCTCGGTATTCGTAAACGAAACACCTCAAAGTGAATTCCAAACTGAAACCTGTGAAAAGCCTAGGGTAAACTTACTACGGTAAATATAACAAAAGAAAAAATTAAAAGGTGTATAGATAAACTCAAAGTTGATAAAAGACCATGGCCTGACGGTTGGCATCGAAGAATCTTAAAGGAAATGAAAAATGAGATTGTTGTTCCATTAGAAATTATTTTCAAGAAATCCATCATATCCGGAGATGTCCCAAGAGAATGGAAGCTAGCTAACGTTACTCCCATATTCAAAAAAGGTGACAAAAAGAAGCCAAATAACTATAGGCCTATAAGTTTGACTTCAATCGTAGGAAAAATAATGGAAACTATCATCAGAGATGCTATCGAACATCATTTAGAAAGTAACCGTTTGATAAATGATAGCCGGAAACGTTCTTGAGTGACTAACTTACTCGAATTCTACAACACAGTTATCTCGAATTATGACAAAAGAAACAATATAGATTTAATATATCTAGACTTTGCAAAAGCTTTTGATACCGTCCCACATGAAAGACTACTTACTAAATTAGCTTTACACGGAATAAGTGGTAGCCTATTAGGTTGGACTAGTAATTGGTTGAATGGTCGAAAACAGAGAGTTGTTTTAAATGGAAAAACTTCTGGATGGAAAAATGTTACAAATGGAGTTCCTCAGGGTTCCGTTCTTGGGCCACTTTTATTCATAGTATATATAAATGATATAGACCATGGACTAAAATCTACTGTTTCCAAATTTGCTGATGATACAAAACTGTACGGAGTGGCAAATGATCACTCAAACCAATTAGATATTCAAGAAGATTTAGATAAATTACAGCAATGGTCTGAAAAGTGGCTAATGAAATTTAACACAAGTAAATGCAAGGTAATGCACATAGGTAAAAATAACAGTAAGTACGATTACAAGTTATTTGGAAATTCGTTAACAAAAGTGGATAGTGAAAAAGATCTCGGCGTAATTATCAGTAACGACCTCATATCATCTAAGCAGTGTATTTCAGCCTCTGAGAAAGCAAATAAGATTCTAGGACTGATTGCGCGATCTTTTGATTTCAAAAGTCCATCACTCACTAACAAGCTATATAAATCGTTAGTTCGTCCACATTTGGAATATGCTGTTTCCGTATGGTCACCGAATCTCATTAAAGACATTGACAGACTGGAAAAAGTACAACGGCGAGCCACAAAACTGATTCCAAATATCAAAAATAAATCATACGAAAATCGACTAAAACATATGAATCTGTTTTCCCTAAAAAAGCGTAGACTCAGAGGTGACTTGATACAGGTCTTTAAAATTCTAAAGGGAATTGACAACATCAAAAGTGACCAAATATTTACATTGAATGAGAATCAGACAAGAAACAATGGTCTCAAACTGTCCGGAAATAGATTCAATTTGGAAGTAGGTAGAAACAACTTTGCCAACCGTGTAGTTAATGAATGGAATAAACTTCCTGCACAGGTAGTGCAATGTAGTTCAGTTCGAAGCTTTAAGAATCATTTAGATAAACACCTAAGCAAGATGCTGTAATGATTATAATTTATTTTATATTATTTATTTTTGTTTTGTTATCATTTGTCTGTCTGATTTTCATTTATTATTAGTTATATGTTAATTTATTATTATTTACTATTTACCTGTTTGTTTATTATTTAACTATACCTATGCATTTATTTATGTATTTTATTTGTTATTTACATTATTGTAGTTTTTATTTATTATTTTATTATTATTATGATTTTTTTCGCATCCGACCTAGATATGGACCAAAAGGTCTCCTGTCGGCATGCTCCCCCTTTGTAATCCTTTGAGACACAAACAAAAGGTGTATGGTAACACGTGAAATTGAAATGCAATACACAGTAAAAAATTAAAAATGTCAAGTAAATATTTCATGAATACATAAAGAGATTAAGAGTAATGTTCTTGAATTGCCTCAGAGAATCATTTAGACACAAACTCTAGGATCATTACCTTCTGCAGCTTCCAATAAGAACACGGCATATGCACCTAGTTGCAACTGTGTTGAAATACTTTATTAGGTTGTTGTGAAGCAGTGGTTTCGACCTTTCCTTTGAGCCATTTGGGCCCGGGTTCCAATCCAACGGCTACAGATAACTACTACTTGTTCTTGAAGGTTTGGCTGCAGCGTGCTTTGTTTACCATTATGGAACAAATCATTCTATGCAATCAAGTCTTTTAAATAATAAAATCCGGCCGTTGAGAGCATTGATCTGTGGCCTCTCTGATGACAAGTCCTATATTCTACCGTTCTACCAGTAGATATTCAAGAAGCTTTGTAACCAAATATAAATTCATATCCTCGACTGCAAGTTACTCGGTAGGGTGGCCGGACAGTCCTCCTTTTGAGCACTTTGTCCACCATCCGGGGCAACCTCACGCCGGACATTTTTTTGTCCTTCTTTCTTGGGGTGTGACAAAAATAAATGAATAAACAAATAAATAGATAAATGAATAAAGAATATATAAAGATAAATAAATAAATAACCCTAGGTATACAATAATGTCGTACAATTAAATTATGTGGGAGTACCCAGGCCAATGTCAACGTTGGAACTCGGCAGCCAAAGTAGACAGGAACTGCACAGAACCAATGTTGTAAACGTGTGATTGCATGATTCATATCTCATACATTGGGCTGCAGTCGGTGGCCACGGCGCAGTGTGGTTTGGCAATTAATTTATGAGGTTAAGGAGTCTGAAAATGCCGAAAAGAAAGACTTTTGTTTGACTCTGACTGGGTCAAAGAGTTTGGCAATCAAGGTTAGGATACAACTAGGTTTTGTTTGTGTTGTAACTTAGTAAGAAATGGGGGTATTTGTTTTTTGTCGGTATCAGTAGAAATGAAAAATATCATTCACTTCCAGTTTCTTATATATATATATGTATATATATATATATGTATGTATAGACAGTATATATGTATTTACCTAGTTGTATTTACCTAGTTGTATTTTGCGGGAAGGGGAGCTATGCTCGTGATGTCCCACCTTTGTATCTTGCAGTGTCTAGTTTGTTTTTAAACTCATGAATGGTTTTTGCGCATACTATTCCATTGTCCAGTTTGTTCCAAGTGTCTAAAACTCTATGAGGAAAACTGTTTTTCTTCAGTTCTCTTCTATAGCTATGTTTTTTTATTTTCTTTCCATGTCCTCTTGTGTTTCTTTTGTCCCAGTTAAGTAAGTTCTCACTATCGAGTACCTCTGTGCCTTTCATGATTCTGTAGATGGTCAATAGGTCACCTCTCTCTCTCCTTTGCTCCAGTGTCGGTAACTCCAGTTTAGCCAATCTCTCCTCGTATGATAGGTTTGCAAGTGCAGGTGCCATTTTTGTAGCTGCTCTTTGGATTCTTTCTATTTTCTTTATATTCTTTTTGGTACTGGGGGACCACAATGTCGCTGCATACTCTAATCTAGGCCTTATCAATGTAACCAATATTTTTTTCATCATGTCTTCGTCCAAGTATGTAAACGCCACTTTTATTGATCTTAGCAAGTTGTAAGTCTCCCCGACAATTTTGTTAATCTGTATATCATAGGACAAGTCGTTCGTGATAATTACTCCCAAATCTTTTTCGGATCCTACTTTCTTTACTTCTTTGGTTCCAATTGTATATTTTCCTGATATTCTGTTTTTGCTTTTTCCAAACTCCATTATGCTACACTTCTTAGTATTAAAGTCCACTTCCCATTTCTGACTCCAGTTCCATACCCTATTTAGGTCTTCTTGCAGTGCTTCACAGTCCTCATCAGTTTCTATTTTCCTTAGCAGTTTGGCGTCATCGGCAAAGAAGCTCATGTAGCAGTTCACGTCCTCATCCATGTCATTCATATAGATAGCAAACATTATTGGTGCCAGCACAGATCCTTGCGGTACTCCACTGATCACCTCTTTCCAGTCTGAATATTTTTCTCTGAGCACTACTCTCATCTTTCTACCAGTCAGAAAGTCCTCCATCCATTTTAGTAGGTTTCCCTGTATTCCTCCTATGTGTTCCAGTTTTTTTAGTAGTTTTCTGTGTGGTACTTTGTCAAAGGCTTTTTGCAAGTCTAGGAATGCACAATCAGCCCATCCATTTCTTTCTTGCACTATGTCTATTAGTCTTGAGTAAAAACATATTAAGTTTGTGGAGCATGATCTTCCTTGTCTGAATCCGAATTGTCTTGGGTTTAATATGTCATTGTCTTCCAGATGTTTTACCCATCTATTCTTGATTATTTTCTCACAAATTTTGGCTATGGTGCTTGTTAGTGATACTGGCCTATAGTTGGTGGGTTCTTCTTTGTTTCCTCCTTTGTGTATTGGTACAATGTTAGCGTTTTTTCAGTCCTCGGGTATCTTTCCTTCTTTGAGTGAGCTGTTTATTAAGATGTGTATTTTATCTGTTAGTTCTTCTTTGCACTCCTTTAGAATCCAATTTGCAATACCGTCCGGGCCATGTGATTTTCTGACATCCAGCCTTGATAAATGTTCTGATATTTCCTTTAGTGATGCTGTAAACTCATTCATGAGGGGAGATTTCTTGTTTTTATCTATGTCACAATTTGGTATTTTCTCTCTGGTGAAAACAGATTTAAAGTGGTTGTTCATGACTTCGGCCATCTCTAAATCTTCTGTGTATTCTATGTTTCCTTGGCATAGTTTCACCAATTCCTGTTTGTTTTTAAGTTTACAATTCACATACCGATAGAATAGTTTGGGTTGCTCTTTGCATTTGTCTATAATATCCTTCTCATGGTTCCTTTTCTCCTCTCTTCTCACATTAACATACTCATTTCTATAGTTAACATAAATTTGCCATTTGCTTTGTTTTTTTGTCTTTTCTCCACTTTTTCCAAGCTTTGTCCCTTCTGTCTTTTGCCTCACTGCATCTTTTGTTGAACCAACATTTAATGTACTCTCTCTCTCGCTTTTGTCTTGGTACATGCCTGTTTACCCCTTCATTGTAGTTTTCCATCAATATATTCCATTTCTCTTCCACTGCTGTTTCTTCCCTGTAAAATATTTCCCAGTTTGCATTCCGGAAGAATGTCTTTAGTTTTGTAAAGTCTGTTTTGTTGTACCTCAGTCTTCCTTTCCTATGCTTTTCGTTCCTCTCTATGTCTATTTCTTCCTTTAGTATAGTTTCGATGAGTACATGGTCACTCTTTCCAATTGGTGTCTCATACTGGACTTTATGCACTATTTCAGGCTCTGTTGTAAATATTAGATCTAGTTTCGATGGCTCTTCATTATTTCTGTACCTTGTGTTTTCACGGACCCATTGGGTCATTGTGTACTCCATGGTCATATCCAGCAGTACATTGCCCCACGAGTCATCTCCTCCTTGCACTGTCATGCTGTCCCAACAAATTTCTTTGCAATTGAAGTCCCCCATAACTACCAGATTACCCTTACCCATTAGTATCTCATTGAGTGATTTTCTTGTATCATCTAGCATTTTTGTATGTTCGATTTCTTTCCAAGCGCTTGTTTTTGGAGGCACATATGTGTGTGTGTGTGTGTGTGTGTGTGTGTGTGTGTATTTTTTACTGTATATCATAATAATCGATATGTAGTGTCCTTTTTGGAAATTTTGAAATGGCCACCCTAACTGCAACTGACTGCAAATATGCCATCCGATGTCTACCGTTCTTCACAGCTCCTAATGCCACCAGCATTTAACCGAGACTTTTATTTGCTTTACTCTTGTAAATGTTATGGAACAAATCACCCACTTTTACCATATGCTCTTGGAATTTTGGGGTAAGAAACAGTCATTACTGGGAATCTGAAATAATTTTGGGATAAATCCACGCCAAAACGGAATTCCTGCACGTTTCAAATCTGCTACCAACACACATAATTTTGTAAACATCCACATTGGAAATACAAGAGAGTCTGTTATTCCTTTATGATCTACAAATTCTATAAAGTGACATGTGGTAAAAATACAACAACGAAATGCAAAATTGATGCGAAATACCAGAACATAGGTAAAAAATCCTAGAATATTTAAGACCTATAAAATAGAAAATAATATTAGTTGTAAATTTGCAGTATGACTGCAGGGCCGAAGGGATTTGATAACATCAGAGCTGAACACATTTTCATTCTGAATTTACTCTAGTCATTGACATAATTTAACAAAACGTAATATGAATCTAACAATCGAAAGAATTGGCTAAACACGAAGTTTCAATAATACTTCAGTAAAAACAAAACTATCTATAATGATGTCTCTTGGAATTCAAGTTTCATTTCTATTGATTTGTTTATGTATCAGAACATTATTCCACATCTGACCACACCGTGGGCCTACAAGACGGACGTCAGAGAATATCATCTCCCTGCCACTGAGTTAACACACTATGAACGTACAACCCTGTGGGGTTGGCGCTCGGTTTCCGGACTGGGCACAAGACCTCTGTCAACTTGGACTGTTTCACCTCCTTTTCTCATTAAGATACAAAGACGGTTCTGAAGTAATACGATCACAGGGAACGGAGATTTATGGGGGGGGGGTCCGGGGATCGTTGTCAGCTGTTGTGGGGCTAGGGTTTCAGTCAGTGACACATGAAGCAACAATAATGAAGTGAGTGAGAGAAAAACAGGTGTGTATATAGATGATATATATACATACACATAACTTTTTAATGACGGTAACATTCCACTATAGACGCCTAATCTCATTTGCCATATCTTTGGCCTTCTATTGTCCCTAGATATTGAGACTGATCATCGGCTACGAAATACAAATGACTGACATTAACAAACTAAAAATCATCTGAAGTCGGCAATTTGCAATTTATTCAATATATTTCCGAGGAAAAAAGGAACAGTCAAATGGTTTTAAATATTTCACAGTGTTGATTTTAGAGCTGACTAAAATCTCCCGGCGGTAGACAGAAACAAATCTGTAAAGTACGTTACCCTGCCAAAGGGATGACTAAAATGTGGTCGACAAAATCATTTGGATAAATTTGTTTATAATTGTCAATTGTTTGTACCTAGACATATTCTTGTATACGGATACATGTACGGATTAGACACACAAAGATTAAAGAATAGTTTTGAGGCCTAAGGTGAAATCATAGTGAAAGTAAAGATAATCGAAACCAAAAAAGAAGACGGAATAACGTGTTTATTTGCAACTTATACCCATTGTTAATTCATTCTCATAGTTTTCAAATTATCAAAATTAACATATAAAGAATCAGTGTAGTTCTTTATATTGATTAACTTTGGATTAGTAGGATGCTTCTCGTAAATGAGTAAACCAAAAGTAGGTCCAATAGTTAAGCGCTTCTCGACTGTCTTCTGGTGTTCTTCAATCATGGCGTCTGAGGGAGACAGGGAACTGCTAAATTCCGAGGTAGAGAAAGAACCAAAGCCTAAAAATGAAGGGTAAGTGTAGTTAAACGAAACAGTGATAAGCAGTGACTTCCATAGAAAGTTGGACAAAAATATTTTTATATGAAACAACAAAGTAATTAAGCAGGACAAACATACCGGCACGATTTTGTGCAGACGCCTCATAACTCATGATATGACGAACTTTTAAAGTTTCTAGGTATATAATAGTCATGAACATTTGAGCTCGGGTTATGAGAGGTTTTAGTATGATGTAATGAATGGTTTGCTAATCACTGTTGAAATATTTAGTAATTCTGTTTTAAATGGAAGTTATCAAGAAATGTCCGTTTGTTTATCATCGTGTCATGCTTGAATATTTCGCATTCTCATTCCAAAGACCATATGAGGAAGGTTATTAGTTTATGAGACACCTATATAATCCTTTATTGGTTTCTACATAGTATGGAACATTATCAATTAAGGACATGACTTTCAGAAGTTAGGTGCAATTGTCCCAGTTTGTCGTAGCAATGTATATCGTTTATCATATATTAGTTCTAATGTCGAGTATGAATAAGCTTAACATTTATGACTACATTATGTTGATTAGTGATTATTGTTATCTGAGGCTCCACTATCTAGAAACCCACAGTCAAAGTTTCAAAGTAGCTGGCAATAGTTTCAGTAACTAGGCTCTCCTTATGATCTCCAGAAACTGGATTGTTGTCTTTATTGTATTATTGTTGGATATTATCTGTTGCACTATCTTATGGTAGTAGTAGGAAGGGAACAATGGTTGGTTGTCCCTTCTTCTATAAAACAAAACAAAAAATGAAGGAAATTTAGTCAAAGTTCATAGAATCTTGGGCCAGATCTGATGACTTGAGTTCAGTTGTGAGAAGCTCCACTTCTTCAAGTGGTTAAAGGTATTGACAGGTTTTTTAATCAAAGATGTGTGGTGGGGAGGTGATTCAGCACTCCATGAGTATAGTGGTCACATTAAAAGATTATTTGCTTCACATACCACATACATATTCATATATGCTAGTACCTAATCAGTATTGAGCTGATTACGCAGATATCAGACTTCATTCAGAATCACAGCCATACCAAACGTATCAGAGAAAACTTCAGATGCACTTCTCATCATAGATAAGGCTGCGGGTCCCCAGACAGGCCATAGCGTTAACACGTAAACTACAAGACAATACAATACCTTCTGGCAAAATAAATTAACAATAATTCTATTTTCATCTAAGTCGGCATTTCCTAACTTGAGTGCTAGCACACCCAAGGGGTGGTGAAATCAATTATAGGGGGTGCAGGGAAGTGACACATATACAGGTAGTTCTCGTTATATGCGGGGGTTCCGTTCTGCGGACCCCCCGCATATAACGAATTCGCATATATCGAACTATTGAACCTATGGGAAAAAGGGGGATACGTTCTCAACTCGGATTGATTTATTTTTTATTTTTTTTATTTATTTATTTATTTTTTTACATATTTTATTTTGGCAAAGGGCTTACATACTGCATCTCATATATGTTTACATACATTTTAGCACAAGGCAATGGATTAGGGGCTGAGTGGTGCAGGCTCATCTGGGTCTTCATCATGTGAAGTTTGTAACAATGCTTCCTCGGGAAAAGACGCTACCGTAAACATCACTTATTTCGCCAAGCGTATTTTCTTCAGCTGTTTGAAAAATCAGTCTGTTTACAATTCACATTTCAGACTGCTTGCTACGCTTAAACTGACTGTTGATGTGCTCTGGAGATACACAGGCAGGCTTACTGCTTAGAGTTTATCCAGTGCGGAGAATAAACGATAATTCTTGCAGAGAGTGAAAATTGACGAAATTAATTGGGGCAGTAATAAGTATCAAAAATTAATTTGTTTGTGAAAAAATAATTAATTTGTGTATCAAAAAAGCTTAATTACCTGCAGAAAGACAATGGTTTGGCCTATGAAACAGGAAGGATGCCTAAGACGATGCCGTCTGTACAGCTGCCGGTGTTGTTGTTGTGATAACGCCGCAGTGATGCCAGCTCTACCTAGCTGATGCAGCCAGTGTTACCACACGGCTTTATGCGCACCAACTTCAAATATATAATAGGTATTTTGAAAAAAATAATCGACCGCGACTATTTTTATTTATTTATTTTTTTTAGGTCAAATCGCATATCTTCGAATATATCCCCGCACATATCGAAAAGTGGTGCAAATTCTTGAATCGCATATACGCGAATTCGCATATATCGAAGTCGCATATATCGAGAACTACCTGTATACAGTTTCCATTATGCTTCTAGTATTATACCAGTTAATAGCTGATGGACTGCTTAGACATGACTACAAGGGGTGATAGGGTCAGAAATTATTGAGAAATGCTGATCTAAGTTATTTAGGTCAGTGTGAGTGTATGAATATTTAGTAATTTGTTTTACCAACAATCCTATTATTATCAAAACTAGGTCAAATTACCATACAATGTAATTTTATCATAAAAGATGTTGGTTAATTATTTTGAAATCTTTAGTACTAACTTGTAGTGGCTTCTGACAGAACTGTTCTACTTCATGAGTGCCGGAGATTCTCTGTAATTACTATCTAAGAGGACCATTATTGGTAGATACTTGTCATTTGCCCCAACACTACATAATTGGTTAGACGATATTTAGGGTGTGGGATGTGTTAATATGTCACTATAAATGTGTCTATACCTGCATTAGCCATAGACATTGTATAGGTAAAGTGGTTGATATATTTTATTTTATGCTCGCCCATTGGCTTAATGGAGTAGATACATAATGCATCTGTATAGTTCAAATTACGACATTTACTTAATATATCAAGTTACATCATGATTTATGATTTTTATATACTTCAATATTGGTAGAGTATATAGTATTTTGTCAGTGAATAGTATTTCTCTCTTTGGGGAAGGGATAGTATTGGTTGTAAGAAGGAGTCTTAGGAATGTTGAACGAGAGATTTAGGAGGGTAGCATGAAACGGTAAAAATTTGAAAGTGTCCATGCAAGTGATTTTGTCTTGAAAATATAATTCTCCAATACTTTTTGGTATTTCTGCAGAGGTCCACCATGTGAGCATTGCATTGATTTTACAGTTCTATGTCAGCTTTGCTTGTCAATTGCACTAGCCTCTCTGAAATGTGTTTTTAGTGTTGTTGTTTTTTTTCTGTATAATTTGATTAATTGAAATTGTAATTTTAGTGAGAATTAATTAAGAAAGGAAAAGGTGGTGGATGGGAGATGGCCACCTCTCTTGTAAGGGGGAAAAACTGTGTATAGATAGATGACATAATTCAACGTACATAATGCATATGTGTGCCCCTTAGTTGTCAGCGTAAAGTGTGACAGTGGAGAGAAGAAAGCGAGTGTCGAATATTTTGGAAAATCGTTACAGAAGCGGATTTGCTCCCCCACCCACCCCCAGTGTTATCGACCACCAATAATGGTGTTATTCCTTCTGAAATTCACTTCTTTTTGTACCAACCCAGGCAACTGGGCAAAAGATTGAAAACGAATTATTTGTAGTAGGAGTTATCAGATTTGCTTGAATCCCACTATAAAAAAAAAAGAAAAGAAAAGAGAGAGAAAATTACCTACTTACTGCCAGGGTGGGCCTCTGCAAAAATTTTACCTATTACTGATTTGAATGTATATGATGTTTGTGTTCATTGAAATTTATTCAGTTTGTATTAACCCAATAGTTGGAGGGGGATCCCATTGGGAAATAAAGATTTTTGTTTTTCTTGGTCGGGTAAATAAGCAAATTAAGTGATTTATTTTAGAAACAAATGACAGTGGTTCAAATCTGCAAGAAAATTGTTTACCCTAACCAGACCTAAGGTAACCTAACCTAATGTAGCCTAACAAGACATCACCTGTCCTTACCTGAACTAGTATGGAGTGCATGTTACTGATGTAGAGGGCAGAGCCCCTCAGATTTCCATTGTTTTTGCCCCAACCTCCATTGAAATACAGTGAGACCTCTCATTACGCATTAACGGACGTTAATTAGCTGTGTTTGTTGTGTTTTCGGTGCTGTTGTTTAGTGCTGTGCAATCGCTATGCCACCCAAAAACCACTCCAAATCAACGGATTATTCACATCAACGGACACTGTTACCCCCCTTTTAGTCCGTTAATGAGAGGTAGTACTGTACATCATATCAAGTTTGGGGGTGGGGGTGTGGTCATTACGCTCATGAAGTGCTTAATAGCTAACGAGTTTTGCCCCACGACCCCTAGTGGAGAAAGTGTTATTCATGTAAGCTCCATTTTGCCAAGGAAGCTTTCCTGGACTCTCAGTGAGGACCACCAACAATGAAACTCTTAGGCAAATTTCCCTGTTTGGAGTAATTTGTGTTAATTGTTTATTGATGTGGAAATTACTCTCCTGGTCTGAATATGACATGCACAAAGAAAAAAAGTCACTCGAGGTATAAAGACACTTCCAAGTTTTATTCAAATATACAGTCACTATCATACATGGAGATATGAGGAGGAAAGGGAGAGGTCACTGGGGGCTAAGGTGGTGCAACAGCTTTATGGTGCAACAGCAGAGAGGAGAGAGGAAGATTATTGGTAACTCAGTGTAGTAAATGAATGGAATGCAGAGGCAATGCAGTGGACTATAGTTTGGAGTTTTAAGATTCGTTTAGATAAACACCTAATGCCTGCAATTGATTAAATTCTATTGTATTTATTTATTAATTAATATTATTATTTATCATTATTTGTTTATTTGTTTTATTGATTTTTCTTTTATTAGTAGAGTTGTGATTTTGGCAATTGGATACTTTTTTTTTTTCTCCAACATTTTCCCTATACTTTACAACCTCTAAAAATGAGCAACTTTGTTTACCTCTCCCTACCCCACATGTTCTCCCCTCCCACCTTCCTTCTCTCCTGTTCCTCCTTACTCCCCTTCGCTCCTTCCACCTTCCTGTTCTCTCCCCCTCCCAACCTTCCTTCCTTCCTTCCTTCCTTCATTTCTTTATCTCCCTTCTTTCCTTCCCACATAACTTCCTCCCTCCTTCCTTCCCTCCCTCCTTCCCCTCCTTCCCCTCCTCCCCTCCCTCCCCACTCCCCACCTCCTTCTTTTCCCTCTCCCCACTTCCTAACCCTCCTCTCCCCACTTCCTAACCCTCCTCTCCCCTCTGTCTCCTCTCTCTCTCCTCTTTCTCTCCTCTTTCCTCTCTTTCCCCCCTCCTCTCTTTCCCCTCTCTCCCCCTCTCTTCTCTCTTTCCCCTCCTCTCTTCTCTCTTTCCCCTCTCCCCCTCTCTTCTCTCTTTCCCCTCTCCCACTCTCTTCTCTCTTTCCCCTCTCCCCCTCTCCTCCCTCTCTCTTCTCTCTTTCCCCCTCTCCCCCTCTCCTCCCTCTCTCTTCTCTCTTTCCCCTTTCTCTCCCCCTTTCCTCCCTCTCTCCTTCCCTCGCCCCCCCTTCTCTCTCTCTGTCTCTCCCTCCCTCCCTCTCCCTCCCTCCCTCCCTCCCTTCCTCCCTTCCTCTCTCCCTTCCTCTCTCCCTCCCTCCCCCTCTCTCATCTCTCCCCTTTCTCCTCTCTCTTCTCCCTGTCTCTCCCCACTCCCTCCCTCTCTCTCCCCTCTCCCTCCCTCTCTCTCCCCTCTCCCTCCCTCTCTCTCCCCTCTCCCTCCCCTCTCTCCTCTCCCCTCTCTCCTCAACTCTCCCCTCTCCTCCCTCCCTTTCTCCCCCTCTCCCCCCTGCCTTTCTCCCTCACTCCCCCTCTCCTCCCTCCCTCCTCCCCTCTCTCTCTCTCCTGCTCCCTCTCCCCCTCTCCTGCTCCCTCTCCCCCTCCCTCTCCCCCTCTCACCTCCCCTCTCTCCCTCCTCCCCCTCTCTCCCTCCATCCTCCCCTCTCTCTCCCTCCCTCCCCCTTCCTCCTCCCCTCTCTCACTTCCGCCTCCCACCTCTCTCCCTCCCTTCTCCCCTCTCTCACTCTCCCTCCATTCTCCCCTCTCTCACTCTCCCTCCCTTCTCCCCTCTCTCACTCTCACTCCCTTCTCCCCACTCTCACTCTCCCTCCCTTCTCCCCTCTCTCACTCTCCCTCCCTTCTCCCCTCTCTCACTCTCCCTCCCTTCTCCCCTCTCTCACTCTCCCTCCCTTCTCCCCTCTCTCACTCTCCCTCCCTTCTCCCCTCTCTCACTCTCCCTCCCTTCTCCCCTCTCTCACTCTCCCTTCTCCCCTCTCTCACTCTCCCTTCTCCCCTCTCTCCCTCCCTTCTCCCCTCTCTCTCCCTCCCTTCTCCCCTCTCTCTCTCTCTCTCTCTCTCTCTCTCTCTCCCTCTCTCTCTCTCTCTCTCTCCCCTCTCTCTCTCTCTCTCTCTCTCCCTTCTCTCTCTCTCTCTCTCTCTCTCTCTCTCTCTCTCTCTCTCTCTCTCTCTCTCTCTCTCTCCATCTCCCTTCTCTCTTTCTCTCTCTCTCCATCTCCCTTCTCTCTTTCTCTCTCTCTCCATCTCTCTCTCTCTCTCTCCCCCTCCCTCTCTGTCTTCCTCTCTCTCTCCTCTTCCTCTCTCTCTCCTCTTCCTCTCTTCTCATCATCTCTTCTCTTCTCATCATCTCTTCTCTTCCTCTCTCTTCTCTTCCTCTCTCTTCTCTTCTCTCCCTCTCACTTCTCTTCTCTCCCTCTCACTTATCTTCTCTCCCTTCTCTCTCTCTCTCTCTCTCTCTCTCTCTCTCTCTCTCTCTCTCTCTCTCTCTCTCTCTCTCTCTCTCTCTTCTCTCTCTCTCTCCCTCCCTTCCTCTCTCTCCCCCTCTTCCTCCATCTCCCTCTCTTTGACTCTTCTTGTCTCAAATCATGTAGCTGGTAGTATGCACTGGTGAAATGTTTGTCATGCAGAACCTACTACACCACCCCATCCTATACCATATCAGCATAGCTACGTGTTGTTTGTGGGTCAAACAAGCATGTTTATCCAGGGTGTGAAGTCTGCTCACAGAGTATTAACTATCTTCAACAGAAAGGAGAGGAAAAGATATTTTATTACATTTAGAGCATTGAAAACATTACAAAACATTGCTATGTGACTAGCCAATGTGCCATTGTTATGGTTAAAATGTTACATGTACCATTGGTTTGGTAATTGCAATTCTATAACTTCGTGTGTTCATATGTGTGTATTTATCTAGTTGTAATGTACAAGAAAGGAGCAATGCTCATGGGGTCCCGTCTACTACTTTATCATAGAGTGAGTTCTCGTTATATGGTACTTATGCGTTCCTGAAAACCTTACCACAAATTGAAATTACTGTATACCGAACCCAAGTTTCGACTTATGGCAGATGTACCTTCTCCCTGCTCTTTCCTCATCAAAATATCTAATTTTACCTCCAAAACACGAGCGGATACCATATCTGTGAATTTTTCTTACCGTAAATAGAATCGAGGGTAGTGATTACCAAATACCGTAACTGTGAATTTACTGGATAAAGAATTACCGTATAAGGAGGACTCAATGTACCTAGCTTCAAGTTCATGTATGGTTCCAATGTATATCCTTATTTTCCGATATCCATATTTAGATTTCAGTTCATGTATTGAGCTTGTGGTACATCTAAGCTATTCTTCTTAAGTATTTATGCATATGAATGGAAAAGTATTTTTTCACATCCTTTAGACATGTAGGTTTTCTTAATTTGGAAATTGGTATGTTATAACACGTGTAAAAGTTCACTATAAACCCACTATCGGAGAAAAAATGATGGAAGTACAGGGAAACTGTATATTTTGACCACTATCTGTAGTCCTCTTCATTCTGCTGAAGAGGACTACAGATAGTAGTTGAAATATACAGTTTCCCTGTACTTCCATCATTTTTTCTCCGATAGTGGGTTTATAGTGAACTTTTCTTAATTTGTTTGCATGACCTCTTAAAGCCCTCCTTTTATTCATAATCAAGAGATTCTTTCAATGTAGTCTATTCTCCTTAGTGATCTGAATACTGTAATCATATCACTGCTTTCTCTTCAATCTTACAATGTTGGTAGATCCAGTGGATTTAGTCTCTCCTCATTTGGTTCTACTAGATTGGGAACCAGTTTGATCAGTGCTCAATGTATTCTCATGATCTTCCTTATGTTGCGTGTGTGTTTGTATTTGTATTTTTTTTTTCGTGAATTGTAAAACAAGTGTGATGGCAGAAAATACCAGTACTTCCAATCTCGGCTATTAACCAATCATGGTGGGTGATTTTTCATGTCATTTTTCATGTCCACTCTGCAGCTAGTAATAGTCACACAGTTGAATATGGACAAAATTGCACATGTACATTAAATCTATGTTGGTATTGATCTGCAAAGAAATGAGATACATTCAGGAAATTTAAAAAAATATCATTGTAGTTCCTAGGCAAAGTGTATTACTAGATTAACCTAATTTGTATAAATTCTAAGTACCATAGTGGAAGTCATGGGTGGCATTTTCTTCCCTTCTATATGTGCTCAACATAATTGACTCTGTATTTATTTGTTTATAGTATTGTTAATTTTGATAAGGAAGTAGCAGATTAATGCTACATGAGGTTACTGTGTGTGTGTATTTGTTTTATGTTGTAAACGTATTTTAAACATTTCCCAATACCTTCTTACAGGAAAAAGAAAAAGAAGAAAGGTAAAAACAAAAATGAGGTGAAGACAGAGGAGGTGTCTGTTGTGGTTGACGGAGAACAGCCAGGTACCAGTGGAGTTCTGTCCAACCAGGTATTCATCATTTAATTATATATATATATTTTTTTTTAATCAGTTCTCAAACATAACTTGCACTTATAGAAACTAGCCATAGTATTATTGTGAGATGATTATATTGGAATTCATTATGGGATAACAAATGTGCAATCCAGGGTTCTGGTTTGGTGGAGGAGAATAATTCTGGTGTTGTAATTGTTAGAAATATGTTTTTGTTTAATAGGTTTTGTTTTAATATAAGGTTTGCATCCCAGGAATATTTATTATACCAGTATTTTGTTGACCATGCATCTGTTCAGTAGAGACTGTTGTCAATCACTTTTGTGCTGCAGGCTCCAATCAGTTGAACTTAAGGCAGCAAATATTATTATTGTTATCCACTGTGATTGCATTTGTGCTATCTCATCTCTTGAGAAAACTGGCTTGTTTGCTCAAACTTTTACTTAAAACGCCACTTTGGGTAATTCCAAGGCTACCCTACATCCACAGTTTTACTTGTACCTTTAAAACAAATGTTCTGTCTTTGCTTTTTAGCGTTGCAACTCCATATCATTTCTTGAGAACTATCCTTCCATGCTCCCTGTCATAGAAATATCTCATTGGTGTCTCACAGTTTGTTCGTGCTAGAAATTACAGCTTGTTGGGACATTTTATTGATCTGATGCAGTATTTTTAAAGTTTCTAGTTTATGTACACTTGAGGGCAAAGTAGGGTGAACCTGGTGTGTATTTAATACATTTCCATTGGGACTGGTGTAAATTAACTAGTGATAGGAAAAAATGCTTCATTGTGTAAGTACTGTCATGCTTTCATCATTGGTCTAGCTGCATGTAGTAACACAATACATCACAAAACTGTAAAAGGCACTAGTAGGTGTTATTTCAAACTTGTTTGCAATTTCAAGTTGAAAATTCTATATTGTCTAAAGCAGTATTATTAAAGAAATAGCAAGAAAATAATTGTTTAGTTCTTTCTTATGAAATGCATTTTACTCAAGAGAAGTAATAACCATTAGCCTTAATTGACAGTCTTTCTTTTGCCTTGAGTTTGAGTGATTGGAAACCCACAGTCTTACCACAGATGACAATAATTTTCAGGCCCTCACGTAGATCTCTAGGAAGATGTGTTGGACTGTTTGTGTTGTATTAATTTGGATCTCTGACAGTATTAGTAGGAAGAGAGCAGTTGCCATTTGTGCAATGGTGGCAGATGTGCATTTTCTTTTGATATAAAGAAATGTCAGTCTCTTTGTGACTGACCCTCCAGGTGGAGGGAGGTAAAGATGTTGATGAATTTCTAAGAAAAGTAGCAGGAAAACAATTCCCTTGTCTGTATTGCGGAACTACCACTTGCAGATAACTGTCGATGGTACCAGCAGTCATCCTAATCTTATGAAACAGATTACAGCATAATCAGAAATTCAGCTTTGCACACCAACATTTATTTTATTGTATGTGTATAGTTTTGATGATAATTAGGTTTGAAGTTTTAGGGCATTGTTGAGTCTGATGCTACCTGTACCATATCTTACCCCGCAGGATGGGGCAGGGGCGGGGGCAGGACAGTGGCCAAATGCGCCGCTCCTCATGTCTGAAGTGGAGCAATATATGATGAGACTTCAGGCATCTGATCAACAGAAGAAAGAGTTCCAATTTTGGAACACCCAACCAGTCCCGAAAATTAGTATGTTTACTTTTGTTGCAAGTGGTTGATGCTAATGTGTTTGTAAGATGTATCAACAATGGCTCAAAAACCAAGTTATGCACATTGCAGTATTCATACAAGAGAGAGAGAGAGAGAGAGCGAGAGCTTGGTTATCCTTAGTGACGTGACTGCCTTTTTCTTAACTTTAGAACCGGTAGATCATTTTTTAACTACATAGACTCCTATGGCACTTGAGTTTTATTTCACGTCACTTTTGATTGTCCTTAATATCCTTTACGTCTTGTCATTGCACTCTCCTTCAGTTTTATTTCTACTTCCCAGGTGAGAACATAAAGCCAGATGTAAATGAACCCATAGAACCCGACAAAAATATAGCAGATGTAAAGCAAGAACCATATAATTTACCAGAGGGATTCAAGTGGGAAACTTTAGATCTTCTAAATGAATCAGTAGTAAGTATATTAATGTCTTATTATAAGGCTGGTATATGAATCTTGTCACTTACAATTGCATCAGTAATATAAAAATGAAAGGTGCATGATAAACATATTTTATGAACGAGGCTTGGATCATTAGTGTGTAGAATCATAACAACAGGTGTGTATGGAAATGTGGTGGGAGTTGCAAGGTTGTATGGGTGAAGGGTTGGGGAGAGTTGGCATGGAAAGGAGGGTGACAGATTAGGTTGATGAAGGAGTGTTGGGATGGTTTGGACACAGAAAGAATGAGTAGGGTGGTGTAGGAGACAGAGGTGGATGGAGTGAACATAAGGGGTGACTGCAGATGACATGAATGGATGGGTTGAAAGGGACTTTGAGTGGGAAGGGAGTATATGTTGAGTGGGGAAGGGAGAGGGCAGAAGATAGGGATGAGTGGAAAGTGGCTGTGAATATATTATACTGTGATGCAAGGAAAGGAGGGGATGGAAGGGGGTAGGGAGTGGTTATGTATGAAGGGGGTTGCCGATTAAGTGAAGTGGCCTTTCTGTGGATGTGCTTTGTTGTGCTGCATTGCTTCTAAGCCAGGGTTATGGGTGGGATACAGGGATGACCTGTCATCCATGAGGAGCTAAGATGAGATTGAGGGAAGGGTGTTGGGTAGGAGTGGGAGTGGGGACTTGCCTTTTTGACTTGTCTACCTTCTTTATACAGGCTGGATAGTGGAGGTAAGGAGAGCAAGGGTGGAAAAGGAGTTGGAAGATAGAGTTGAAAGAGTATTGGGGTGGTTTGGACACATGGAAAGAATGGGCGAAGAAAGATTAATAAAAGAAGTGTGGAAGGCAGAGGTGGATAGAGTGAACAGGTGGGTGGGAGACTGAGGATGAGATGGATGGATGGGGTAAAGGGCATTGAGAAAGAGAGGAGTGTCTGTTGAGGAAGGAAGGGAGAAGACAGGAGATAGGGGTGAGTGGAGAATGGTTGTGTATGGATGATGCTGTGATGTATGGAAGGGAGTGGGTGGGGAATGGGAGGTTAGAGAGTGGTTATGTGGGAATGAGGTTTTGATGCAGCCTGAAGGGATATCTCCACATCTCTTTTTCTGCATGAGGGGATGGAGAGGGGGATCACAGATTAAATAAAGCGGCCTTACTGTAGATGTGCTGTGTCTTACTGCATTGCTTCTGACTCAGGGCAATGGGTGAGATGCAGGGATGACCTGTCATCCAGGAGGAGCCAAGAGAAGATGGAGGGAAGGGAAGGAGGGGTGGTGAATGGATGTAGAATGGGTGGGAATGGAATTATGCCTTTTGAATTTGGCTGCTTAACTTGTAAGGGGAAAAGCCCTTGGTATATAGTATAATAGTATATGGAAATATAGCTATACTGAACTTCTTTTGATTAATTTTACTGTTGTAAATTGAATATTTTTCTTTTGCAGCTTCAAAATTTGTATGAACTTTTAAGTGAAAACTATGTAGAAGATGACGACAATATGTTCAGGTAAGAATGTATTTTTTATGTTTTTTTTTTAAGAAATTAATGGTAATTGTATAAACTTTTATGGAAGTAAATAAATATCACATACTTTTTTTTTTTTTTTTTTTTTTTTTTTTTTCCCTTGGGCAAATTCAGGTGAAAATGTGTTGGTACTTTCGGGTATCAGGACATATTTTGTCATATTAGTTTTGTTAAAAAAAAAAAATTGTTTACCAGATTTGATTATTGCTACAGATCATGAAACTGCTGAATATTTTTTACAAAGCTTTAATCCAGTTTGTGAACTTTCATAAGGAGCTCAACATATTGCTTTACCATATCTCAATTTTATCTTAATATATTAGCATTGTGTACTGACACATTTACATAGCTGTCTCTTTATCTCAAATCATTTACATAAACGTCCATCGGTTTCCAGTTAAAGAAATTCAGATTAACAATAGATTTTTTTTAACACATTTGTTTTTATTTGAATGAAGGTACTGAGGTATAACTCTCTTACAGGTTTGACTATAGCAAAGAATTTTTACGGTGGGCATTGATGCCCCCTCACTGGCGACAAGATTGGCATGTTGGTGTACGAGTCAACAAGAGTAAAAAGCTGGTCGGGTTTATCTCTGCAGTACCTGCCAAGATCAGAATATATGACCAGTTAGTAGATTCGGTTTTGATACTTTTCTAGGTTAACCCCTTCCATACGGTGCCGCATACTTAGGCGTCATGAGGAGCAAGTGGATACGCGAGGCTGCCATATCGGCGTCTTGATTATATTTATTGTAGTTGCCCCTCCGTAATGACATACTCTCTAAACTGTCTGTAATCACATTTTCTATGGTTATCAAAATTCACGGGTGAAAGAGGGAACGATCGATATAAGCTGTGACTATATTTTATGATGCGAATATTATTACGACATGTCGTACGGCTGGCATCGGCTGCTGCCCGCGAGATTTAAGGCCCATACTGAAGAGGTTAAGTACAGATTGACCTCTCATTAACGAACGTTAATTAGCTGTGTTTGTGGGGTTTTCGCTGTGTTTTCGGTGTTTTTGGTGCTGTTGTTTAGTGCTGTGCAATCACCCAAAAACCACTCCAAATCAACGGCTTATTCACATCAACGGACGCCGTTACCCCCTTTTAGTCCGTTAATGAGAGGTCAATCTGTATTTACAAACACCAGAAGGTCCCTTTTCTCTTGTAAGAAAGGCAGCCAGCCAAGACGTGCATCCACTTTTCATCCATCCCACACCTATACAACAGCCATTTGTTTTTGTTGGTTTGTGGCATGTGGCCAAAAATGGGAACCTTGGATGGTTTCCAGGGGCTGTGGGTATCCCGTAAGAGCGATCTGGATCCGTGGATTGATTGATTCCTGGTCAATGTCAATTGACGTATCACTATTCTCTTTCCCCTCTCACAGACTCTGTCTAATGGTCTTTCTTTTTCTTTCATTCTTTAACTGTGAGAAAGTGGCGGGTTGGGCTAGGACTTCCACTTGATTTATCTTTCTTATGATGCCCCAAATCTCCACCAAGAGTTGAACCAAGCTTTGGCTTGCACACACCCCTTACAAAGGGGAAAATTATATTGTATACTTATGTACATTACAGTGCATGAGGGGATGGAGAAGGTGGGGTCACTGATTTAATGAAGCAGCCTTGCTGTGGATGTCCTGTGTCTTGTGACACTGCTTCTGACCCAGGGCAGTGGGCAAGATGCAGGGATGACCCTTCATCCAGGAGGTGCCAAGATAAGAGGGAGGGAAGAGAGTGGAGTGTGATGGGGATGGAATGGAGGGGGAGTGATTTTTATGCCTTTGTTTTTTGGCTACTTCCCTTATAAGGGAAAAAAAGCCTTTGGTATATATGTATATATATATGTATGTACATTACAGTGACAATGATTAGAGATATAATCTTCGTACACAAAATCTTCGTTTTAATGTGAACGTTTCGCTCTTCCTTTCATGCTGGTGCAGTACGCAAGATATGGTGGAGATAAACTTCCTTTGTGTCCACAAAATGTTGCGATCTAAACGTCTAGCTCCAGTACTCATCAAGGAAATCACCAGAAGAGTAAACCTCACAGGAATATTTCAGGTAAGTAGTCTTCTCAAAGGAGAGCAAGGTTCAGGATGTGAAGAGGTTGACATTTACAGACCAAAGTGATGTTAACCACTTTCATATGGTGACGCCTACGTAGGCGGCATGAGGAACAAGTGGGTACTCGATGATGCCGACGTCGGCATCTTGATTATATTTATTGTAGTCGTACCTACGTAATCTCCATTCTCTCTAAACTGGCTTCATCAATTTTCTATGGTTATCAAAATACACGGGTGAAAGAGAACGAACGATTGAGCACTGACTTTATTTTTTATAATGTGATTATTATGACGCAACATCGCACGTCGGGCAGCTAATGCTGCCAGACGTGCGATGTGCCCCAGAGTGAAGAGGTTAATGAATGAAATGAGGTTGTAAGTGGATGTATGATGCAGCCCAAAGGGAAATTCTTCTCGTCTGTTTCATAGTTTATTTTGAGTGGATGAAGAGGAGGGTTGCTATATGGTGAAGTGATACGGCTAAAGCAGCCTTGGCCCTGAGTCACTGTTGTGACTGTGACCCTTAACCCCTTGAGTACCGGATGTGTGTTTTGTGACACCTGCGTGTCACGGCTGAGTGCACCCGCCAGTAACCAAGCGTGCTCCCCGTGACAGGCACGTGTCACAGTTATAAGCTGTGTGTTTTGAGGGCTCTCAAGGCCTCGGTTTCTGGGTTATTTCTACCCATGTGGTGGCAAATGTCTGTGTTTACAAACATAAAGCTCCAGCCATTCGTGGGACAGTTTGAAACAGCAGGGAGCCATTTGTTTACATAAGGTTGACGTGTCGGTAACGAAGGGGTTAATTCTGAAGGTGCTGAGATGGGAGGGATGCTTTGAGTTTGATTTGTTTGTGATGTAGCTGCATGCTTTAACTTGGCCAACCCACTTACAAGGGGTAAAAGCTTTTGATGTGTATGTGTATATATACTGTAGTGTCTACACTGTCCGGACTAAGTAAAGATTTTCATCTGTAATGCTGCTAATTGAACTGCATGGCACATTAAGCCCACATATCTGTGCGACAAAAGAGGAAAGGCAGTCAATGCCTGGTTCCTGTTGCAGAAGAGAACGTAACAGGATTCCAAGGTTCTCCGCCAAGATGGGGAATGTCCACAGTATACCCGTAGTGTGACATTTTTCTTTAAACTAGAATTTTGTTTCCTTTGTATTCATGTGGAAATTTATATTGTATTTTGTTTTGTGATGTCCGCACAGAATACAGACAGTATCATCCAATCTGTCAAAAAAGTACCGAGTACTTTTTTATTTTTCAGTGGGAAGTGTAGTTGTAGTTATTGATGATGTATTTTACGCTGGGATTTATTTATTCATTTTTCTATTCCCAGGCTGTGTATACGGCAGGAGTGGTTTTACCCAAGCCTGTCTCCTCATGTAGATACTGGCACCGGTCTCTCAATCCAAAGAAGCTGATAGAAGTCAAGTTCTCGCACCTAGGTCGCAACATGACCATGCAACGAACTTTAAAGCTTTACAAGCTGCCCTCTGAGACGTCCACAGCTGGTTTCAGAAAAATGGAAAAATCTGACATTCCTAGTGCATGCAAGTTGTTAGCAGATTATCTTAGGAAATTTGAATTGACACCCATGTTTTCGGAAGAAGAATTCTGCCATTGGTTCTTACCTCAAGAAAATATAATTGATAGTTATGTAGTTGAAAGTGATGGAAAATTAACAGGTGAGGGTAAATTTTTTTTTTTTTTTTTTTTTTTTTTTTTTTTTTTTTTTTTTTTTTTTTTTTTTTTTTTTTTTTTTTTTTTTTTTTTTTAAGTTAAAAACAGCAATGAAGGAGAATACAGAAGACCATAAGGCCTACATTAGGCAGTTCTGTGTTCATTATCATCCCCATCCATAAAGTTATCTAACCTCTTAAAACAACTGATAGTTTCAGCACTCTCTACTCAGTTACTTAGTCCATTCCATTCATTGATCATTATTGTAAACCAGTCCTTGCCTATTACTTAAATCTAAATTTGTCTAATTTAAGTCCTTTACTATGAGTCCTACACTTTTGTCTTAATATGATGACCTTGTCTGCATCACTATTGTTAAAGCCCATGACCCACTTGGACACCTCTATTAGGTCACTCTGCACTCTACATCTTTCTATAGTATAAATTAAGGTGCCTAAGCCCGTCCTCATATGGTAAATTTTTTATCCATTGTCCTCTCTACTACATGCATATACCAAAGGTTTTTTCCCCCTACACAGGGGGTAGCCAAAAAGAAAAGGCACAGAAACCACTCCCACCCATTCCATTTCCTATATATTCCACTCCCCTCCACCCTCCCTCTCTACTGATTCTAGTGAATAGATATCCATTCTATAGGACACAGACCAAACCTGTACTGCATAATCAAAGATTGGTCTAATGCTAGATAGTTTGATAACTGCCTCTACACTTTCATTTGTAACAGTCATAGCAATGAAACCTAATGCTCTGTTAGCTCTATTCCTGGTGCTAATGCACTGTTTCCTGGATTTAAGGTCATGACTCACTAGTACTCCCATGTCTTTTATGTTCAATTTTCTCTGAAAATCTAAGTTATATCTGCTTTCTGGGTTGTATAAACCTATGTTTAACACAATGCACCTTGAGATATTGAAGTTCATATGCCATTTCACCAGTCATGCATACAATTTAAGATCTTCCTGCAATATCCAGGCATCTTCTCCTGGCCTAATTTGGCATCCTATTTAAGTATTGTCTGCAAAATTACTACACACAAATACCAACGGCTTTTTCCCCCTTACAAGGAAGGTAGCAAAAAAATTGCATCAGACTTTCTAACATCACTAAGAATCCCATTGTCTGTCTACTTTCTAGTGTATAGAACAATGATGGGTAGCTGTAAATGGTCTTTATGCAATACAGACCTCAAAAAGAATTGTCCCTGGGCTGACGGTCCTTAAAACCTTTCAACATCCTTGCATATTTGTGGAGGTACAGTCAATGGGTGGGAGTGGTTTTTATGCCTTTGTTTTTTGGCTACCTCCCTTATAAGGGGGAAAAAAGCCTTTGGTATATGTATGGTGCAGCGCACTCAGTATCCAGACCTGACACAAAATGTTAGAGATTTTGGGCCTAGTCCAGAGACTGTGATGTTGATAGGATATGGAAGTAGGAAGATGGTTCTCCAGTACTCTTTTTATAAAACTATTACAACTTTCATTGTTAGCTGGGTGCTCAGATGAGAGGAAGGGTGGGAGGGGTGTGGAGTGTATTTAGGGATGAAATGGGTGGGAGTGTTTTTATGCCTTTCCCTTTTTGGCTACCTCCCTTGAAAGGGGGAAAAAGCCTTGGTATATGTATGTATGTATTGTTAGCTCCAGTGTACAGAATTAATAGAGGCATAGATAATTTCATTATTTTGTAATCTAGCTCAGTCTGCATTGCCAATTGTAGTGGTTAGCATCATAAAGTATAATCCTTTACATAGAAAATATGAGATAAAGATGCTTAATCTAGTTCTTTGAATGCCCACAGACTTTGTGAGTTACTACACGTTGCCTTCCACGGTAATGCATCACCCAACCTACAAGTCACTCAAGGCCGCTTACTCGTTCTACAATGTCTCCAGCTCCACTCCATGGAAGGTCCTCATCAAAGATGCACTCATTACTGCCAAAAAAGTAAGCTTGCTTATTTTTCCCTCAATTTATATATATATATATCCTTGGTATATGTATGTGTGTATGTATATATATATATATATATATATATATATATATATATATATATATATATATATATATGCAAGCAATCACATCACTGTGATACAAAAATGCAAATTAACCACAGGAGAAGGGAAACTTGTAGACAGTAAGTACTTTCGTATATTACATCTTCAGGCTAAATGCATTTAGTCTGAAGATGTAACATATGGTACTTACTGTCTACAAGTTTCCCTTCTCCTGTGGTTATTTTGCATATATATGTATATATATATATAATATATATATATATATATATATATATATATATATATATATATATATATATATATATATATATATATTTTTTTTTTCTAAAAATATTTTGGTAAATTGTAACATTTTGCATCAGTGGTTGAAGTAATCAGGGAGTTATTATATAGATAAGGTTGATTGACAAGTTTATTGTTACATTGGTTTTAAAGTTAACTTAAAAGTTAACCCGTTAATAAAAAAAATTGGCTTTGTTAATTAACGGATTAGGTATGTAGGGGATGGGATGGGTGGGAGTGGATTCTATGGCTTTGTTTTTTGGCTACCTCCCTTTTAAGGGGGAAAAAAGCCTTTGTTATGTGTATGTATGTAATTAACAGATTAACAGACTGGTGCCCAGCTCTGCTTATACGTCACCAGATACCCCCAAAACATCGACCATACAGAGCACTGGGCAGGGGATAGGGATGGTCCTTTATCCGCAAGGAGATGAGGTGGTCATCAAGTGGGTGTGAAATGAGTGGAGGGTGGGTGCTTACCATGGCTGGCTATCCCTCTTGTAAGAGGAGAAAGGCTTTTTGGTAGATATATGTTTATGAAAATTGTTTATTCATTGCCTATACTTCTTATGAAGTGGCCTTGTTGTGGATGTGCTGTGTCTTGCGACACTGGTTCTTACCCAGGGCAGTGGACAAGATGCAGGGATGACCTGTCATCCAGGGGGTGCCAAGATAAGAGGGAGGGAAGAGGGTGGAGGGGAGTGGAGTGTGACAGGGATGGAATGGGTAGGAGGGGTTTTTATGCCTTTGTTTTCTGGCTACCTCCCTTGTAAGGGGGGGAAAAAAGCATTTGGTATATGTATGTATGTTTATTCAATGTAGGAAACTTTCCATAATGTAGTGTATTGTTTCAGGCAGACTTTGATGTGTTTAATGCCCTTGATCTGATGGAGAACTCCGAGTTTTTGAAGGAACTCAAGTTTGGCCAAGGAGATGGCAACCTTCAGTACTACCTCTACAACTGGAGGTGCTCACAAATGCCCCCAGAAAAGGTAAGACAAAGGGTTGTAGTCATGAACTTAGATAGTAACTGTCGCCTCAGATTTGTCAGCACATCGAGTTTTTGATAAAAGTCGGTTCTGTTGACCCAGGTCTCTCTTGCAGAAGACCATCCTTCTGGTAATTGGCAACAGCCTCTGGGCAGGGTCATAAGTTACTTGGGGAAGATATATTGTGTTGTCTGGGAATTGAGTATGGGGCATTGTAGTATAAAGTGTTGTGTTCTTTATGTAATGGTTGCATGTGGAGTAGTTTGAACTTGTAAACAGGATTATTCTGTGTTGGTACTGTTTTGATGCTGAATGATGTCCTGAGTTCAAGTGTGATTCTTACCTGGTTGGTGTGGGACAATTTATTCTGTGGAGCTTATGTTTAGGGGGGTGGTGGTTGGAGTGTTGAGTTTGGCAGTCTGTTGTGATGAATTTATTTAGTGATCCAAGTGTGTAAATGGTTGTAGCAGGGTTGAATCCAAGTACAGATGAATGTACTTGAGTCCAAGTTTAAGTACCTGGATATTTTTCAAGTACAAGTACAGGTAGTTCTCGATATATGCGAATTCGCGTATATGCGATTCAAGAATTTGCACCACTTTTCGATATGTGCGGGGATATATTCGAAGATATGCGATTTGACCTAAAAAAAATAATAATAAAAATAGTCGCGGCCGATTATTAATTTCAAAATACCTATTATATATTTGAAGTTGGTGCGCATAAAGCCGTGTGGTAACACTGGCTGCATCAGCTAGGTAGAGCTGGCATCACTGCGGCGTTATCACAACAACAACACCGGCAGCTGTACAGACGGCATCGTCTTAGGCATCCTTCCTGTTTCATAGGCCAAACCATTGTCTTTCTGCAGGTAATTAAGCTTTTTTGATACACAAATTAATTATTTTTTTCACAAACAAATTAATTTTTGATACTTATTACTGCCCCAATTAATTTCGTCAATTTTCACTCTCTGCAAGAATTATCGTTTATTCTCCGCACTGGATAAACTCTAAGCAGTAAGCCTGCCTGTGTATCTCCAGAGCACATCAACAGTCAGTTTAAGCATAGCAAGCAGTCTGAAATGTGAATTGTAAACAGACTGATTTTTCAAACAGCTGAAGAAAATACGCTTGGCGAAATAAGTGATGTTTACGGTAGCGTCTTTTCCCGAGGTTAATACTTACATGTCAGAGAGTGTTAATGTTGCAGAATACCATTGCCTTGTGCTAAAATGTATGTAAACATATATGAGATGCAGTATGTAAGCCCTTTGCCAAAATAAAATATGTAAAAAAAAAAAAAAAAAAAAAATCAATCCGAGTTGAGAACATATCCCCCTTTTTCCCATAGGTTCAATAGTTCGATATATGCGAATTCGTTATATGCGGGGGGTCCGCGGAACGGAACCCCCGCATATAACGAGAACTACCTGTACAGTCATTTTGCTATGTATCCTCTTAAATATGAGTCAAATATTTGCATGTACATCAGGTCCTCTGTGAGGGGCACTGTCCTAGCCTTTTGGTAGGGGGGAGTTTGTGACATTAAACCATATCATATCACATCAGGTTGCCTGATGTAGGATGATGCATCACAATATGTGGATTACAAGATATAATTACTGCTGTTATACTCATTCTCTTTGACTGAATAAATATAACATCACAGAAAATGTGATCGAGCCTGTTCAGAATAGGAGGATAACTCGGCTAATCCTCTCAATAAAAATCCTCCTATAAACCTCTCCAACAACACTTAACAAACTGCTTCCTCTAAAACCACTGCTTATGCATTTGTCTCCTTTTCCTTTGTAAAGTAGAGCAGTATAGGAAAGTGGGACAAATGTATTGTAATTATGAACAATTTCATTTGAAAAATACAGTATTGAGAACACTGATAATATGTCCCACAGGCAGATGTTGTGGGGGAACTGAGCAAGGTAGGAAAGCACAGATCATGTGGAATCACATGTCATGTGTTCCTTCTCGTATGACATGGACTTCTACTGTATCATCTTGATTTGTCTGGTGTATAAATAATTGTCCAGAGCCATGAAAGAAACCAGTATATCAGATATCAAAAGTATGAAGGTACAGTTTAGAGATTTTCTTTATTGCACCATGGGGATTTCCATAATGATAAAAAAAAAAATTATTCATTGCAGGTAATAGGGATAGAGTAATAGAAACCAAATCTTGTATTAGATTCCAGTTCCATTCCCTGCCCATCCTTGCCAACTTCAATTTAGAATGTGTTCAGTTTCAGGATGTGCTGTGTCTTGCGACACTGCTTTTGACCCAGGGCAGTGGGCGAGATGCAGGGATGACCCATCATCCAGGAGGTGCCAAGATAGAGGGAGGGAAGAGGGTGGAGGGGAGGGGAGTATGATAAGGATGGAATGGGTGGAGGGGAGGGGAGTATGATAGGGATGGAATGGGTGGAGGGGAGGGGAGTATGATAGGGATGGAATGGGTGGAGGGGAGGGGAGTATGATAGGGATGGAATGGGTGGAGGGGAGTTGAGTATGATAGGGATGGAATGGGTGGAGGGGAGGGGAGTATGATAGGGATGGAATGGGTGGGAGTGGTTTTTATGCCTTTGTTTTTTTGGCAGTGGACAGGATGCAGGGATGACCTGTCATCTAGGAGGTGCTAAGATGGGAGGGTTGTGGAGTGTTTTCGGGGATGGAATGGGTGGGAATGATTTTATGCCTTTCCCTTTTTGGCTACCTCCCTAGTAAGGGGGAAAAAGCCTTGGTATATGTATGTATGTATGTTTTTTTGGCTACTTCCCTTGTAAGGGGGAAAAGGCCTTACGTATATGTATGTATGTATTCAGTTTGCATACTAATGTATTGTTTTATTTCTTGTGCAGGTCGGTCTGGTGCTTCAGTAGTAGAAAGAAAATGACAGTTACTCCAGATTAGTGTTATTATCCACAGCAGCATTCTGTGGTGGACAAGTTTATCTGACGTGCAAGGATGGAAGGTTTGCAACTGTTGTTCTCATGTGAACAGACCTAAGAAACACAGGCAACAGACAAAACAATTCTTTGAGAATTTTGTGTGAATTGAGGATGTTTGCTTACAGTTTTTGGTTTTACAGGTGTAGAAGATGATTGAGGAAGTTTGCAGTGAAATTGCCTGGAAATGTGTGAAGTTGTTTCAGTCTGAGGAAGTTGGGTGCCCTTATTTGTACTGAGCATTTTCCTACAATTCCAAATGTGATGTTGGTTGCATTCTTGTGCAATTCCATGTATTCTAGTTATAATCACATTAAAAATGGCCAAGAAAAATTCTCAGAACTTTATTTGTCATTAATAGAAGATGTACAAGTAAATGTTTTTAGAGCTGTAGGTGTTTGTCCCGAGATGGTGTGCTTGCCTGTCGCATGTGACTTGTCGAATGTCGACCAGGGAGCTGCGGTGTTTCTAAATTACTTAGGGATGAATGTCATTGAATGTTGTGTGGACTTGTGTGCGGAAACTGGAAGAACTATTCAAGCAAGCAAGCAGATCAGGGAGAGGGTTGTTCTACTGCTTGTGGGTGGGCTGATGTTGGTCACCACACTTGTTTCTGTGGTGAACAGGAGTCGCCACAGCCAGGTTTTGCGGTGGCAATAAACGGGAGAACCTGTCAGGTGCTGCTTCTTTTGTAGGCAGTTAGCAAAAGGTATTGGCCGGCTCTGCCATTGTTTTCGGGTGTAGGTGAAAGATGGGTTGCTTGATTGACAGATGTTCTGCTTGCTCACATGATTTACAGCTCAAAATGGGTGAACGGGCAGTTTAGAAGTGTTTCCTAAGGAAAACCATTGTGATTATCAGTATTTCCTTTCTGCTTTAAAAAATACCCTGAGTTGAGGAATGTAGTGATGCCTTGCAGTTGCACTGCAATATGGTTCATGGACAGTGTATTTCCATAGTACTCGTAGGACAAGAAAGTGCTGTGGGGTAGGTCTCGAAAATCATGGAAAAGTGCAGGCAAGGCCAGCCCAGGCCAAGTTGAAGTTGGGAGATGACTTGCACAAGAATAACGACAAAAATTACAATAAAACTGTTGAGCATAATGTTGGTGGTGAGGCGCTGTTGTGAACAACATTGCCAATTTGGTTTTACCACTTTTCTTTTCCATACGTGCAATAGGAATTTTCCAACTGTTGACACTTTAGTTGTTGAAATGTTCATTACTTTTATGTAACTGTATTCCTCAAGAATTATCCCAGATTGAAGTAGAAGGCACGGCCCAATTACGGTGGAATGA
Organism: Oratosquilla oratoria; assembly: GCF_046742065.1. Classification (NCBI taxonomy): domain Eukaryota; kingdom Metazoa; phylum Arthropoda; class Malacostraca; order Stomatopoda; family Squillidae; genus Oratosquilla; species Oratosquilla oratoria. Next base: position 39,042,531 of record NC_134796.1, read on the forward strand.
CGAGTTTGCAACCACAGACCAAATGAACGACCAAAATGGGAACTTGTCAGAAGGAGTACCTATCTCTCCGAACTTGCCTTCACTCACTCCACTTTCTCCAGCAGTTCTACCCTTTTGTCTCAAGAAAATAACTTCCCAGCTCTCATGAACTAGAGTTGTAATGTTGAAAATTAAATCTATGATAATTATGATGTTATGGGGTTGGAAAGTACTCTAAGAGGAAAATAATCTTGATATTTTTTGTCATATCTTATATGGTTTGATGCAATTTTGTTACATAGTGACAGGAATATATGGATTTATATGATCTTTTTACTCTTTGCTGGTGGGGACAGGCTGTTGTTACAGATTTCCTTTGGTATAATCCTCAGGTCCCCTGTTACGGTTCCTCCGACAGTGTTTTTTGGTGTGCCTGATTGACTTTCCTACTTCTGTACAGTTTTGGTTAATTTCTGACTTGTCTCCCTCCCCCTCCCCATTCTTCCTCCTCCCCCTCCCCATTCTTCCTCCACCTCCTCCTCCTCTCACCCCTTTGGCCCTTGCCTCTTCCCCTTGCTTTCATCTTCACCTTCCCCACTTTTTTTTTATTATTATTATTATTATTATTATTGTTATTATTTATGTGCCAGTGGTTATGAGTAGTAGTTGCGGTGCAAAACATGAAACTTTATACCCGCGTATGCCTTTACATCAGATAGCCTCTCAAATTGTTACCCAGGACTACTCAGGCACCTGTGCACATTGGTGTAGAAGTCCGTGTAAAATTGCCTCTTTCTTTCAAATCTGAACCAATATTATATACATATATATTTTTCCATTGGTAAACAGTGGATCTGTAATTTTGATTATGTTACTGCTTGCAAATATTTACCTTTATTCACTTGATTATCAGTGCCCAACTTAATGATTTGAATCCTGGTGCCTTTAATTCTTTGTTATGTATCATTGTTTACATATTATTTCCCTCCCACTTTCATCAGCCCTATGATGAATTTCGTACTACAAGCAGTGGTTGATTGATCCGACATGGATTGGTGTAATAGTGTATTATGGTTCCTCCTAATACCTGGTATTGACTAGCTCATTGTAATATCTGCCATTGCCTCAACTCCTCTCCGAATCCTCATTGTTATTATCTGTAAGCTACAGCCTAGCAAACTCCTGCCTTACCGAGATGCTTTTCGAGTTTGTTTCCATTGAATTTGTGTAAATGGCTTTTTACATTGAGAATTCCTTTAGCCTGTTCTGATTTTATTATGCACTATTGATTCACAAAATGTAATAAACTTTACACTATTTAACTCTTCGTTTCATGAAACCTTATGAAATAATAAATTATGGTGAACATTAGAGGAGTTCTTGTTCAGTTTATGTATACCACCATAGTACAATTAACCTAGTAAGTGTAGTAGGTTACTGCGTACATTTTGTTCTTTATGCTGTAAACTTTGATCAACTCGGTAGATAGATCCCTGATGGGCAGGCATCTCTATCAACTTGTTACCTCACCCAGGCGACCGAAGACCCTCCAGGGGATAGGTGCCACCTACGTAGCGCCGGTGGCCAGGGATGTTTGCCGCTGTTTGGCCCCCAATTCTTGGGGTTCGGGGGTGGTCCCACGACAAAGACACTGCGGTACCACACAAACAACATAACATATGCTCCATAAAGGATTTGTGGGAAATCCCTGTTTTGGCTGTGGCATTCCTTGGGGAGATGGGACTGCTCGGACAAACAGTCTAGGGAACAACAACTCTACCTCTTGGGTTTGCTCCGCAAAAGAATAGAATTTTCTAGTATCAGCACGATTGGTTTGATTTAATTTGCAAAGCACCTTATCAGGGTAGTGTGGAATTTGATGAACCATGCACTTGGTCAAACTCGCTGGTCATTAACTCTTAGATATATAGGATTCAGTAGAGAGGTCTCGTAAATTTCCTACATACCTTGTCACTCGATATCCTATTGATATTAACCTATTGTTAGCCAAGGAGCATACTGTATGTTGTTTACGACAGAATGGTGTACCCATTAACCACTTTCGTACTATGATGCCTACATAGGCGTCATGAGGTGCGAGAGGGTACACAAGGATGCTGGCATTGGCATCTTGGTTCTTTTTGTAGTTGTACACGAGTTATCCCCGGATTGTGAACTGGTTTAATCACGTTTTCTGTGTTTATCATTACTAAGAGTAAAAGAAAATGAGTAATACAGCAGTGACTTTATATTTCATATTGTGAGTAGTGTGATGAATCGTACATATGGCAGCCGATGCTGCGTACAAGAATTTGATTCATACTGAAGTGGTTAATAGACTTCATTGCTTGGAGCCTTCCAGACCCCCACCCCACCCCCTTGTTGACATCTTTCTCCACTGTCTACCCTCACGTGAACTACATAAAATGTCTGATAACAAATCACGGTGCTTCAAATGCTGGGGTATTGGTCATATGTCTCGAAACTGCACTGCCCATGAAAAGTGTGCCTAGTGTGCTGCTGAACATGACTTATGCACATGCCCACAATGTACCCCTGCACTAATTACAGCCGTTGGATCTGCTTCGGCATAACCATTGGACCAACCATGTCTAGCTACATCAGTCATTTCACAGTGGAAATGCCCACGGTGTCACATGCCTGGTGTCAATGTTTAGCACAGCTGTACCAAATGATCAAGTCCTTCAACCCAGCGCAATGTATCCCCACTACCACCACCTGCCACTGCTACTTCCCTGCAAGTTTCTGCTTTTTGTAATTTGGTTTTACGTCACAAACTCCCCCCTATCAGAAGGCTAGGATGATACCCTTTACAGTGGACTTTGTAGTGTGGAATTTAATGAACCATGCCCTTAGTTCATCTCTCCCCAAGCAGGGTTTGAATCGTTATCGTCTCGACCTTCGCCGCAAGTAATGACGCCCTAACCCGCTCGGCCAGTGAGCATCCATACCAACACCTGATCCCATGGAATCTCTCAAATCTCAGTGGGCACCCATTACATCATGATCATGGTTATTAAGAATCAATTAGCATTGAAACTCTAAAAATCTCTGTCCTCCATAGACAACTTGTACCAGGCTATCTATTAATGAAACCACACACCACTCTCTCCTCAAAGTTCAGCAGGTTATCACCAAGTCAGTCATGATATTCACTGAGAATTTTGACTCTTACAACTTGACTAGAGAAAATTACCACTCCCTCAGTGGATACCTCCTCCCATGGGTTGATAAGAACTAATGCACCTAACCTAACGTTTCCCATCACCTCACCTGGCTATTGAAAGAATAGGAATGTTTGTTAGAAAGCTTTTGTTGGATATCTTATAGGGCAAGGGTTTAGCCCCCTCCCTCACTTCTATGTCACCCGCATTTTGGTGGGTGCTGATTGTAATTGACTATGACATGATATTTCTGAGAGACAACTAGATTCGAGTTTTGCCATATGTATTTTTCACTTGATATATTATTGGTATATTAAGAGTGCAATATATTATAATCACCTGCCATAGCTTAGGCACCCCATCCAAGTCAAGCCCCCCTAAGCTTAACCCCCTTAGGCCTAGCCTCCCTTGCACAGTCCTCCACTCTAGCCCCCACCCCAGACTCATCTTTCCCAGCCCCTTTGCCAATACTATAGCCCCTAGACCAGATTCCCAAACTAGTCTCACAGCCCAACCAACCCTGTGCCTAGCTCCCCAAGCTTAACCCCAGCCTGGTCTCCCAGCACAGCCCTACAGCCTAGCCCCCAAACTTGCCCCCCATACTTCTTGCCCTCTCCTAGCCCATCCCCCTGGCCTAAATCCTTTGCATAGCCCCTAGCCCCCCAGAATAGTCTATCTAGCCCCTTAGCCAATATTATAGTCCCCCAGCCCAGCCAACCCCGTGCCTAGCCCCAAGCTTAACCCCAGAAGCCCAGCCTCACCTAGCCTAGCCCCCTCAGCTTAGCTTGCCAGCCTAGCCCAACAGCTTAGACTCCAAGCTCAGCCCTCCAGCCTAGCCCCCACCTCAAATCTAGCTTCCAAGCCTAGCCTCCCAAGATTATCCTTAATCCCACATAGACTGTCTGTCGTAGATGGATGTAAATATTTGCTTGTTGATGACCATTTAAATTTGCTTCTCCTATGTCACCTTTAATATGACATGATATTTCTGACAGACAGCTAGATTTGAGTTTTGCCAATTGTAACTTGCACTTGATATGTTATTGCTGTATTAACAGCACAATATATCATTGTAATTGTCATTTATTTTGCTATATTGTTATCTATAACTGGATGGTGTTTATTGTTTATATCCTTGTTTTTGTATGATTAGGTCATTTTAGCAAATGCTGAATATTATTAACTATACATTATCTCTCATATGCTGTCATTAACTGCATAATATGTATATAACTCTATCTCTGATATTTCCTGCAAGCTTTAATGCCATACTTGTCTACAACATTCCACCACAGTCGAAAAGATTGTCCTACAAGTCACAAATGCCATGTACAAAGCTACCTCTTGATGTACCGAGACTGTTACTCACTGAGACTAATGAATTAACACAAAAAAATAATAATAGAAAATAAATAGATAAATCATTTGTGGCAGGATTCAAACTGCCATCACCTTGACCTTTGCCACAAGTAGCAATGCCCTAACCTGCTTGACCAGTAAGCATCCAATTGGTAAGTGAATGGTAGTCTATATAACTGTGTGAGAGCTGCATTTGCTACAAAGTGTGTCGGTGTGTTTCAGGATTTATGAGTGGAGATATGAGAACTTAGCAGTTCAGGAATTGTGTGAGAAGAGCCTAGAGTGGAGAATGGTTTGATTCAAAACCAACCAACCAACCATAAGAAAGTGCAAAATTGATATTAGAGAGAGAACAGAGCAGAACAAGCAGTTGCACAAAGCAAATGCAGTTACTTGTTAAGAGAGCAGTTGGTTTTGCTTTGAATGAGGGTTTGGTAGGATATTGCAAAGGGATTATCTTTGAACACTCCAGTTTGTGTGTGATAATGAGTTTAGGAGAGTGATTGTGGAGGCAGGACACTTAAGTACTTAAGGTAAGGATCAAAGTGAGGTCCATAATGACTGATTCTAAGATGGAAAAGCAGAATCCATTGTCTTCATCCCATTGGGATATAACTGGAAGAGGTAGGGTGGGCTCAGACACTATTGAGGTAAACTATTTATGTATATTCTGGTGGTAATTTTGTGGGAAATATATTTCACAACCACTGGTTGCCATGGTCAAGAGAATGATGCTGAGAATGCTTTCTTGTGGGGCTTCTTCCTGGATACTGCAGAGGGTAGGGATATTCCTATGCATATTCACAAGGTTTGATGGGATAGGAGTTAGGATATGAAAATGTGCAAAGCACCCTGAAAGCCTAGGAGGAAGTTTACACTGGATCTACCCTTTCCTGGCTGTGTCATATTCTTTTTCCAGATTAAGAGGAGAAAAGAAAAATGCTTGTTAGCAAGTGTCATAGAATTGTTTGTGTTAGTGCCAAGATATCTGTATTGCTCCAACCTGTCTGAATGGATGGTATGAGGAAATGGTGCTGCAGTTGTCAGAAGAGTTGGAATAAGACTACGGTTTCAAGTTTTCAGAGACCATTTGTTGGGGTAATTAGACAGTCATTGTTTGGGGAAGTTTTGTCCTTCCCTTGTTTGGGGAAAATGAGAATTTATTTCCAGGTGATTGGGAGGGTGTCTTCTATCCATACTCAATTAAAAAGGTTTAGTATATAGGATATTAGAGTTGGATATCATTATACATCATAGTGTATGTTGTCTGGATCTGGATTTGGAGCTGCTGCTTTGTGGTTGGAAAGGGAAGTGCAGTGGAAAGTGTTTACTTTGGTGTAGACCTAATATTACAGACCATCATAAGTCAAGGAGGTCAGGCCTACATAGAAATAGGACAACGTAAGTGTAGCTCAACTGGGAGGGCTACCTCAATAAAGCGAGTTTTTGTAGATCATGTTTTGAGGCAGTGCAAGTGACAACAAGCAAGGGAAGGGTGATTTGATTCAGGTTTTTGAAGAGGGGTTGCCTTGGTGTAACAATACTAAGAGTTGCTCCTTACACACAATCTTGGCTTTGCCCCCTCACGTTTACTTTAGTCCTAGAGTGGTTCTTTTTCATTCTTCAGTACTGTACTAGAAACTACAGTAGCCCTACAATTCATGTAGTACTACTGTCACCCCTCAATAATACGAGTATGTATGTATCCCAAAATCTTTCACAACACACACTTCAGTACACTTGAGTTCATGTCACAGTCCAGTTGTCGATGACTATCCTGTGCTCACTTGGTGATGTTCCATGTGTTGATTGGGGTGGCAGTTAGACTGGGATAAATTTGAATTCAATGTTATTCCAATGATTATTTAGACAGTTTTTGAAGGAATTTAATGATACATCTTCAGCAACCACTGAGGGAAGACTATTCCACATTGATACTGTATGGCAGTAGAAGCTATTTCACTGTGCCCTGTACATAACATCAATGGGACAATGTTGGTATAGTGGCCTACTGTGCCAATGACTGGACCTCTCCAGGGGCTTGAAGGATGCTGGAACCATCTCTCACTATACTGAATGAAATAGTTTCAAGTCTTGATCATGGCCCCTCTGCACTGTCTGAATTTCATTCTAGACAAGTTTAGAGATCTAACTCCGTCCCGAAAGTCAACATGCTGGACTCCATCCACCTGTTTAGTTTCTTGTAAATGAACTTGCTCAATTTTATCTGCCAAACTCGTATATCTTGGTGACCAGGTAGCTTGTGCACATTCTAGGTGGCTTTGGTCAAAGGCTGGATAGAAGAACTTGAATATATCAGGACTTGGGTATGAGCAGACACATCAGATAAGACCCATCATGGAGTTGGCTTTCGTTATTTTATTGAAAATATGTTCAAATCTTCAAATTGAGTCCACAATTATGCCAAGATCCTTCTCAACTACATGCTTGAGTTCTTCATAAATTTTGTAGTTATGTGCATATATAATATTTTTATAAGCTATTGACAATATATTGCATTTAGAAGGGTTAAATCACAGTAACCAATCAGCCTATCTTTGCACCTTATCCAGGTCACCCTGAAGTTCATATGTATCCACATGCTTTTAGTGTCATCAGCAAACACATACGAATCAGTGTGAATTGAAGCAGGCAAGTCATTTATGTAAATGGTAAAGAATATGGGGCCCAGGACACTACACTGGAATACCTCTCAATAATCTAGACCTGGATGACTTTTCACTATTCACAACAATGGTCTAGTACCTTCCAAGAATAGAAATAACAACCCATGTGAGAACCTTTCCCTGAATGACATAACTATTAAGTTCGGGTATTAATCGCAGTTGCGGGACAATATAAAAGAAAATAGCATAGCCCAAGTATACCACATCCACTATGCTGCCCACAGCCCTTCAACACAGCGATCAGAATAGTTCAACAGCTATAGGACAAGGGAAGTACGCCCGTGTATAAAACCGTGTCATTGTGGGGATATGGCATTATAGTCAATAAGGTGGCCTAATACTGCTTCACATACATAGGATTCAAGAATCTTACACAGGATTGATATGAAACTTATATGGGTCGATAAGTTGATGCCAATTTCTTGAAACCTTTCTTGAAAATGGGTACAACCAAAGTTTCCTTTCAATCCAATGGTAGTTCTCACTGTTCGATGTTTTTACAAAACAGAATGGTGATAGGTCCAGCAATATAATCTGATATTTCTTGGAGGATCCTAGGGTGTATGTCATCTGGGCCACAACTCAACTTTTTCACATAAACTCAAATCTTAACACAAACAACTATGGGTAGTGATGGATTCAGGGGTGTATGAGAAGAACAGGTAACTGAATAATTCAGATGAAATTGACAACGAACATATCTAATTTTGCTGGTGTAAAATAAATTCGAGTGAAATACGACAGTTTTAGTGTGTGGGATACGATCTTTACTTTCCATTAGTCGCTGCTTGTAAATGTAAATAAACATTTAGACCACGCGTTAAAACTGAAAACATATTTACAAGTCAGGCTGCAAGGAAGTTAATACTGAAAGAAAATGGCTAATAGTAACAATGCTAGTAAACCAACTACTTCGAAAGAGCTGTTACAAATTACAGGTGACGGAAGTAAGTGTCCTCTAAATAATAATGTTCTCGTGGGAGTCGTGGTTTCCATTCTCATTCTGAATGAAAAGTTCAAAAGTGTGGTGTGGAAGCGATATAATTTGAAATTACTAATGTTATTTCCCCCTTACAGCTACCATAACGCATTATGCTGTTTTCAGTTTACGTTTTGGTGTTAAAAATGGTATATTACCCATCATCCCATGATTATTATTATCAGATGTCAAGGTTATGTTTAGCTTAGCCTTAGGTTAAGTTCAAAGTTCGTATAGGTTAGGCAAATTATAGACTGATATCCAAAATCAAATCTTTATTTTATTATTTGGAGGTGGCTATTTGAATATTGTATCAATAGAAAATATGGCATATTTTTTGTTCCTTGGGACTAGCCAGAAGTGCTAAGGTGATGTTGACATTGTTGTCTACAGCTGTTGCTGAAGTTAATTTTTTTTGCAACAAGAAGCACAAGATTTACATAGTGGTCCTCCTGGATGATGGGGTCATCCCTGCACGTTGCCCATTGCCTTGGGTTTGATGCGGTGTAGCAAGACACAGCACATCCACAGGAAGGCCGTTTCATTAATAGGCAACCCCCTGCCCCTCTCCATCCCTTCATACAGAAAAAGAGGAGATAGAAATTCCTTTGGGCTGCATCAAGATATTATTCACATATAACTACACCCAATCCCTTACCCACTTCCTTCCATACATCATAGCATCATCTATACATAGCCATTTTCCACTCACCCATATCTTATGTCTTCTCCCTTCCTCAACAGACATCCCCCTCTTTCTCAACACCCCTTTTACCCCATCCATCTATCTCATCCTTGGTCATCCCCTTAGGTTCACTCCTTCCACCTCTGCCTTCAACACTTCTTTTACTAATCTTTCCATGTGTCCGAAACATTCTAATACACTTTCATCAACCCTATCTCCCACCTCCTTTTCCACCACTGCTCTCCTCATCTTGTTTTTCATGCTATCCAGCCTAGTAACCCCTACTATACTTCTCAGACATTTCATCTCAAACACATTTAAAGTCTTCCTCCCTTATATTCCATGTTTCCACTCCATACAGTGCTGTTGGCACAGTCACTCCTTCATACAACCTCCTCTTAGCACCAATTCCCAAATGTCTATTTCTCATTACAGTTTAATCCCCGAAGGTATTTATTATTTTTTTCTCTCAATCTACATTCTACCTACACCTCCACTCCTTTCCCCTCACTTGCACCCACAAGTATCTAAAGCTGTCTACTTCCTCTAGCTTCTCTCCCTTAATACTCACTTCCAATTTGCTGCTATCCTCTCCCCTTGTACATCTCATCACATTTACCCACATTTATCTTCAACTTCCTCTTTTCACATAACTTTCCAAAGTCCGTCACTAAATTCCTTAATCTCTCCTCTGATCCTTCTACAAGGGCAGTGTCATCCACAAACAACAACTGGGTTATCTCCCTTTTTCTCTATTTTCTTTAACCATCTTCAATCCCCTCTTACACCATTCCATCCATGCACACATTAAACAGCTATGGCAACATATCTGTGGTGAAGTTCCACCTTTACCTCAAATTCTAACGCAGACTCTACTACTCTTGTAAAAACTCTCGACTGCTCCTAACAGCTTTCCTCCTATCTCATATATCAGTGCTTTCCTGCCTACCCTGTCTTAGACCTTTTCCAAATCCATAAAGGCCCAAACAGCATCCTTACCCTTTCCTAAAACTTTCTCACATATCTGGCATACCACAAAAATCTGATACACACAACCCCTATCTGTCCAAAACCTACACTGTTCCTCACCAATTACTCCTCCGGCACTCTACTCTCCTTTAGACAAACAACAACCTCACCAGCCAGTCCACCATCATTATACCTCATTTTTTTAGACACTGCATGACACCCATCCAACCCAAGTACCTTACCTGCTCTCATCATTTTGATAACTGCTTTCGACTCAACTTTCCTTATTTCTCCTCCATATTCCTCATTCATCACTTCCCAAGGATGGCAAAAATAGTTTGATCTCTGGGAAGTGAACACTTGTATGAATAAAGGAATTGTTGCAGAAGTGATTGTAATGAACAAATTAAAGTTTTAAAATGAAATTAGATTAATTAAGTGATATATTGAAATCCTGGTACCATATTTACATTTTCAAAAACTTGTATACCAAAACATAGCCAACCCAGATCTGATGTCAAAAGCAGTTGCCAAAAATTAACTAACCTAGACCTGATGTCAAAAACAGTCGTTAAGTGTGTTTTGTGCAGGTATGTAGGCCACTCATATACCAAAACTGAGCCAACTCAAATCTGATTGCAAAGGCTGTTGCTAAGTGTGCTGTGTAGGTATGTTAGCACGGTAAAGAAATCTTTATGTTTGACACTGATGTGTCTCCCCTTTGAGAATCAACATGGATTTAGTTTCCATGCAGTATGACATTGCCTTCAAAAATAGAAGCATTCAGAGGTGATGAATTACAGTTTAGTTTACATGTTGCTTAGCACATACTCTTATGAACACCCATTTAATATTTTATTTACATTTGTGGACTTCTTTTGACAGGCCAGACTGCTGTTGTGGAATCTTTGTTCAGAAAGCAGCCAGGACCGTTTCAAGAAAACAAACCCAAAACTTTTAAGGTAGGCAGTTTATAATTTTCCCACACCCATCAGGTCAACAGGAGTTCTCTGTAGTGTAATGTTATTTCAATTAAAACTTAAACCCACTCTCTGAGAAAGATAAGCTGAGATACAGAGTAAACCGTATATTTCGACCACTGACTGTGGTCCTCTTCAGTGGTCGAAATATACGGTTTACTCCGTATCTCAGCTTATCTTTCTCCGAGAGTGGGTTTAAGTTTTATTTTATTTGTGTGTTACGACACCTACATTACTTGATTTTATTTAAATTAGTTTTAGTTGGGATCTTGTTTATATTGTGCCGTAATTGTGAATATGATTTTATTTACTGTTCTTTTGAGACCTTTGAAATTAGCTATTGTATTGAATGCTCACTGGTGACAGTGGTTTGACCAAAGGCATGGTTCATTAAATTCCACGCTACAAAGTCCTCTGTAAGGGGCATCGTTCTAGCCTCCTGAGAGGGGGAGTTTGTGGCATTACATTGAATATATCATCATATGTGTATTACAATATTTGAAACCAATGTTTTTGGTGTTTTTACTGTCATTATAAAGAAAATGAAAGTCAAATTTGGCATTAGAGAAATGATTCTTGCAAGACCACCACTTGCATACATCCATTCTTGGTCCTTCAAAAAATAACAATCTATTTATATACCAGTGACTTTTTTCCCCTTACAAGGGAGGTAGCCAAGTCAAAAAAGCAATTACCCACTCCCACCCATTCCTCTCCCATCCACCACCCTTTCTTCCCTTTCATCTTAGCTCCTCGTGGATGACGCATCATCCCTGTATCTTGCCCACTACCCTGGGTCATAAGTAATGCAGCAAGACACAGTACATCCACAGCAAGGCCACTTCACTCAATTGGCAACCTCCTCTGTCCCCTGATGCAGAAAAAGAGAAGATGGGAAGAAATCCCTTTGGGCTGTGTCAAAATATCATTCATACATAACCACTCCCTAACCCCCCATCCCCCCTGTCCCCCACCTCCTCCCTTCCTTGCATCACAGTATCATCTATACACAGCCATTCTGCATTCACCCCTATCTCGTCTTCTCCCATCCTTGCTCAACAGACATTCCCCTCTTTCTCAACACCCCTTTCACCCCATCCATCCATTTCATCCTTGTTTGTCCCCTCAAGTTCACTCCCTCTACCTCTGCCTTCCATACCTCTTGCTAATCTTTCTTTGATCATTCTTTCCATGTGTCTAAACCACCTCAATACTCTTTCATCAGCCCTATCTGTCATCTCCTTTTCCACCCCAGTTCTCCTCCTCACCTCCTCATTTCTTACTCTATCCAACCTCATAACCCCGACCATACTTCTCAGACATTTCATCTCAAACACATTTAAACTTTTCCTCTCTGTCTCTCTTAAATTCCAGGTCACTATACCATACAGTGCTGTTAGCACAATCACCTCTTCATAAAGTCCTATCTTTGCATCCATTCCCAAATGCCTTTTTCACATGACACTTTTTAATCCTCCAAAGCATTTACTTACTTTTCTCAGTCTACAATTTACTTCCCCCACCACTCCATCCTGTCTTGTCATGTGTGACCCCAAATACCTAAACCTATCCACTTCCTCCAGCCTCTTTCTTTTAAGATTTACTTCCAACTTGCTGCCATCCTCTCCCCTTGTACATCTCATCACCTTGCTTTTACCTTCAACTTTCTCCTATCGCATACCCTCCGTAACTCCATCGCTAACTCCCTTAATTACTCCTCTCAATGTGCCACAAACACAACAACTGGCTCACCTCCCACTTTTCTCCATTTTCTCTAACCATCTCCAGTCCCTTGCCCACTACCCTTGCCTTTACCTCCCACACCACCCCATCCATGTACACATTGAACAGCCATGGCAACATGACATCCCTGTCATAGTCCCACCTTTACCTCAAAACACTCACTCTCGCCATTTCCAATTCTAACACAGGCTCTACTACTCTTGTAAAAACTCTTAATTGCCCTTAATAGCTTTCCCCCAGTAGATGATGTTAGTCAATAACTTAATGACCTCTGTATAATTTAGAAATTGCATGTTTCTTGATTTGCTTAACTAGAGTCTGTTTACTAGACTTAGGCAAAAGATACATACATACATATATACATATACCAAGGCTTTTTCCCCCTTACAAGGGAGGTAGCCAAAAAGGGAAAGGCATAAAATCATTTCCACCCATTCCATCCCTGAATACACTCCACACCCCTCCACCCTCCCTCTTATCTGAGCACCTCCTGGATGACGGGTCATCCCTGCACCTTGTCCAAAAAGATACAGTATCGATAAAACTGGATAACATGGTTTTGTTGAATTTGGGCAATTTACATTTCATTAGGGAGATTGAGGCAAGATGGTAATCATGCTAATTTTTTACTTCACATATATCAGCAGGTGTCAATAAACAGCTTAGATGTGGAAAACAAGCCTTGCTTAATTTGGTTGATGGGACTAAAGATCATACATTGAGCTATGTATTAATGGGACTCATTTAATCTTGTAAAAATGTTAAAGATAATTGTACATTATTTCATACTAGGCTTACAAAAGCACTACTTGTAGACTAAATTGAACATGGAGTCTAGGATTGTTCTGACAAATGATGTATTTTCCTCATTAACCAGTTATATTTTCATCAGCAGAGATACTTAAGCTAATAGACTTTTCTTCCAGGATTATGATAATACTTGAAGTGTGCTTGAAAATATTTTGCAAAAAACAAAACAAAAAGCAGTCCTACAAAGTTTACATGATAGGTTGTACAGATTAAAAGTTTTCCTATTCTTGTTAAAGTAGATGTAAAATACTTACTTGAGGTTTATGTTATGAATTGTTCAGATATACTTATCCTGTTGTATGAAAAAGTAGATGTAATTTTAGAATCATCAAGCCAAGGAGCTAGAGAAATAATGTGCAGATTGAAGTAGTTTTTCCTTTGACCCACAAGAATGATTATGTTAAAAGAATTGATAACTGCATGGTAGAAATGTTTAGCAGAAAGAGGCAACATTAAGTATCAAGGTCAATATATTTTTTGCCAACATTATTAGTGTTAAAAGATGTTGCATTTTTAAAGATGTATTTTGGCTGGCCACTTCCCATATAAAGGGAGAAAGGCTTTTAGTGTGTATGTACTTTCAGAATACTATTTTTATTATTACATAACATTTTATTTCTTTGTTAGGTTGCACGCAGTCCTCTCTTTGATCAGCTCCAGACATTCCTTCCTAAACTTGAGACAGCCAATCAGAGGATACCAAAAGACACGGAAGAAGTCAAGGAGTTGGACATAGAAAATACTGATGGGTGTGAAAAAGTTATTGAAATGGTAAGGCTGCAACACCATATTTCCATTTATCAGTTGATGTGAGGTTGAGAGTAAGATTGGGAATGAGATATATGGATGGGATGAAGGGGACATTGATATACATGGATTGTTTGTTGATCAGGGAAGAGAGAAAACAGAAGATAGCAGTGAATGGATGAAGAGTTGATGTGACTTGAAGGGTTTGTCTTCATAATTCATATTGAGTGGATGAAGAAGGATTGTCATACAGTATGGTTGTAGGGGTAAACCAACTCCTATTGTTGCATCTTACTCTGAAAGAATTGTCCTTCACTTCAATGCTTTTGACCCAAGCATTGTAACAATGGATGGGATGATCCTTCATGCCTAAAGTGCTGAGATGGGAGGATAGGTTGAATGCGTTTTATTTGTTTATGACGTGGGTTTGTGCTTTGACTTGGCCATCCCTCTGAAAGGGTGGGGAATTTCTTTAATATAGTTATGTATGATGTGGGAGTGGAATGTGGGACTGGGTACATGCTTTTGACATGGCTACCTCCTTTATAGGGGGAAAAAGCTTTTGGCATATAGATAGATGATGTGGGTGTGTGTTTCCACTTCCCACCTCCCTCCCTCCCCTATAAAGGGGAGAAAACCCTTGGTGTGTGTGCATGTTTATTTATATATATATATATATTTATATATATATATATATATATATATATATATATATATATATTTATATATATATATATATATATATATATCTGTGTGTGTATGTATGTGTATGTAGTTCAGTTGTCAACATAATTTTTTCCCTTTAAAGAAAATGGTAATGTACTAATGCGAATTCTCTATCTTTCTCTCTCTCTCTCTCTCTCTCTCTCTCTCTCTCTCTCTCTCTCTCTCTCTCTCTCTCTCTCTCTCTCTCTCTCTCTCTCTCTCTCTCTCTTCTCTCTCTCTCTCTCTTTTTTTTTTTCCTCCAGAATTTATTAATGGGAATGGCAGCTCCCAGTGACAGTGAGAGTGAAGAAAGCGACTCAGATACAGAATCAGATTCCGATTCTAGCAGTGACATGTATACTAATGTGACAGAGAAGACCCTTAAACTACCATCAGATATTGTCTCAAGAAAAAGAAGAGGAGAGAACCTTATTGAAAATTTATCATCGGAGGATAGAGAGATGTCTGAGAGTGAATGTACAGAGGTTTCAAGTGGCTCAGGCGAGAGGTGATGCAGTGTAGCAGGTTATTATATGTTGTCATGGATAACCAATGCTTCTATCCTTGAAGACAGCATTTTGCGATCTATGGGGGGCAGTATTATGCTAAAAGAGGTGGAATCATAGTTGGGATGAAGGAGATGTTGAAGGTAAGCAGCAGAAAAGATAGTAGAAATTAAGTGCGATCATCATTCTTTATTGAATAATCATCAGTCTGATCATAAATGTAACATTATATTAGGGAGGGAGCAGTTGAAAATCTAAAAAATATATATATATTATATATATATATTTTCTGGAAAAAAAATCATAGAGCATTATATGGTATGTGTCTATCGATATATGGGGTATTATTTGAAAATTCATCTTAGTTTTGTAGTTGTGTATTTTTCTATACCCACTTTCCAAAGCTCAAACCTATAATGTTTATAGGAAAATGGGATATATTGCTCGTTACAAATAATTACAATAAATTTTATTGAAAAACTACTCTCAAGAATTATTTTTGGCAACTCTCCATACCCAAATATGCTGGCTCCTTGTTCGCTGCAGCCAAAGGATCTGTATGCTGTGAATGTGTGAAATCTTGGCACTTGGTGTGATGTGTTTACTCAAAAGCTCTTGAAAAAGGGAAATAAGGTAAGAAAAACAAAAAAGATTGTGGCACTATTGTTCTGATTAAAACTTGGCCGATGTAATATAAGCAGATATGAAAGCCTCTCGGAAGAAATAATACCCTACCTAAGTGAGTGTTAGGGAGCCCAAAAACAAATTTCGTTTGAATATTAAGACGTTTGATTAATTTGAAGAAATATCTTTTAATATACATTTATCATGCATAAATCTTATAGAGGTACTTGTTGCTAAATCATACTTGTCATTTAGTTAGAAGTTAAGGAATTTGAGAGCCTGTCCAATTTTTTGTATATCATTTGGTTTAATTTTTTTTTTTTTTTTTTTTTTTTTTTAGGTGTCAAAATTTTATTTATATTTTCTCCTTGGAAATAGGAAGATATGAAAAAAAGAATTGTAGAGTATTAAGAACGTCAATCTCCTATGAGTGAAGGTCTGCTCCAGTGGTAAGATAAAGCCATGTGGCTCGTCCATAGGGATATTGTTAACTCCCAAGGTAATGACTGCATGAAACTTAATGCATCACATCACCACAAGAGGTAATTAGAAACTGACCTCAGCAGCATACAACATCTATGGCAACTTACCCCTAGTTCATCTTGACACATCTGTCCATCAAGATGATGTATATTGTACACAAATGAACATTTTCAACTAGACCAACAAATCCAGTACTTAAGAAATGCCCACCATACACCAACCCAGAAGAGAAATTACACTCAAAACACAAGAGTGACTCTAACATGCCTGTAGTCATCACTAAAAGAGTACAAACACAGAATTGGCCTGGTGCCAAAACACCAAATGCCCCAGATGCAGTAAAAAAAAATAGAACATAATATTATGTAACTGCTCTGCTTTCATACCCTTCAGACAATTCCAGAGAATTTCTATTGAGTGGGCTGTGACCTGGCGGATGTGACGTAGATTCCTTCAGAGTACAGGTGTCCATCAAGAGAGGTCTAGATAAGGTGATATAAGGTGGAACTATTGAAAATAGCTTGTGCAATACTGGTCCGAGATAATAGCCCTACCCAGTCTTAATTTTGGAATGCTAGTCTGCAAGGATGGAAAGATAAAGGAAGGCATTAACATAGAGTATCTGCAGATAGACAGAAGCACAAAGGAGTCAGTTATATCGGGATGGAAGAGTGTCATAGAAAGAAATTGAAAAGATGATGTGCCTGAATAATATCAAGAAACAATTTTCTGCATGGATGCATCAACTTGTGAAATATCTATAAAGAGGAACTAGTCCAGTCTAAAACTGTAAATGAATTTAAGGGTGAGTTTGATGAATAAAAATAGAGACAAGATCCTTTGAGCATAGCACTGTCTCCTTGAAAAAGTGAAGTTACAGAAGGATAATGATGATGATTTTTAAGAATGTTTGATGGTTCTGGTTTATAGAAATATTGAAGTTCCTTAGATATTGACTGCTTAGAATTTATGCTGTTAATACCCAATACAGGGAACACAGCTTAAACATTACAGAGTGGAGCACTTAGAGAAACACAAGTTGCACCAAAACCGCCCCAATTAAGCAACTGCATACAGAGACCAAAATCCTCTTCATAAAACATCACATGAAGATGACAGTAATGCAGTTCTACACCAAAATCCCTTTATACCAAACACCCATCACATTACATCTCTCAAGCACTAACAGAATGCAACAAAAAACTATAGCATCATACTACTCGTAAGAACCTGCCACCTGTACCACATAAAACTATCTATCCATATCTCCTGGTCTCTCTTGCAGAAGATCTGTGGCCTCTAGGAAATGGACAAAACACAAAATATCCACACATAAACACACTCTGATCATTAAACAAGCCTTTCAAGACAGACCACCTAACTCAATACTTTGCCCACATCCCCAGACATGAGCCTAAAAAAAAAAAAAAAATAATAATAATAATTTGGTAAGAATCACACTGGCATGTTTGGATTCAGGACATCATCCAGCATTGAAAAAAGTACCAACGCAGAATAGGCTTGACTACATAATTTAACTGCCCCAGATGCAGCCACCATACAGAGGACACAGAACACTTCATACTACCATGCCCTACTCTACCATTCTAGACAACAACACATCTTCCCTGGGTGACATTTGGACCTGCTCAGATGCCGTTGCTGGTTACTTGAGGGCTGCAGGTCTACTGCAGGAGAGACTAGGGCAGCAGGAATTTGTCAAAATTATCATGTGCATTTTTTAGAGTTCAGAGTAACCAATTGTGGCAATAAAAGGATACTATGAATTGAATCAAGACTTGTTTCTGTAAACTTCCCTTAGATAATCAATGCAGTCTTTTCCTCCTCCAAACACGTCTCCCCAAATTCATCTGGTAGGTTTGCATTCCATTGCTATTGCCCTCCTTGAAGAGAGCTCATATATGACCGATCTATGGGTAATGCTGTGACCTTACACGAGAGTTGGAGTAACGACTCACAGCGCAGCTATATTAATATATCGCCCTGGGCGGGATTCGAACTCGGGCCAGTATAAAGCCGATCGCGAACACTACCACTGCGCCATCGAGTCGTGTGTGTAGTTGGGGGAGAGGTGTTTATAATTAATTTATTAAAAAAAGTATCACTATCGTTATTGCCCCCAAATTGTAAAGTGGTTAATAAATCAATAATAATTAAAACTTTACCATGACTTGAGTGACGACGTGTACCTGAAACATTAATGGTGGTGATAGTAGCCTGACCTAACCATTAATGCTCCCAAACAGTAAATTGAGTAATACAAGAACATTATCATGACCTGAGTGACGGCGGAACACTTCGGACCTTGATAGATTATATATATATATATATATATATATATATATATATATATATATATCATACACCTTATATTTCTAGGATAGATTTTTTGACAACTGCCAATTTCATTCATGTACAGTATTAGGGACTTGTTATGTTAGCACGTTCAACTCAGGTGGGTTTTCTTTGACAGAAGGGGGTGACTATATTTCTCCTTTATTTCGAGGTTTGGTCCTTTTGCACAGAAAAGTACGCAGAGCCAACAATTTCCATCAGAGCTCACCGTCTTAGTATGTCCAATGCCTTACAGCAACCAGCAACAGTCCTTGGGTACTCCCTTAGATCTTTCTAGGTGGCAAAAACGTAGGGTTGTTGTCTGTGTTGACACTGATGTTGATGCCAAGAATATAGATATTCCCATGGGATTAGAGAAACTAATAAAAGAAAAAATCACACAGAAAATGATACAACGTATTCTGTTTTTTTTTTCACTATAGATGCACGGAACGGAGGCTATAAATATGGAGAATGTTATAGTTTCCGACAGATTTTCCCGTCCCTTTCAATAAGTAAATGGTGACGGTGTGAATTAAACTACCGTCCCACCGAGTTAATACTGGGATCCTGTTACATTACAGCGTTCAGAAAGAAGCAATATATATATATATATATATATATATATATATATATATATATAATATATATATATATATATGTGTGTGTGTGTGTGTGTGTGAACTCGACAGGGACTGTGTCTGTGGAGTATTGTAATAATTTATCTTAATTATCTTAGTTCTAATTATTTGGTCTGAATATTTCATTGATCATAAAATTATAACTTACCGTGGCCTTGGGTCCACTTGGCGATTTTCTTCGTCTAAATTCTGGTGAATTGACCCATGCGTCGACTTTGTGCGTGGCAAGGGCAGGGGGGGGGGCATTAGGTAGATGATGATTAATGATGATGATGGTCAAGATAATGATAATAATAATAATAACAATAATAATAATGATAATAATAAACTTATTTGACAATAAATTCAATACATCAAATACAGATAAAGAAAAAAAGACAGTTCGAAATTACAATTACAATTGTCGAGGATAACACAAAATAAAAGCATGTGAGCTCATTTCCATCGTGGTCATCATTTGACTGTGTTGATGGGAGACTGATTCTCACTAAGAATGCGTCCCCTCACTCTGGTACCCCATCGTGTTTATGATTGTGATTGTGATTGTGTTAAGTTTAATATCACTCGCCAACCACAAATCACTAACACTTCTGATCAGCTTCGAATAATGTCTTGAGCTGCACCGAACTCCTAGCGACGTTTGGCCTCTCGTTACTAAAGTTCTATAAAGGATTACAAAGGCGGAGCATGCCGACAGGAGACCTTTTGGTCCATAACTAGATCGGATGCGAAATGATAATAATAATAATAATAATAATACTAATGATAATAATGATGAATAAATAGATAAATAATGATATGAATAATAGATAAAATAAATACATAGGTGTAGTTAAATAATAAAGAAACAGGTAAATAGTAAATAATAATAAATTGACATACAACTAATGATAAATGTGAATCAAGCAAATAATAAACAGCCAATAATAATAACTGAGGTGAAAATGTTGCACGATACATATAATAGATTATCCGTATATATGGGAATTATGGATGGTTACTAGACCAGGAGGCAAATTTAAAATATTAATAAGGAAAATATTTGGAAACTCAACATTCCTGAAGAGGATAGTCAACCGTACTTGGTCCCATGACATCGAGTACGTTACCTTACATAAAGTAGTAAATAATGTTTTCGTATATATAAACAAAAAATTATAGGAAACTCTATTTCAATGAAAAAAGTAAAATTGTACAATTCGTTATATCGACAATATTATTTTCATCGACAGGTTTTAGAAATATTAATAATGTCACATATCTTGTTTATATATACTAATCATACTAGAATACTGATTTCAGACAGCCTGATATGCTTAATTGCTGTGCTTC
The DNA here is from genome assembly GCF_046742065.1 of Oratosquilla oratoria. Taxonomy (NCBI): domain Eukaryota; kingdom Metazoa; phylum Arthropoda; class Malacostraca; order Stomatopoda; family Squillidae; genus Oratosquilla; species Oratosquilla oratoria. Next base: position 39,063,300 of record NC_134796.1, read on the forward strand.
AGTCTTAATCCTAATTCTACAGCTATCAATTCGCTAAATTAACTGAGGCCGTAACCACAGATGCATATATTAATTGGTAATAATAGCTTATCTACTCTAAAAACCGTCTGTGTCGAGATTTGTTCCAGATAATTAGACCACGAGACATTTCGTGTCATCAATCCGATTTGGGGTCTAATTATCCGTTCCGTGATCCGCGATATGTTATTTGAATAGAAAACGGAATGAAACATACTCCGTTTTTTTCCTACACACACATATATATATATATATATATATATATATATATATATGTATACACACACACACACACACACACACACACACACACACACACCCACACACACACACATATGTATATATATACATATATATATGTATATACATATATATATATATATAATGTGTATATATATATGTATATATATATATGTGTATGTTTCTTAAGACAGATTGAACATTTTTAGAAGCTCCGCCGTGGGATACGAACCCTGACCCGTGCGTCTTGGCCCCGTGATTTTCGACGCACGGGTCAGGGTTCGTATCCCACGGCGGAGCTTCTAAAAATATATATATTTATATAAATATATATATATATATATATATATATATATATATATATATATATATATATATATACATACATACATAGATACATACATACATACATACATATACCAAGGCTTTTTCCCCCTTTCAAGGGAGGTAGCCAAAAAGGGAAAGGCATAAAAGCACTCCCACCCATTTCATCCCTAAATACACTCCACACCCCTCCCACCCTCCCTCTCATCTGAGCACCTCCTGGATGACGGGTCATCCCTGCACCTTGCCCACCGCCCTGGGTCAGAAGCAGTGTCGCAAGACACAGCACATCCACAGCAAGGCCGCTTCATTTAATCGGCGACCCCCCCTCTCCGTCTCCCCTTGCATATAAGGAGAGGACGGGGAGAAATCCCTTCGGGCTGCGTCAAAATTTACTCACACATACTACCCCACCCCCCACCCACCCGCCCAATCCTCCTCATGCAATCACACATCATCCATATACAACCATTCTCCACTCACCTCTGTCTTCCGTCCTCTCCCTTCCTTCCTCAACAGACATTCCCCTCTTCCGATTGTGGCTATATATATACATATGTAAATATATATATGTATATATATATACATATATATATACATACATATATATATATATATAATATATATATATATATATATATATATATATACATATATAATAACGAAGAACCCATTCAGAATAAATGGGAACTTAGAATAAAGTATAACTTCTTCAGGGCTATAGCAATTAGCCGAATTATAGAATTTACTCTTTCTTCTAAGTTTCCTTTTATTCCGATTGTGGGTTCTTCGTGATTATATTTTTACAAATACGCTACTACATTTTCTCCAAGTGATATATATATATATATATATATATATATATATATATATATATATATATATATATATATATATATATATATATTATATCACTTGGAGAAAATGTAGTAGCGCAGGAGGACAAGGGAGCAGTTATGTAAGAGAAATCAGGGACCTGGTCCGGAGACCATATGCCAGCCTCATGGGGCTGCACCTCCAAATAGAAATGGACGACGGGGGGAGATTATCCTATCAGACGCCTATCTTTTCGGATATTGAAGGTAATGCAACTCTGTAAAATGAGTGAACAGACAGGTTGAATATGAGTTGTAAAATTACATTTTGATCTACTTAGACCAAACACAAAGTTGAATGAACTCGTCTGAATAGAATGGTGTTAAATAAGATGAACGGGTACGCTTGATGTTTTAGTTGGAATAAAACATATTATAGACGGCGTCATTGAATGGAAGTTGTTTGGGTAAACACGACTCGGGTGAGCCAGTTTGTGCGTTCGTTCGTGTGTTAAGTTATAAAGTTACCCTTTACTTCTTCTACAGTTACATACGTAATTACTTCTAAATATTCATTACTTAGTTAATTATTTTTATTAATAATTATCTAATTGTCTATGTATTTGCTTATCGTTATTATTATAATTACTAATTTTGCATCTTTCATCCGGTCAATAGCAGCCTGAAGATGGTCTCGATAAGAGTAGGCGTGCCGAAATGCATCATATCTCTTGTATTTTACATAAACTAGACACGTCACTCTATTGCAAAGGTCAACAGATCATCTTTGGGTAGGGCAGCTTCGGCTGGGTCTAACAACCAGTCTGGCTGCCCAAGGCATTCGCTCACTCGGAGTGGTCCAACGCGCTTACCCTAGTCGACTCTGTTGAAGTCAGTGTAGATGCGGAACGCGGTGAGCGTGGTTGTGGCCGGTCCGGGCAAGGAGAGAGGTGACTTGGGGCGCAGTTGCTAAAGAACAAACTTTTGTTTGTGTTGTGGACAGAAAACTAATGCATAGTGAAGTACAAGTAGACTGTTCAGCGTATTGATGAACTATATTGTGGAAGGTAAACAAGAATTACGTAGTATTAGACTGACTTTATAGTGACGTGACCGCATTTGCAATATATGGAGAGTTATAATGATATACAATGTTTGTGTTGTACATATAAACCGTGTAATGAAACAATGAAACTATACGGTGCAATACTTAAGAAAACTTATGAAATGTACTATGAACAGGATAGTTTAAAGAATATTTGTAGTGTACAAATGGACTAGGAACAATGTATGAGGTGTACACAAAATGTTGTACAGTATGTGACGACATCTTGACAGTATTTTGAAATACGTTTATGCAGTGCACAAGGAAAGTAATACTGTATACATATACGATTTTATTAATTCATTTTCCAAATTGAAAGTAAACAATCTACACTTCGAACCAGATAGTTGAGTGTTTACTAAACATATTGTTTGGTATAAAGATTCTATTGTGGATAATGCTAACAAAATATGAATAATTTACGAATCGATTGCATGGTAATTGCGTCTAAGATTTGCAGTGGTGTAGTGACGAAACTATCAGATAGGAATGTGGGGATTGAAGATCAGGTGCACATCTTTATTTTCAACTGCACTCAATTTCGTAATGATCTAGATCAATTACTTAAGTTAGGCATGTTGGTCTTAGTGACAGACATCTAGAATTCGATGGGCTTCTGTCGTTGCATCTCTTTTTTTTAGTTTTTCTTCTATACATCACCTTTCTTCTTTTGTTCCTCCTCCCAATGTTTGCTTATATATTACTATCTTTTTCCCACATTTTCTTCTTCCTAATTCCATTTCTTTATTTTCATATTGCCTTTTCATAATTTATCGACCTCTTGTCACGTTTATTCCTCTCTCTATACTGCGTTTTCTATCGTATTTTTATTTTCCTCTTCATTTTCGGATGAATTATAAATCAAGTGACATGACAGTTGGCAAGACTTTGTGTGTCGTTCATCTTTTTTATGGACATGTTGTGGGATACCTGGGATTGGTTATTGTAGATGTGTGAGTAGAATACTGTTCGGGTTGTTTTTTTATGTTCCGTGATGTGGGATGCGTTTGCGTGATGTTATGTGAAGGGTGGGAGGTTTCGAGTGTTAACGCGTAAAACAGATTTTCATTTTCATGTACTGTTCAATAGAAAATATTTCTGTTTCAGAATGTAGATATTCTGTTGATGCTGTTTTTCGTGGAACTTTTTTTCATATTCTTAAGGTTTCATTTTGTGTCGTTTGTAGAATGTCATAAAAAGGTTTTGAGAGAACTTAACGTAAATTAGTGTAGTGCATTGGTTCCCAAACTTTTTCTGCTTGTTACTGGTAACTGTTATGCCACATTAAGCATGTCACCCCCTTTCACAAAATGTTGTCAATATTAATACATATGGCTAAATTAAAACATTAGAGATGTTTTCGTTTATTTACTGTATTTGAACAATTTGCATCTCTAAGGAGCCAAAGATGTCGAAAACATCAGTGGGATGGATGGGGTTGCATGCTTAAAGCTAATTGAGGAATTCTTAGCTTCTTGATTTTCAGAATTCTTATTTTTTATATGTCACCCTCTCCATTACCCCCGATTTTTTTTTAATTATCCCCCAATGGGTAATATATCCCCAGTTTGGGAATCACTGGTGTATTGTATAGCATTGGGTAATGTCAGAAAGGCATTCAGAAGTATGGCCAATTGTGTTACGAAGTCTTTCAACTAGATTGTGGCATTGTTACGCAATGGTATTAAGATCCAAATATTCAAGTTGCTTCTGGTTTATTTCTCGTTGTATGGTTGTGAGACATGGACACTGAATGTTGACTTATTGAGACCTTTCAAATGGCTTTTAGTATCAAACGCCTTCGGAGAATCGAATGTTTCGTTGAAATGAATTTGTATGAAACTAACGACAACTCAGTAAGACTTGGTCAAGAGTTAACTCGCTGACACTCACTCCAGTTAAGTGGACATATGCTAAACCTCTCTTATGTTGATTCCATTTACAGTCCACAGAACTCATGGCTTGATCAAGTCGACCGTTCAGCCGCGAGTGGTCTGGGGGTGGGACGGGTGGCTGCTTGTTTTTTTTTTTTTTTTTTTTGTTTTTTTATGGGGGCGTGGAGAATACCATTGGTGTGTGAATGTAGCGACGCGCTCGTAACATGCGTTTCCAATTGATGATAATCACGTTTTATTATTATTATCATTGTTGTTAGATACTATACTGTGGATGCATGTTTTATTTTTCTATGAGTTATTTATATATATATATGTGTATATATATATATATATATATATATATATATATATATATATGTATATATATATATGTATATATATGTATATATATATGTATATGTATATATATATATATATATATATATATATATATATATATATATAAATATATATATTGTTACGGGACGGGCTGGTATGTGATCGACAGCTATTTCCCTCCCGGAAGAGAGCTCAGAGCTCGTATGACCGATCTATGGGTAATGCTGTGACCTTACACACACACACACCCCAAACTCCCAGCCCACGAGTTGGAGTAACAACTCAAAGCGCAGCGATACTGTGTGTGTGTGTGTGTGTGTGTGTGTGTAAGCGTTTCTGGTGTTCAAATCAGACGCCTACGACTTCAAGTATATCTAATTTCTTGTTTGCCCTCAATGCGACATCATTCATGACTGGGGTGTAGGAAACGTGAAGTCAAATATTTCAAGGGTTTTTATCCAGTGGAAAAGACGGACAATTAAGTTGCACATTTATGTGTTTCTTAGATTCATACAAGATCGAGGCAAGCAGCATTAGTGATAACCTTTTCAATGATTCAGACTTTCCGTTTTATGTCGGCCATAGTTGTAGCTCATTGAGGAATGTTTGAGTGTTTTGGGTTGTTGTATTATAGTTGCGGTTTTAGGGTGTTGGTGTTAGGCTGTCTGCGTACAGGATTGCTTTGGTGTTGAGCTCCAGTTCTGGTGAAAGGGAGATCGTTTGAGAATAAGTTAAACGTTGTTGGTGATAAGATTACTAGTCGAGCTCTTCAG
>NC_134796.1:39078790-39083790 GCF_046742065.1 Oratosquilla oratoria
CACTCCAGTGCTAAGTACTACAAGACCACGAGAAAGACCGAAAAAGGAATGGAAAAGAAATTATTGAAAAAAAAAACCTCAGTAGACAAGACTTGCCGACCATCGAATCTCTGAGGAAGGAAAGGGGGTTCGAAGACAGAACCAGAAGGAGAGACAGGCTGGTGGCATTGGCAGGCGTGACGCTTACCACTGGGAGCTTAAGTAAAAAGTAAAATTAATTTTGGTTTAACGTCACAACCCCCCTACCCCACCCCACACACACTATCAGTAGGCTAAAACGGTGCCCCTTACAGAGGACTTTGTAGTGTGGAATTTAATGAACCATGCCCTTGGTTCAACTCGCCGGTGGCAGGGTTCGAGCCGCCATCCCCCTTGACCTTCGCCACAAACAGCGACGCTCTAATCCATACAATCACTTACAAAAATCACACGATAACAATGCGAGATTGTTTAATGATAGAAACGAAGGTAAAATACAACCCATAGCAACTTTTTGAAATATTTTAATATCTTCACTATCAGAGGGGGTTAGTTGACACGTAGAAGAAAAATAAGAAAAACAAAAAAAATCCGGCTTTAACTTGTCTCTCTCTGTCATTCTTCTCTATCCCCTTTCTTTTATTTACCAGTCTTTTCATTTCGCCCCCCTCCTCCTCCTCCTCTTCCTCCTCCTCTTCCTCCTCTTCCTCCTCCTCCTCCTCCTCCTCCCCTTCCTCCTCTTGTTCCTCCTCTTCCTCCTCCGTCTGTTCCTCTTGTTCCTCTTCCTCCTCTTCCTCCTGTACCTACTCCTCATCCTCCAGTTCCTCCTCTTTCTCTTCCTCTTTATCCTCCTCCTTCTTCTTTCTCTTCTTCCTCTTTATTCTCCTCCTCCTCCTCCTTTCTTCTTTTTATCCTCCTCCTTTCTCCTCTTTATCCTCCTCCTCCTTCTTTTTCTTCTTCCTCTTTATCCTCCTACCTCTTACTCTTCCTCCTCTTTATCCTCCTTCTCCCTCTTTCTCTTCTTTCTCTTTATCTTCCTCCTCCTTCCTTCCGAGCGCCTTTTATGTGGCTGAAGGCTCTGGCCTCTCTCGCGCTCCAAAAACGTTTTTCATCGCACGTTTCTCGAACGTTCTTCCGCCGTTCCGCTGCCCTGCGACCACGTTCCTCCTCCTCCTCTTCTTCTTCTTCTTCTTCTTCTTCTTCTTCTTCTTCTTCTTCTTCTTCTTCTTCTTCTTCTTCTTCTTCTTCTTCTTCTTCTTCTTCTTCTTCTTCTTCTTCTTCTTCTTCTTCTGAGTCTTCTTCTTCTGAGTCTTCTTCTTCTGAGTCTTCTTCTTCTTCTTCTTCTTCTTCTTCTTCTTCTTCCTATGAGTCTGAGTCTTCTTCCTATGAGTCTGAGTCTTCTTCCTATGAGTCTTCTTCTTCTTCTTCTTCTTCTTCTTCTTCTTCTGAGTCTTCTTCTTCTTCTTCTTCTGAGTCTTCTTCTTCTTCTTCTTCTTCTGAGTCTGAGTCTTCTTCCTATGAGTCTTCTTCTTCTTCTTCTGAGTCTTCTTCTTCTTCTTCTTTTTTTCGTCTTGTTCGATTTTCTTTCTTTTTCCTTTCCTTTGTCTTCTTTTTATCATTCATGATGTTCTTCTCTTCCACCATCACAATTCTTCTTTCTTCCACTTCTCTTTGTCTTCTTACCTTTTTTCTTGTCTTTCATTTGCCTCTTTGTCCTCCTTCCATTACCTCCTCCCGTTAAAATTTCTCTCTAATCTTTATATTCTCTCTCTTCTTGCACTTGTTTTCTCGTCTTGTCTTGTCTTGTCTTCACTTCTCGTCTCTTCTCTTCTCTTCACTTCTCTTCTCGTCACTTCTCTTGTCTTGTCTTCACTTCTCGTCTCTTCACTTCTCTTCACTTCTCTTCTCTTCACTTCTCTTCTCGTCACTTCTCTTGTCTTGTCTTGTCTTGTCTTGTCTTGTCTTCACTTCTCGTCTCTTCACTTCTCGTCTCTTCACTTCTCTTCTCGTCACTTCTCTTGTCTTGTCTTGTCTTCTTTTGTCTTTCAGTCTTTCTCTTTTTAAGACGTCATTCTCCATCACTACCTCGCTCCCACTCAACACAAACAACAACACAAAACATCTTCGAAAATGTACTCCTCCATCGGGATTCGAACCCTTCCATGAGCGACCGCTTTTTACGAGGCAAGAACGATACCGTTGTGCTAATTCATTGACCGGTCAATAGAATACAACAATCGCTTATGCAAAGGCTCGAATCCCAATGGTGGAACATATATCCATTTGCCATAACGACTCACAAAACATCTTTTCTGAATAACTTCCGGCGACTGTTGCCGGTGATCTGGGGGCCGCGGGTCTTCTGCAAAGAGAGACTTGGGGGCAACGGATTGATTTCTACGCGTCGGTTCTCCCTCCGTTGTGAGTTAATCTTTCTTTCTTCAAGGTCAACGTAATCCTTCCGTCTTTCTTCACTTCCTCTTCCTCCTCTTGTTGTTCTGTTTCTGTCCATTAACCATTTTCTATCCTGTTCACTCCACCGTTTTCTTTATTCAATTTCTCAACTTTCTCTCGCAACGTCGAGGTTGATTCTACCACTCTACTTTCCATTCTCTCTCATTTTGTTTTCAAATACATATTCCAGTATGTACTTCTATACTTTTTTCTTTCTCTCCGGGATTTGGTTTTCTTAAGTTTACTTAATTTGTGAATTGTTCACATTTTTTCGCTTCTTGTGGTGGCGTAATGGGTAGCGTGCAGTCCTCGCACTCCACTAGTGACTAGTGGGAGTCCCGCATATCACTCCCGAATCCCCGGAGTGACACTTACTAAACCCAAACACTCCCTAAAGCTAATAATGGATAAAAGTGACGTTTTTGGTTGCAGCAACGTGCCTCTCTCTCTCTCTCTCTCTCTCTCTCTCTCTCTCTCTCTCTCTCTCTCTCTCTCTCTCTCTCTCTCTCTCTCTCTCTCTCTCTCTCTCTCTCCACCTGATCGATGACGAAAGCATTTTGACTTGATTATTCATGTCATATATTTATAATCTATTTAATTATTGACATTTCTTTATTCATCTGATAGTATATTAATTTGTTTATTTATTTTCATTCTTGTTTTCATTTTCCTGTTTGTGTTTCATTGACGCAAACCCTACGATGGCGTGCTCTGTGGCTCGCCCGGCGTCGTGTGATCAACTGAAAGAGGCAGACACATTATGTGGTTCTGTTCGCGGGAGTTAAGAAGGGAAGACGCATTTGCTAAATCACAGAAGCTTTCAGACTGATGACGCCTGTTTTTACTGTCGATCATAATCTCGGACGCAAATCGATGTTTGTCGACATTTAGGTTAAACGATTTCTCTGTCTGTCTCTCTTTCTCTCATAATCTTTCTCTTTCTCTCTTTCTCTTTCTCTCTCCCTCCCTCCATCCCTATCTCCCTCCCTCCCTCCCTCTTTCCCTTTGTCCCTATCCCTTCCCTCTCCCTCTCCCTCCGTCCGTCTTTCTCTCTCTTCCTCTCTCTCCCTCTTCCTCTCTCTCCCTCTTCCTCTCTTTTGCTCTCTTTCCTTTTCTCTCCGTTGGTCTTTCCCTTCTTCCATCTATTCCACCCTTCTGCCTCCCTGGGAACTGACTGGAACACACACATGCACGTGCACACACACACACACACACACACACACACACACACACACACACACACACACACACACACACACACACACACACACACACACACACACACACACACACACACACACACACACACACACACACACACACACACACACACACACACACACACACACACACACACACACACACACACATACACACACACACACACACACACACACACACACACACACACACACACACACACACACAGAGAGAGAGAGAGAGAGAGAGAGAGAGAGAGAGAGGACATGAGACTCCTTGACTCCTTTGTCATTGCAAGGAATGCATAGAGAGGAAGTTTTGTCTGTGTGTTTATTCATTCATTTATCTACCTGTTTATTCTCAGTCCAGAATAGATCGGAATAGATTGTATTTGTAGTCGCACCTCTGTAGTGGGGTCGAATCGGATTGACTAGGGTCTAATCGGGTCGACTTGGGTCAACTCGGTTTGACTTAGGTCAACTCGGGTCGAGTCGCGTCGAGTCGGGTCGAGTTGGGTCAACTCGAGTCGAATCGGGTCGACTCAGGTCGAGTCGGGTCAACTAGGGTCGAGTCGGGTCAACTTGGGTCGAGTCGGGTAAACTCGGGTCGAATCGAGTCGACTCGGGTGAAACTCGGGTCGACTCGGTTCAACTCGGGTCGACTCCGGTCAAATATTCGAAATTTTTCTTTTTCCCGGGTCGTCGGAAGGAAATCGAGAAGTCTTCACAAAAATCTTTTTCATTTTCAAACTTTTTTTTTTTCTCCTAAATGTCCTCACATATTTCTTTCCAAGTTTCTGAAGAATTCTCCCATTTCGCTTCCACCTTGTCATTCTTTTTCTTTTTTTTTAATTTGTTTTTATAATATCACAAGATTCCATGTGATTAGGTCGACGTGTATATTTTTTGTAGATGTGTATACCATGTGTACATAAAAAACGTACATATGTAAAGAGGTACGTACATTTGCATGTACACGCGTCCTAACACGTACATGCACACACATACTGTATGTACATACACATGCACACACACACACACATCTACATACACATGTACACGCATACATGCACATACACATGCACACACATGCACATACATGTGTACACGCATGCACATGCTAACACACATGTACACATACATGCACATACGCATGCACACGCACAGACGCACACACACACACACACACACACACACACACACACACACACACACACACACACACACACACAGACACACACAGACACAGAGGAGACGAAAATGAAAACCTTAACCCAGCGTGCAATAGGAGCCCATGTCCACTTCAAAGTCTATTAATTTTAACCAGGCGGACAATCGTTACAGAATAGGAATGAATCCAATTGTTGG
>NC_134796.1:39088790-39093790 GCF_046742065.1 Oratosquilla oratoria
CTTCTTGTTCTTCTTTTTCTTCTATTCTTTTTTCTTTTTAATTTTTGTTTTTCCTTTTTCTTTTTTCTCTTCTCTTTCTTTTTTCTCTTCTTGTTCTTTTTCTTTTTAACTTTTCATTTTCTTTTTTCTTTTTTCTTATTTTATTTATTTATTTATTTTTCTTTTTTGTCTTGAAGGGAGTTTGGGCGAAACCCGACAAGACAGAGGAGGAGTGACCTAATCAAATATGGACAGACGCCTCTTGACAGACACAGACACAGACAGACAGACAGACACAAAGACAAAAAGACAATGCGAGAGACTGACATGATTTCAGAAAGTGTTTGAGGAGATTAATCAAAGTAATTTTTTCTTTATTCTAATTTTACTACAGTTTTCCTATTTATTTTGTCTATTTATATATCCATTGAGTGGTTAGTCTATTATTATTCTAATTTTACTATAATTTTCCATTTTATTTATTTTTTCTATTTATATATTGATTGATTAGTCGTTTTTATACTAATTATACTATAAGTTTCCTGTTTATTTATTTTTCTATTTATATACCGCATAGATATATATTGATTTACTAGTCTTTTTTTTAATTCTAATTTTACTATAATTTTCCTGTATATATTTTTCATATATATATATATATGTATATATATATATGTATATATATATATATGTATATATGTATATATATATGTATGTATATGTATATATATATATGTATATATATGTATATATATGTATATATATATGTGTTTATATATATGTATATATATATATATGTATATATATATGTATATATATATGTATATATATATATGTATATATATATGTATATATATGTATATATATGTACACATATATATGTATATATATGTACACATATATATGTATATATATGTATATATATGTGTATATATATATGTGTATATATATATATATATATATATATGTGTCTATATATATATATATATATATTTATTGACTGATTATTCTTTTTTAATTCTAATTTGACTATAATTTTCTTGTTTATGTATTTTTCATATTTATATATTTATTGACGGATTCATTGATTTGCTTATCTTCTTATTTATTTCTTAGTTATTAATATGTGAAATTTTAAAGATAAATGAATTATAGTCTGTGAGGCAACGGATGCTGTGATACAGATTTAATTACCTTGTGATTTTATTTTTCTATTATCTATTTATCTATTTATTTATATTGTTTATTTATCTATCTATTCGTTAAGAATGATTTGTTTTACTAAGATTTATATCGAAAATTAATTTCGCATCTTTGGATTTTGCCTAATGCTCGACCGAATAAATATTTCGGACGATAACCGGACTATAGCAACAAATTCCGAGTTAGTCAAGTTGTGATTTTATTAATTTCAAGTAAAATCTTCATCTAAGAGATGGTTGTCCTCTTTATAATTCTAGGTTTTCGAGGAAGGAATATTTCATATTCTTGCTGACTAAAAGACTATAAAAACTTTTGTCGTGATAGTGGTTCATAAGGTGACCATTTGGTCTGTGACAAGGCCGGATATAGATAAATAAATAAATCTGTAATTGAATAGATAGAGGAATAAGCAAATAAATAAATAGATAAATAGATAAATATGTATATTAAATAAATAAATGAAATAAATGAACAAGTAGAAAATATTAATAAATAAACAAATTAATATTTTGAATGAATAATTAAACAAATAGAATAAAATGGAAATTAGAAAATTAAATTTGATGAAAGGGAATGAAACAAATTAAAGATGAATAATAAAAAAGATATTAGTAAAGTAAAACAGAAATAGAGAGAGGAGAGAGAGAGAGAAAGAGAAAGAGAACTGATATTTTGTCCTAAGGAACTAGCGATTCTATCCTTGGGGGTACAAATGTCGCTTCAAAGAGAGGAAGTCTTGTAAAAAAAAAAAAAAAAAAAAAAAAGCAGGAACTTTAAAATTTAAGTGATCATCATTTTCTATTTTATTTTATTTTAATCTATTTTATTCTATTTATTCTTTTAGTTGAATCTCCAATTAAGATAGAATAAAAATAGTTTAAAATAAAACAAAAATAAATAAAAACGCATCTTGGCAGAACGAGTAAAACAAAATGTCGACATAACAAAAATGACACAATTTTTTTTTCTTTCATAAAAACAGACAATGAACAAAATTCTAGCGACCCCGGGAGAACGACAGAATTGTCGAATAAAATTTACACCATTTTTCGAAAAAAGAAAATGTGAACCCAACAACCAAAAAATGAAGAACTTATTAAAAAGTTGTACACGACAAGGAAGGACAGAAATGGACAAGGAGGGTGTGGGTGAGGGGGGGAGGAGGCTATTAAAAAAAATGAACGTAAAATATTCTAACAAGAATATATTTCTGATATCTGTTCACTAAATATTCGGGACTCTTGATAACAAATAAGTAGATAAACAAGTCAATAAATGAATAAACGAGTGTAAATATAGATTTATGCATTTGTAAATGGGTAAATATGTAGATAGATTGATAAACTTAGATAATTTGAATGCGTTAGGCAAACCTCACCAAACTAATCATCTCCCCCACTCCCTCCTCCTCCTCCTCCTCCTCTTTCCTCCTCCTCCTCCTCCTCCTCCTCCTCCTCCCCCTCCTCCCCTCTCCCATTTCCCTCTCCTCCTCCTCCTCCTCCTCCTCCTCCTCCCTTCTCCCCTCCTTCTACCCCTCCCCCCCTTCTACCCCTCCCCCCCCTCTCTCTCTCTCTCTCTCTCTCTCTCTCTCTCTCTCTCTCTCTCTCTCCCCTCTCCTCTCCTCCCCCTCCTCTCTCCCCTTTCTCCCTCCTCTCTCCCCTTTCTCCCTCCCTCTCCCCTCTCTCCCTACCTCTCCCCTTCCCCCTTCTATCCTTTTCCCCTCCTCCTTTTCCTCCTCCACCTCCTCCCTTTCCCCTTTCACTCCCCTCCTCCTCCCCCTCCCTTCCCCTCCCCTCCCCTCCCCTCTCCCCTCCCCTCCCCCTTCCCCCTCCCCTCCCCCTCCTCCCCTCCCCCTCCCTCCCACCCCTCCTCCCTCCCCCTCCCCTCCCCTCCCCTCCTCTCCCCCTCCTCTCCCCCCTCTCCTCTCCCCAGGGCTCTCTTCTACCTACTGTAACTTTTTGGTGAAAAAAATGGCGTCGGCCTGTGCAGAATATCTACTGTAGTAAATGCTTCTGGGCTGAATGGGACAAGAAGAAGCCGAATGCAGTTCCAAGAAAACAAAACAAAAGAATTTTGCCCAGGCTGGGAGCAAGAGGCTTGAATAGCACGGATGAGGAAGAGGAGAAGGAGGAGGGAGAGGAGGAGGAGGAGGAGGAGAAGGAAGAGAGGCGTGAGGAGGAGAAGGAGGAGGAGGAGGAGAGGCAGCAGGAGGAAGAGGAGAGGCAGGACGAGGATGATGATAAGGAGGAAGAGAGGCAGGAGGAGGAGGAGGAGGAGGAGGAGAAGGAAGAGAGGCAGCAGAAGGAGGAGGAAGAGAGGCTGCAGAAGGAGGAGGAGGAGGAAGAGGAGAGGCAGCAGAAGGAGGAGGAGGAGGAGGAGGAAGAGGAGAGGCAGGAGGAGAAGGAAGAGAGGTAGGAGGAGGAGGAGGAGGAGGATGAGGAAAGGCAGGAGTAGGATGATGATGATGATGATGATGATGGTGATGATGATGATGATGAGGAGGAGGAGGAGGAGGAAGAGAGGCAGGAGAAAGAGGAGGAGGTGGAGATGGTGGTGGTGTTGGTGGTGATGGTGGAAGTGGAATTGGCTATGATGGTAATAGTGGTCACGGAAGTGGAGTATGAGAAAAAAAGAGATGTGGAAGAGTAAGTGGAGAAGGGAATGGAGGCTGTTGCCTCACCGTGGAAAGCAAATTTGTTCTTTCTGAATTACACAGAGTCAATATAGTTCCTTCCAATGTGTTTGCGCGGAGGAAAATTGGCAACGTTGCATCTTCAGTAACAGCGGCAACACTGTAGCAGATGTGGCATGATGGTACACATACCCCCCTCTCTCTTTCTCTCATTCTCTCTCTCTTCCTCTTCACCCCCCCCCCTCTCTCTCTCTCTCTCTCTCTCTCTCTCTCTCTCTCTCTCTCTCTCTCTCTCTCTCTCTCTCTCTCTCTCTCTCTTTTTCTCTCTCTCTTTCTCTCTCTCTCTTTTTCTCTCTCTCTCTTTTTCTCTCTCTCTTTCTGTCTCTCTTTCTCTCTCTCTCTCTCTCTCTTCTCTTTCTCTCTCTCTATCTCTCTCCCTCTCTCTCTCTCTCTCTCTCTCTCTCTCTCTCTCTCTCTCTCTCTCTCTCTCTCTCTCTCTCTCTCTCTCTCTCTCTCTCTCGCTCTCTCTCGCTCTCTGTCTCTCGCTCTATCTATCTCTCTAGCAATTAATTTAAATTGGACAAATATAGATTTAAGAAGGAATGAGGCAAAATTTGGCTTACCAATAGAGTAGTTAATGAATGGAATAAACTTAGTAACCTTTTAGTGAGCATTGAAACTATTGGTTGTTTCAAAAGAAGGTTAGATGATTTTATGGATGGGGATGATAGGTGGTAATAGACATGAACTACCTAGTGTAGGCTCTATGGTCTCTTGCAGCCTCCTCCGTTCTTATATTCTTTTGTGATAGAGGAATAGGAATATTCATGCAAGTACATAAATGCAGATATACTTCTCTTTCAGAAGAGGAAACCAAAGATTATAATGAGGGCAAATCGAAACAATGGTTGAGTCTTTATCTGTCTCGTTTTTATCAATAGATAGTTAATTTATTGTGGTAAAACGTCACCTACCCAAACCGTGTAGGGAACAATGCTTAAACTCTCAGCCTTGTTCTTGTTCATGAGAGAGAGAGAGAGAGAGAGAGAGAATCATTAGAGGGCCAGTAATGATATTCGGTGGATGAATTTGTCACTATACACACCTCTCGGTAGAAACAAATGTCTATACTCGTATTTCAGAAGGCGTAAATTCGCGTTTTATTTTTAAGCTACTAGGACATGGG
>NC_134796.1:39098790-39106290 GCF_046742065.1 Oratosquilla oratoria
TACTGTAAAAGATTACTTCTTTTTACTTTTAATTAGTATGTTTTACTAAAAATTATACAGTGGTTCTGAATTAAATAATAATAATACTCGCAAAAAGGTTTCAGAAATTATATGCGTTTCTCTATTGTATAATAATATGCTGTTGGAATATGTTTACATCTGTTTATTGCCAAATGTTATGCATTAACTCACTACACGAAAAACGAATGTGTTATATTATATACCCAGCGTAGATAGAACGTGGACAAGGAAATAAATTAACTACAGAAAAGCATCACGAAAACAATTCTTTATTAAGTAAATTTTTAAGTTACAAATTTGCCTGAGCCTTGTCCACATAAAAAAATGTCTAGTAATGTAAATAATATAATTAACCTGTGAAGAGAGAGAGAATTTAAAAAAGGCTAAGGGTAATTATATTACGAAATGCATCTGCTCAAATGACGTCATAGCCCAGCCGAATTTCATTGGCTGAAGAATTATGACGTCATGGAAAGGGGCGGAACGAAATTGAAACCAAACACATAGGAGCTTGGTTATTCAATTCTGATTTACTTGCGGGCTTTTTCCCCGTTTGATTTCTGATAGTATCTATCGTTATATATATATATATATATATATATATATATATATATATATATATATATATATATATATATATATATATATTGTCTCTATCTTGACTAAGTTTTATATCGTACAGCGTCAGACAATTTTACTTTGTGTGTGTGTGTGTGTAGTCTGCTTTTAGTGTGGGCGGATCTTTGCTTTTTCTCACGATTATATGGGATGCATATATCTCTCCTCTCTCTCTCTCTCTCTCTCTCTCTCTCTCTCTCTCTCTCTCTCTCTCTCTCTCTCTCTCTCTCTCTCTCTCCTCTCTTTCTCTCCCCTCACTCTCTCTCTCCCCTCACTCTCTCTCCCCTCACTCTCCCCTCACTCTCTCTCCCCTCACTCTCTCTCCCCTCACTCACTCTCCCCTCACTCACTCTCCCCTCACTTTATCTCCTCACTCTCTCTCCCCTCACTCTCCCCTCACTCTCTCTCCCCTCACTTTCTCTCCCCTCTCTCTCCCCTCGCTCTCTCTCCCCTTGCTCTTTCTCCCCTCACTCTCTCTCACGTCGCTCTCTCTCACCCACATTCTCTCCCCCTTCGCTCTCTCTCACCCACATTTTCTCTCCCCTCTCTCCCCTCTCTCTCTCGGTTTCTCGCCCCTCGCTCTCTTCCCTCACTCTTTCCCCTCGCTCTCTCTCCCCTCGCTCTTTCCCCTCGCTCACTCTCCCCTCGCTCTCTCTCCCCTCGCTCTCTCTACCCTCGCTCTCTCTCCCCTCGCTCTCTCTCCCCTCGCTTTCTCTTCCCTCGCTTTCTCTTCCCTCCCTCTCTCTCCCTTCCCTCTCTTTCCTCTCGCTCTCTCTTCCCTTGCTCTTTCCCCTCACCACCCTCTCCACTCCCTCTCTCTCCCCTCGCTCTCTTTCCCCTCACCTCCCTCTCTTTCCCCTTACCTCCCTCTCTTTCCCCTTGCTCTCTCTCTCCTCGCTCTTTCCCCTCACCTCTCTCTCTTTCCCCTCACCTCCCTCTCTTTCCCCTCAATCTCTCTCCCCTCGCTCTCTTTCCCCTCACCTCCCTCTCTATCCCCTCGCTCTCTTTCCCCTCTCTCTCTTTCCCCTCACCATTCCCTCCGCCCCCTGTATGAATGATTGACTGAATATAATTTATGTAATCATGGCTTCAAAGACTTCATGGATACTTCATGGAAGTCACGAAGCAACTGTTAGGAAGTCTTTAGAATGATGTTGGTCAATTATTGGTTGTATTCTTAAAAAAATATTTCCTTATATAAATCTTATGTAAATTCTTGGAAAGGAAAGATTTATATAAGGAAAGATTTTTTTTCAAGAATACCATTGTAAGATTCTTACGGTGGTAATCTTAGAAAAATTCTTTCCTTATATAAATCTTATGTAAAATCTTGGAAGGGAAAGATTTATATAAAGATTTTTTTTTAAGAATACCACGGTAAGATTCTTACGATGGTATTCTAAAAAAAAATTCTTTCCTTATATAAATCTTATGTAAATCATTGGAAAGGAAAGATTTATGCAAGGAAAGATTTTTCTTTCAAGAATACCATCGTAAGTTTCTTACCGTGGTATTCTTAAAAATATTCTTTCCTTTAAATATTTCCTTTCCAAGAATTTATATAATATTTATATAAGGATTTTTTTAAGAATATCACCGTTAGACTTTTAAATCTTTCCTTTTTACTTTTTCCTTATTTAATATCTCCTTTTCCATCTCTGTGACGTCACCTCATCAGTGAGATATTTTTCTCGTGGATAGAAACACTAGTTAATGGTGATGAAAAGTAGTCTTCCCTCTCCCTTCTTTCTCTCCCTTCTTCCTCTCCCTCCTTTCTCTCCCTTCTTCCTCTCCCTCCTTCCTCTCCCTCCTTCCCTCTCCCTCCTTCCCCCTCCTTCCTCTGTGTGTGTGTGTGTGTGTGTGTGTGTGTGTGTGTGTGTGTGTGTGTGTGTGTGTGTGTGTGTGTGTGTGTGTGTGTGCGCGCGCGCATGTGACATATTGTAGACAACAAGTTTCTCTAAATTGAATGGAAGGGATGCGGAAGTGGGAGGAGCCTGGGGTTTAGCCCCGCCCCTACCCTTCCATAGGCTCCTCCCACCTCTGACGTCACAGTAGGGCTTTGTGGAGAGGCGTGGGAACCTATCTGGTCTGTGTAATGGAGAGAGCGCTAGTTTGGTGCCCTGAAGGCCTATCGTTCGAATCCACTTTGGGCGTTTGGTCCACTTGTCTGTGTGGAATGAAATGTCGGTCTTGTCTTTGTTGCAGTGGCTGATAGTGATAAAACACGAATGTTAGTAGGAGACCTTTTGGTCCATAAAGAGGTCGTATGAAAAAATAATGGGAATAAAAGAGGTAAAAATTGAACAAAACAAAAACAAGTACAAAAAGAATAAAGTTAAACATGATTAGATTATATAGTATTAAAATAAAATAAAATAAAATTAAAATGGAATAATATTGAGTATAAATTTCACTGACTAGCTTTCTATACTGTTTCTAGCGGAATTTTATTCCATCTAATTAATAAAAAAAGTTAAACATTTCCAGAGAACAGAAAAAAGAATTGAACAAAGACCAAGAATAACATAACATAACCGCAGACGTATTTCTCGTCCAAAACTTTCATAACGTGAAACTTGACCTAATTTATCTCTAACTCTCTCTCTCTCTCTCTCTCTCTCTCTCTCTCTCTCTCTCTCTCTCTCTCTCTCTCTCTCTCTCTCTCTCTCTCTCTCTCTCTCTCTCTCTCTCCTCTCTCTCTCTATTGTTCTCTATTGCTCTCTATTGCTCCTTCTCTCTCTCTCTCTCTCTCTCTCTCTCTCTCTCTCTCTCTCTCTCTCTCTCTCTCTCTCTCTCTCTCTCTCTCTCTCTCTCTCTCTCCTCTTTCTCCTCTCTTCTCTCTCCTCTCTCTCTATTGCTCTCTATTGCTCTTTATCACCCTCTCTTTCTCTCTCTCTCTCTCTCTCTCTCTCTCTCTCTCTCTCTCTCTCTCTCTCTCTCTCTCTCTCTCTCTCTCTCTTTCATGACAGACACCGTTTACACACTTGCGAAGACTCTTTCTCCTTCAGAAATGATCTTGGGAACAGGATCGACGTTGTTCTGAAGGACAGGCATAAGGCCGTGGCTCTTCAGACGGGGGTTGATGTTAAGGCAAAGTATATTGGAATGTGATAAGAAAAAAAAATGGTGTGGGAGGGACAAGACCTTTTGGAATAACCAGCACGCACCATATGCTACACGCACACATCTTGTCATATATATTTACTTATTTATTGATATATCTGCATATATATAAGATATATATATATATATATATATATATATATATATATATCACACAAATATATAAATGTGTGTGTGTGTGTGTGTGTGTGTGTGTGTGTGTGTGTGAGAGAGAGAGAGAGAGAGAGAGAGTTTGTCTGTCTTTGTAGGTATATATATGAGTACACTGAAAAAGAGAAATAAATAGATGAGAAGTTGTTCAGAGTCAAAGCCGCGATATATTTTCGGTGCAGCAGTGTATAAGAGAGGGAGAGAGAAAGAGAGAGAGAGAGAGAGAGAGAGAGAGAGAGGGGGGGGCATCGGAGGGTTTTTCAGTGAGTGGGGGAAAAGGGGGGAGATCATAGCGGGAATGGATGGGTGAGGGGAGGCCGGGGAAGGGGGGAGGGCCGGAGGGGGGAGGGAGGGGAGGGGCTGGGGGGAAGAGCGTAGACGTGGAAAAAGAAAGAAAAAAAAAGAGTGATTGGTGGCTTTGAAGATGCGCCGTAAATGGACTTTGAGAATGGAGGGGGAGGATCCTTGAGGGAAGGATATTTTCTTTTCCTTTAATGCCTTATATAAGTACATGTATACGTATACACACACTTAAACAAGTCCCCCATGGATATATATATATATATATATATATATATATATATGTACACATGTGTGTATGTGAACATTTATATATACACACATACATGCATGCCTAAGTGATGATGATGATATGGTTTAACGACACCCCCCCCCCCTGTCGGGAGACTAGGACGGTGCCCCTCACAGAGGGATTTGTAGCGTGGAATTTTATGAAACATGCCCTTGGTTCAACTTCGCCGGTGGCAGGATTCGAACCGCCCTCACCTCGAACTTCGCCGCAAGTAACGACGCCCTAAATCGCTCAGCCAGCGAGCTCCCTAAGTAATAATGATATATATAATATATATATATATAATATATATATATATATATATATATATATATATATATATATATATATATTGCTGATAACCACAAGGGAAACCTGAAAAGAAACAAGAATTCCCAAGCGCTTTCGTGATATTTTCCGTTTTCCTTTGTGGCTATCAGCAAATTTATTGGATCACGTGGTTTTGTGATATTTTTGCACACACACACACACACACACACACACACACACACACACACACACACACACACACACACACACACACACATATATATATATATATATATATATATACAGTAGCGAGCATAAGTTAAGGGACAGTAAAACACTTTCTGAATAAATCTTTCTTGTAACTTAAGTATTTAATCAAGAGACCTGTAAACTGACACAGATTTACATACACTTCTAGTATAAATTCTGATGAAGTTTCAAAGTAATAGATAGACCGGTTAGTAAATAAGTAGAAGAATAGTATAACAGTTACATTTCCATGTAGTGCAAAAGTTAAGGGACACCATCAAAAAATATCAAGAGTATCAATAATTGGTGAACATACCCTTGTTCTGAATAACCTCATTGCATCGTTTACCACAGGAACCTATTAATGTTCTACAAAACTCCGGAGTCAACGTTTTCCAAATATTCCCATAGTTTGTCCTGTTTTTCTGGATTTTTGGCTTGCGCACGTTCTCCAATGATCTTCCATACGTTTTCTATTGGATTAAGATCAGGGCTTTGGGCTGGCCAATTCATAACTGATATTCCCTCGTCCCTCAAGAATGTGGTAACGGACTTGGCTTTGTGGCATGGAGCATTATATTGCATGAAAATGGGTAGTTGTGCAGCTGCAGCTCGTAAACTTGGTAGCGCATGCTGTCGAAGTAGCTCCTTGTATACAGCTGCATTTACTGTACCATGCAGGCGAACAAGCGGTCCAGGCCCGGCAGCAGAAATGGCTCCCCACACCGTCACACTACCTCCTCCAAATTTCACTGTCTTTTTGACGCACTTTGGAGACAACCTTTCACCTAATTTGCGTCTGACATACTTTTTTCCATCAGACCCGATCACATTAAACTTGGATTCATCACTGAAATGAACTGTAGCCCACTGTGCGTCCAACCATACAACATGTTCTTGGGCAAACTGAAGACATAGTTTTTTATTTTTCTTTGAGATCAAAGGCTTCTCAGCAGGGACACATGCCAACAAACCAGCTTGCTTCAGTCGACGTGAAACCGTAAATCGAGACTCTGTGCCACTGGAAGTTTCACCCATCTCGCGAGAAATTTCAGCTGCAGTCTTAAAACGGTCCTACATGCTCTGTCTCACCATCATTCTGTCCTCTCTCGCATTGGTTTTTCGAGGTCTGCCGGTCTTTGGCAAAGTTTTAACGTTTCCTGAATGTTTGAATCTAGCTACAATGCGTTGCACGATACTGCGAGATCTCCCTATTGCACGTGAAATCTCTGAAAGTGATAATTCATCTTTGTGTAAAGACACAATGCGGTTTCTCTCTGCTTCAGACACTTGTTGACGCTTTGCAGGCACCATGATGGATTTTAAGGCGTTCCAATAATGTACAAGCTTAAGCTATAATTGGCTTGATGCAGAAACTCTTACAAATGCTTACAAATAAGAGCTAAATTGACATCAGCAAGGTTTTTGGTTGCATTTTTTATGTGTCCCTTAACTTTTGCACTACATGGAAATGTAACTGTTGTACTATTCTTCTGCTTATTTACTAACTGGTCTATCTATTGCTTTAAAACTTCATCAGAATTCATACTAGAAGTGTAGGTAAATCTGTGTCAGTTTACAGGTCTCTTGATTAAATACGTAAGTTACAATAAAGATTTATTCAGAAAGTGTTTTACTGTCCCTTAACTTATGCTCGCTACTGTATATATGTATATATACATTTATATAAATATATATATATAATGAAAAAAGGAACAAATATCAAAATGTCTGCAGAGGAACCATTCGGAAGAAGAGGACGAAGACCACGACAACTCGAAGTCAAGTGCCTTCGTCTTCTGGTGGATCGTCTTGAGTTCGTCGCTTATCTGCGAACTACTTCGAAGGACAGAAAGAGTTCCTCTATGCTCGGCCGTCCCTCCTCCATGTGACCTTATCTCCCATAGAGTCTGGAGGCGGAACTGGGGATGTGGAGGGGGAGGGAGAGGGTAGGATGGGGAGGGGAAGGGAGAGGGGAGGATGGGGGAGGGGAAGGGAGAGGGGAGGAGGTGGAGGGAGGAGGGAGAGGGTGAGGACGGGGGTTGGGGAGAGAGTAAGGCGTTGTGGTATATAAGGTCCTAAAAAGATAGAAATAGAAATCGATGGTGTATGACCATCTTGAGAACCTGCGCTTGGCTATAAAGTTCAGGAAGTTAGGACGAAGTTTTAGCCAATGAAGATGATGATGGCGATGTTCTTGTGTAAATGATACGCCATCTTCGTCCTGTTTCGCTGTCGGTTTGGCGGTATTTGTCCCATGAGCTCCCTCACGAACCAAGGGTTACCATGGAAACGAATAAAATCACCTGGCAACAGCCAGAATGAGCGGTGCCATCTGTGACGCAACGAATTAAAAAAAAAGTTAATTCGTGGTTTTGGTGTTGTGCATCTACGCGTTCTTTAAGAGCCAAAATAGTATTACTCGTAATGGTCTAATGACCATTACAGCAAGTTTCTTTGGTAGGGGAACCTTTGGATGTGGCTTTACGTTATTACTA
>NC_134796.1:39111290-39121290 GCF_046742065.1 Oratosquilla oratoria
GATATGTTTACGTTCGCTAGCGTCACTTTTCGTTTGGTCACAAATGGAGTCGCAGACCATTTTCTTTTTTCTTGATTTTTTTTTTATTTATTTAATTTTTTTTTCCGTGTTGGTCATTCTGAAAATGTATATGTTTTTGGATCCTCGTTCAGGTTATTGTTATTTGTGTTTGTTTACTTGTTCACTGCTTCTGACCCAAGGCAGTGGGCGAGATGCAGGAATGACCCGTCATCCAGGAGGTGCCAAGATGAGAGGGTGGAGGGGAGGGGAGTATGATTTTTTTTTTTTTTTTCTCGAAATTCGGGAGTGAAGAATCACTCCCACGGGCTTTGTTTGAGCCCGTGCGGTGGTGTTTATGTAAGGCACACCTTGTGGAGAGGAGGTGGAATAGTATAGCTAGTCAGAGGGTGATGTGGGAGTGGATTTTTAGCCTTGGTTTTTTTGGTTACTGTGGATGTGCTGTGTCTTGCGACACTGCTTCTAACCCAGGGCAGTGGACAAGGTGCAGGGATGACCCGTCATCCAGGAGGTGCTAAGATAAGAGGGAGGGTGGAGGGGTGTGGAGTGTATTCAGGGATGGAATGGGTGGGAATGATTTTATGCCTTTTCCTTTTTGGCTACCTGCCTTGTAAGGGTGGAGAAGCCTTGGTATATATACCTTATAAGGGGGAAAACAGCCTTTGGTATATGTATGTATGTACACTCATCACTCAATCAAAGGCAGGATTGATGATTGATTGGGTATGTCCATAACCTTGGTTGCCTAATGTACGATAACTATATATTTTTTCCTGTGAGCGTCTGCTTATCTAGTTTGATCTTGGTGAATGTACTCAACTAGATATTTACATAGCTAGCCGGGTCTATGAAAAATCTTAAAAGACTACAAGCGAGTTTTGCATGAAGTGTGTGTATTAACCTAGTTTGATGTAACTAGATTTACTTCATAGTTGAAAAGAGAAAGCCTCTTAATGGCCTATCTCCTGTCCTATTACAAATTATAAAAAAGGAAAGTGAAGAAAGGAATATATATATATATATATATATATATATATATATATATATGTATATATATAATATATATATATATGTATATAATAATATATATATATATATGTATATAAATATATATTATATATGTATATATATATATATAAAATTGTGTATGTATATATATATATATATATATATATATATATATACTGTACTTATGTATATATATTTATATATGTGTTACACACACACACACACACACACACACACACACACACACACACACACACACACACACACACACACACACACACACACACACACACACACACACACACACACACACACATATATATATACATATAAAAGTCAATTTAATGATTTTTCTTTTCCTCTATTTCGTGTTTTTGTTCGAAAAAGATCGTAATATTATCTTTATTGAAATGACTAAATAGATGGTTTGCGTTTCTCGAATATCATGAAATAACGTTTGTTCATAAATTTCCTAATAATTCGCTCATGAATACGTGCTCATATCCCCACGACTAACTCAAACAGTTGAAGTAATTTTCGTTCCGTAATGAATCTCCTTCCCACAATCAAAATGAAAAGACCGCAGTATTTGTTATCTTTGTTTTATATTTAACCATGATATTGTACAAAAAATATTAACTTTATCCTGGTGGCTTGTGGGTACGATGAAAGTCAAAACTATCCTCACAGGTTTGAAAAAAAAGTAAATAGGACGAAACATTATGGGAATTGGTTGGAGGCCAAACGTGTTTTTTCACGTCTCTAGCAGATTTTCATAATGTTTCGCCATGTTATATCTATCTTCGAACAAACATGGAGAGATAATTTCTCTCTATCTATCCCCCCCCTCTCTCTCTCTCTCTCTCTCTCTCTCTCTCTCTCTCTCTCTCTCTCTCTCTCTCTCTCTCTCTCTCTCTCTCTCTCTCTCTCTCTCTCTCACCTCTATCTCTCTATCTCTCTCCCCCCTCTATCTCTCTCCCCCTCTATCTCTCTCCCCCTCTATCTCTCTCCCCCCTCTATCTCTCTCCCTATCTCTATCTCTCTCCCCCCTATCTCTCTCCCTCTCTCTATCTCTCTCTCTCTCTCTCTCTCTCTCTCTCTCTCTCTCTCTCTCTCTCTCTCTCTCTCTCTCTCTCTCTCTCTCTCTCTCTCTCTCTCTCTCTCTGTTGATATATCTGAAAGGTTGGTACGACTGAAAGATACCCGTATCAGCTAATAAAAACGTACCTCTCCCATACAAAATCTATAATGTTACATACACAGGGATACCAACTGTCTAGCCTCTCCTCTTCACACACACTCCCCTCGTTTGTATTTCAAAAGACATCGTCCTTTATATCATATAATTTAGGACATCATAACGATACTTTTCTGTATATCTGTACCTCTGTATTTCGTTCAGTTTTGATCTCATGTACTCATTAGAGAGACCTTAAGCCCCAGTCACACCAAGCTTACAACCTGTTTCCGACCACCTTCGACCGAAAATCAAGCGATCGGTCGGCGACACAAAACCTATGCAAGGAATTGAAATGGAAAAAGTTGATGTGGTTGATAGGATGAAAGTATATGTACTGGGGGGTATTCAGTGTGTGTTGTAATATATATATCTATTGATCTATCTATCTATCTTATTACCGACTACCAGCGACTTCCAAAGACTACGTGCAACTGGTCGGCGACCACCTGGTCGCCGGTGGTCGGAAACAGGTCGTAAGCTTGGTGTAACTGGGCTCTTAGTTCGATCCCTACCGATCACCCGTGACTGCCTCTTACCATGGCTGTCCTTATACGTTAGGTTAAGGTGCCAACCGCTCAAGGAGCATATTGAGTAACATGTCAACCCGACCCTAATGTTCATTGATTGCCTTTCAGAAGGCATAGCCAAAGACAAACGACCTTATTTCCTCTCGGCATAAGGTCGTTCATCCTCATCATCTGAGGCGTGGGCTTGGAATGAAAGCTTGAAAAATATGTTGTGCTGACAGACACTCGTGAAATATTTCGTCTCGTTAATCATAATACATGAATCCAGTTCTGTTAGAAAGTGGAGCAGATTTTGAGGATCGTGATGTCTTTGATCGAGTGACGGGGAATGGGCGAGGCGTCGGTGTTGGGTTGTATACAGAGTGTACTGACTTGTGCTACTATGTCAACAAAACCTGATAATTTTGTATTTCACTTAAGAGTGTTGTGGGTTTGTTTTTTCGATGGAGTAAATGTTTATTTTCAATATTCGCAAACACGAGTGTTCTGTTTTGATGTTCGCGAATACAATTGTATTTGACAAGATTTTGTTATTTTCACGTTACGATTGAAATAAAGTATATTCTTCTTCTTTTAAATGACTATGTTTCAAATAAATTCGGATACACTCACATAACAGTCCAATTAAATACACCACGCATTTCTAGTAATTAAAGAAAACTTCATTAGAAATCGGAAGACTTTTTCAATATTCCTATCGTGTTTGGCTATAAAGAAACCCCATGCCTGGAATCCATTCAATTCTTTATGTTTCCAGGAATGCTGGAAGAAGACTCGTTCTTGCACGTTTCGTTCTTGAAAACGGCGCCGAAGATGCCTTGAGTTTTTTTAATCTCTTCTTTCTTCCTCATGCTTGTTGTTATTCTTGTAGTCTTTATTTTGGTTGCTGTTGAAGTGGGTTCTCAGTCTAGGTGTCCTTATTCTGCTTTAAAAAATAAATGAATACATACATGCAAGGTAACCACTTAAGAAAATAAACAAACGGATCAGAGCGCTTTTGTATATTACATCTTCAGTGTAATTTACACTGAAGATGTAATATACGAAAGCGCTCTGATCCGTTTGTTTATTTTCTTAAGTGGTTACCTTGCATTTATAAAACACACGTTCCTAGTGTTCTTATTGCACATACATACATACATACATACATACATACATACATATACCAAAGGCTTTTTCCCCCTTACACGGGAGGTAGCCAAAAAGAAAAAGGCATAGAAATCACTCCCACCCATTTCATTTCCCATATATTCCACTCCCCTCCACCCTCCTCCCTCCCTCCTATCTTGGCACCTCCTGGATGACGGGTCATCCTTGCATCCTGTCCACTGCCCTGGGTCAGAAGCAGTGTCGCAAGACACAGCACATCTATTTAAATAGATAAATGAATAAATACAATAATTAATTAGATAAATAAATAAATGAATAAAAATGGTTATGTCACACTGAGGGACTATCGAATTTTATCTCAATCGTGATGAACAAAAATGGCACTTATGCAATCTCACATTAAGGCTCACTAGACAACACTGAGAGTCAAAGACATTTTCCCTCAGTGTTCCAGTAGGGCTTTAACCAAGGGTTTCATGGAAACTGAATAAGATCGTCTGGAAGCTAAATGTCATGTGTTGGCAGTTCTTGGCTTAGAAATATCCGAGTAAAAAAAAAAAAAGACGGCAAAGGAGCAGGTTTGGAATAAGTACGAATTTACATTTACATTTACATTTTATAGTCCCGCAGCGTTTTCTCAACTTTTCTACCCTTGCGTAACCCTTGAAATAAATTGCGTGTCTCAAGGAACCCCTGCACAAAAAAAAAAAAAAAAAAAAAAAAAAAAAAAAAAAACATGTACCATATCTTTCTCATTTTATTTTCATTGTAATAATAGGTTAGCTAGGATGATGGCTATATTATATTATTACAGTAACCAAGAATATGTCGTGCGTGTTTAATTATATTGCGTATATGAAATTAAATGAAAAAACAAAAGTGCATTAGCTGATCTCACTTGTTCTCGCGGAACCCTTTAGGACCTTTTGCGGAACCCTTTGGGACCTTTTGCGGAACCCTTTGGGACCTTTTGCGGAACCCTTTGGGACATTTTGCGGAACCTTAGTGTAAGGACAGGAATTTTGAAGGGATATAATTTTTGGAATTTCGTTTTATTTATCTATTTATTTATTTGAGTGTTGATTTGAGAGACTGGGTATTATGGACGTCGTAACGGTTTTACTCAACCAAGAAGCAAAGTAGAAAATAGAGCCTTAATAGACCATGAATTTATTCTATTCTATGTCTGCCTATCAAGATGTGTTGGCAAAGAGCCTTACTATAATCATTGAAGAAGAACATACAATAGGAGATAGCTACAAATATATTTCAGCTGATTTTGGTTAAACTGAGTTTCGACGCGACATTAGAATGTTCTCGAACATAGCGCGGGCACCGTAGCTCCGCCCACCCGTGACGTCACTAAACGTTCGGACAGAGGCGTAAGCTAAGGCCATTAATTTTAAGAGTAATAGGAAAAATTCCCAACTTTCAGTTCAGGATTCCACTAGAGAAATAGTTTAGGGAGAGATTGTAGCAGCTAGGGGCTCTGTTGAGAAGCGAAATGAAGTTTTACGAAATAATACAACAGGGAGGTTAGTAGTTTACCCATAGATACGAACACATAGCCGTCTCGTTCTCTTTGTGCGCAGCTAAAATTTTAATCTGATGCCAAAAATGATTCCGATAACAGGTATGAACACGTTCTGTAAGATTAATGAAAACAAATGTCAATATGTGAGTTAAATGATATAGTGCAGATATAGTAGGTAGATAGTTATTATTATTATTAAGTTTTGAATCTGATGCCAAAAATGATTCCGATAACAGATATGGAAAAAGGGGTTTAAGGGAGTGTACTTCACAAACACTTTGCGTATATACATTAGCTATGAGAGTGTAATCCTTAGAGTACAATTCGGTCTGTGATCGTTCTCTAATAAGAATACGGGGTTGAAGGTAGACACAGTGCTTGAAGGTAGACACAATATTGTAAGTAGACTTATACAGTGACCGGAAGGTTGGAGCGTAAATAACTACGTTTTTCCACGTGCCTGTGACCTTACTTATGATGCCCATAAGAAAGAAAAAACTGTTATTAAATGTCTCGCATACCCATATATTTTTCATATTGTAAGGATCAATAGATTGTCTAGTTGGAGAAAACCACAATATACTTTTGTATTTCCTTACTATATTTTTGCTTCAGTGTAATAATTAACACATAGCAGACCTTCGCTTATTTTCTTTTACTACCCCCACATTATTGGTGGCCCCACATTATTGGTGGCTTATATTCTTTTACTACCCCCACTTGGGCATAGGCCTTTTCGCTACCCAGAACCAACCCCGAACGACCTGAGGAAAGGGGACGGAGTCAGACGTGAATAACAAGGAGCAGTTTCCATTTATGGTCAGATATATCCATATAGACGATTGGGTGGTGGCAGCGTATACCTTGATTTTTTTTATTTCCCAAATCGTTCTTATGTGGGTATCTCTGATCACTCCCATTGGAGGTGCTCTTGGTTAAACACTAAATCAATCGACGGCACCACATTATTGGTGGCCGAGCGGTGGGATTTACGCTATTAACCAACCTGAAGCTCACTTATCTGTGTGTCGACCTAGACAAAGCTTGTGTACCCTGTGGATTGGCAGTACAGTCATCAGAGACAGAATAGATCCTCGGCAGTCACTAAGAGTATAGAAATAGCGGATGAGATTGTGTGGGGAAGTGACGTGTTAAGGTGGAACTACACATAATTAAAGGCAGTCAGGTAAAAATGAACAATAAAACGGAATGGGAATCTAATTCGGGAGAGGAAGAAGAGACGAGAGCGAGGATGGAAGATAGACATGAATGGGAATCTAACCCAGGAGGAGCTGTTCTATTGGCCAAATTTAAAGGTAGATGTATGTAATTTTGTAAAGAAATGCATTACTTGTCAGAGGTTCAAGGGTACACAAGGGTTGTCACAGCAATACAAAGAGGTTCCCCTTGCTACAAAGGCAATGGAGAGAATAGGCATAGACCTAACAGATATGGTGTCCGGGACGCAGGGATATAGGTATATTTTGACCATAATCGATCACTACAGTAGGTTCGTTAGGTTTTTCCCATTGAGAACAAAACACCACCAACACATACTACACTCCCTAACCCAGTTCTTCGCAGATTACGGCACCCCAGAGAGCATCATAACAGATAATGGAGCAGAATTCACCAACACGGCTTACAAGAAGTTGTGTGGAGAACAGCAAATCACCCTGCTCTACACTACCCCATACCATCCCCAAGCGAATGGAATGGTGGAGCGGATGCATCGAACATTGAAGAGCATCCTGGCAACGCTCTGCCAGGGCCACCCGAACCAATGGCCGGGTCTACTGCAGGCCTGTCAGAGGAAGATGAATGGAGCCACACACACCTCCACTGGACATACTCCCTACTTCGCCTTCTTCGGAAGACATCCACCCAGATTAGCCGGACACAGACTCCCCGGTGTGGATGGAACGGAAGATGAAGCAGAGATCGCTCATCGAATCATCCGAGAGACCCACCACAAGATGACAACGGAGTACCAGAATGTGGCTAACCGCAGGAGAGGCGAGCAAAAAGTGGAAGTGGGAGCTTTAGTATGGATCCGGAAAGAAACTACGATGCCGGGTACCTGCCGCAAGCTGAATCCCAAGTGGGAAGGACCCTATACAGTGGTAGAGGTGGTAGCAGGACATAGTGTATATGGACTAAGAAATCCCTTCACAGGAAAGGAGACAAGGAGAGCTGCTGCTCAAGTGAAACCTTACTTTGGTTCCGAAGAGTGGTTGGTGGAGCCTGTTGCAAAAGAGTTCCACCCAGACCCGGAAGTGGAAATACTACCACCAAGGATGCGTCGTGCACCAAGACGGCTCATCGAGGAATGCTGAAGAAATCAACTGGAGCAACCCGACCAGTTGGTCCCATATCTAGTGATTTAAGGTGCTAAGATGTCAGTAGTTAACTGCAATAGGAAATGTAGGGATCATATCGTGCCAGTATATGTCCAGAGAAAAACGAATGCTCGTGCAAATTAATGCAAAGATGCCCTCAATGTTCCTATATATTGGACCATAAAGCTTAAATGTAACCCACCTATACTTTTATACATGTGTAAGGTTGAGATGTCCTAGGATTAAGGATGCATATATTTCATATGTTGTAAAAGGAAATTTCAGCAACAGCCAGGTGAAGGAACTAAATGTCAACTTAGGGGGGGGGGGATAAAGAAGTCAATATTAGCCTAGGAGAGGGACTACAAACGATGGTTAGCGAGCACTTTCATTCGGAGTAGTATTGGAAAATGGGGAAATTCTTTAGCTCGAGTTGGGATCATGAACCCAACTCAATTCACAATTGCCCGCTTGACAGGGGTGTAGGACTTCAGGACCTGGTGGACAATCGCCGATTGCCCAGAGGTGAGCCCACAGATGGGGAAGTAGTGTGCCACCCATGGGGCGAATCCACAAGAGAGAGTCGTGGCTTAGCTCGGTCGTAGCGGCTATGCATGTCCAGTCAAGTAGTATGTAAGAGGTCAATTGGGGAATCCAGCCAATACGAAGGCTGATGGAAAAGTCCACGGAGACATCCACAGTAAATTGGTGTACCCCCGGGTCACCTGAGATTCGTACACCTACGAGTGTGCTGAGGGGAGAGTGCCTCGTCAAGCTATCAAAAGGATAATCGCTCTCTTTTGCAGGATGGATTTTTTTTTTCTTTTGCAGGGGGATTTGGACCACACCAAATAGAATCCTTCACGTGATGTTGCGGAATTTTTCTTACGGGGGGGCGTAGGGCCATGTAAGGACAGGAATTTTGAAGGGATATCATTTTTGGAATTTCGTTTTATTTATCTATTTATTTATTTGAGTGTTGATTTGAGAGACTGGGTATTATGGACGTCGTAACGGTTTTACTCAACCAAGAAGCAAAGTAGAAAATAGAGCCTTAATAGACCATGAATTTATTCTATTCTATGTCTGCCTATCAAGATGTGTTGGCAAAGAGCCTTACTATAATCATTGAAGAAGAACATACAATAGGAGATAGCTAACAAATATATTTCAGCTGATTTTGGTTAAACTGAGTTTCGACGCGACATTAGAATGTTCTCGAACATAGCGCGGGGCACCGTAGCTCCGCCCACCCGTGACGTCACTAAACGTTCGGACAGAGGCGTAAGCTAAGGCCATTAATTTTAAGAGTAATAGGAAAAATTCCCAACTTTCAGTTCAGGATTCCACTAGAGAAATAGTTTAGGGAGAGATTGTAGCAGCTAGGGGCTCTGTTGAGAAGCGAAATGAAGTTTTAACGAAATAATACAACAGGGAGGTTAGTAGTTTTACCCATAGATTACGAACACATAGCCGTCTCGTTCTCTTTGTGCGCAGCTAAAATTTTAATCTGATGCCAAAAATGATTCCGATAACAGGTATGAACACGTTCTGTAAGATTAATGAAAACAAATGTCAATATGTGAGTTAAATGATATAGTGCAGATATAGTAGGTAGATAGTTATTATTATTATTAAGTTTTGAATCTGATGCCAAAAATGATTCCGATAACAGATATGGAAAAAGGGGTTTAAGGGAGTGTACTTCACAAACACTTTGCGTATATACATTAGCTATGAGAGTGTAATCCTTAGAGTACAATTCGGTCTGTGATCGTTCTCTAATAAGAATACGGGGTTGAAGGTAGACACAGTGCTTGAAGGTAGACACAATATTGTAAGTAGACTTATACAGTGACCGGAAGGTTGGAGCGTAAATAACTACGTTTTTCCACGTGCCTGTGACCTTACTTATGATGCCCATAAGAAAGAAAAAACTGTTATTAAATGTCTCGCATACCCATATATTTTTCATATTGTAAGGATCAATAGATTGTCTAGTTGGAGAAAACCACAATATACTTTTGTATTTCCTTACTATATTTTTGCTTCAGTGTAATAATTAACACATAGCAGACCTTCGCTTATTTTCTTTTACTACCCCCACATTATTGGTGGCCCCACATTATTGGTGGCTTATATTCTTTTACTACCCCCACTTGGGCATAGGCCTTTTCGCTACCCAGAACCAACCCCGAACGACCTGAGGAAAGGGGACGGAGTC
>NC_134796.1:39128790-39133790 GCF_046742065.1 Oratosquilla oratoria
CCCTCCTCTCACCCCTCCCACCTCTCCCCTCTCACTCCTCCACTCTCCCCTCTCACCCCTCCACTCTCCCCTCTCACTCCTCCACTCTCCCCTCTCTCCTCTCCCCTCTCCCCTCTCTCCTCTCTATCCTTTCCCCTCTCTCCTCTATCCCCTTCCCCTCTCCCCTCTCCCCTTTCCCCTCTTCCCTCTCCCCTCTCCCCTCTTCCCTCTTCCATCTCCCCTCTTTACCCTCTCCCCTTTC
The DNA here is from genome assembly GCF_046742065.1 of Oratosquilla oratoria. Taxonomy (NCBI): domain Eukaryota; kingdom Metazoa; phylum Arthropoda; class Malacostraca; order Stomatopoda; family Squillidae; genus Oratosquilla; species Oratosquilla oratoria. Next base: position 39,129,032 of record NC_134796.1, read on the forward strand.
CCCTCTCCCCTATATATTCTCCCCTTTCTCCTCTATCCTCTCTCCTCTCTCCTCTCTCATCTCCCCTCTAGCCTCTCCCCTTTTCCCTCTCCCCTCTCCTCTCCCCCTCTCCTCTCCCCCTCTCCTCTCCCCTCTCTCCTTTCCCCTCCACTCCCCTTTCCCCTCTTCCCTTTCCCCTCCACTCCCTCCCCTCTTCCTTCTCCCCTCTCATTTCTCCCGTTTCTTCTTTTCTCTCCTTTCCTCTCTCCTTCCCTCTCCCCTCTCAATCCACTCTCCCCTCTTCCCTCTACTCTCCCCTCTTTCCTCTACTCTCATCTTTCCTCTCTCTTCTCCCATCCTCTACTCCTCCCCAACCCCACCTCCCCTCCACTCCTCCCCTCTACTCCTCCCCTCTACTCCTCCCCCGCCTTCCCTCCTCCCCCGCCTTCCCTCCTCCCCCGCCTTCCCTCCTCCCCCGCCTTCCCTCCTCCCCCGCCTTCCCTCCTCCCCCGCCTTCCCTCCTCCCCCGCCTTCCCTCCTCCCCCGCCTTCCCTCCGCCCTCTACTTCTCCCTCCTCCCCCGCCTTCCCTCCTCCCCCGCCTTCCCTCCTCCCCCGCCTTCCCTCCTCCCCCGCCTTCCCTCCTCCCCCGCCTTCCCTCCGCCCTCCACTTCTCCCTCCTCCCCCGCCGTCCCTCCGCCCTCCACTTCTCCCTCCTCCCCCGCCTTCCCTCCGCCTTCCACTTCTCCCTCCTCCCCCGCCTTCCCTCCGCCCTCCACTTCTCCCTCCTCCCCCGCCTTCCCTCCCTCCACTTCTCCCTCCTCCCTCCACTTCTCCCTCTACTCCTCCCCTCCACCTCCTCCCTCCCCTCCTCCCTCACCTCCTCCCTCACCTCCGTTCACTCCTCCCCCGCCTCCCCTCCTCCCTCCCCCTTCTACCTCGACTCCTCCCCCGCCTCCCCTTCTCCATCCCCTCCTCCCTTCCCTCCTCCCCCGCCTTCCCTCCTCCCTTCACTCCTCCCCCGCCTCCCCTTCTCCCTCCCCTCCTCCCCTCTCCTCCTCCCTTTCCTCCTCCCTCCCCTCCTCCCTCCCCTCCTCTCTCCCCTCCTCCCTCCCCTCCTCCCTCCACTCCTCCCTCCCCTCCTCCCTCCACTCCTCCCTCCACTCCTCCCTCCACTCCTCCTCCTCCTCCCTCCACTCCTCCCTCCACTCCTTCCTCCATCCTCCCTCCAGTCCTCCCTCCACTCCTCCATTCCTTCTCCTCACCGACATGATTAGAAAACAAATCTGCAACAATCAACAGCAAAGGGATGGATGGCTATTGGGCGCGGAAATATTCAGTCGCTCTGCGGCGGCGGCGACATCCGCCCTTATGTCCCGAGGCCCCAAGGACCGAAATGGTCTGCTTCCCACGTGCCGCGTCCTTCCACTGATGTCGGTTCGTCGGAGATGCCGAAGGAGATGGAGAAGAAGAAGAAATAGGAGAGACAAGGAGATGCGGATGAACGGGAAGAGGAGGAGGAGGAGGAGGGGGAAGAGGAGGGGGAAGAGGAGGAGGAGGAGGAGGAGTAGGAGGAGGAGGACACAAAGGGACACAAAGGAAGAACAAACAACAGCAGGCCTACTGGCCCTAACGAGGCTGTTTGTGTTAACTAAACTACACTACAGTTAAGGAAACAGGGCAACTAGGCGATAGAAGATGAACTAACACTACTGCTATCACTATCCTATCCAATTAATCCAATTGCGATTAAATGTCTGGTTGTCATATCTTTTATTGCAAAGGATAATATTTTATTTGCGGATTAGATTCCAAGTATTTATCTAAGCGATTTTTAAATGTTGTTATCGAGGAGGAGGAGGGGAGGAGGAGGAGGAGGGAAGGGGAGGGGAGGGGAGGGGAGGGGAGGGGAGGAGGAGGAGTAGGAAGAGCAGGAGGAGGAGGGAGAGGAGGAGGAGGACGAGAAGGAGGAGGAGGAAGGATTAAGAGGAGGAGTAGGAGTTACATGGAGTTACATGGAGGACAAACGAACATCAAGAGGCCTACTGATCAGTATAAGGCTGTTCTGGCACCTTATCATTAATGCTTTTTTAATTTTTAAATTTTTAATTAATTTATCTATTTAATACTTTTTTAATTTATTTTTAATCTTTATTTTTCATTTCATACTTTTTTAATCTTAATACTTTTTTTAATTTATTTTAATTTTTAATTCATTTATTCATACAATATTTTTTTTATTTTAATACTTTTTGAATTTATTTTAATTTCTAATCTATTTATCTAATACTTTTTAATTTTAATACTTTTTTAGTTAATTTTAATTTATAATTTATTTATTTATTTTATTTTTTACCTATCTTGAAGTAAATAATTCTAGTCGGGGATTTCTAGCTAAATAGACATCGATTTTTTTTTTTATCTCCACAGTGGAACAACCAATGACGTTGGATGATAGACCATTCCATACATTAACAACACAATTGAAGAAAGAGTATTTTGCCACGTATGTTTGAAATCCTTCTCCTACAATCTTGCATCCATTGTTCCTAGTTACGCTGGAGTTGGACGAAGAGGAGGAGGATGAAAAGGAAGAAGACGAGGAGAAGGACGAATATAAGGACGAATATAAGGAGGTGGAGTTGAAGGAGGAGTAAGAGGAGGGGGTGGTGGTGGAGGAGAGTAGAAGGTGGAGAAAGTGGAGGAAGAGGAGGAGGAGGAAGAGGAGGAAGAGGAGGAGTACGAGGAGGCGCAGAAGGAGGATTACAGGAAAAGAAGAAGAGGAAGAGGGAGAGGAAGAAGATAAAAAGTACGAAAAGGAGGAGGAAAAGGAAGAGAGGATGAAGAGGAGGACGGAGGAGGAGGAGAAGGGGAAGAAAATAAGAATACGGGACAAGAAGAGGAGTACAGGAAAGGAAGAGGAGGAAGAAGGAGAAGAAGAGAATAAAAAGTACGAGAAGGAGGATTAGTAGGAGGAGGGAGGAGGGAGGATGAAGAGTAGGACAGAGGAGGAGGAGGAAGAGAGAGGATGGGGAGTAGGACAGGAGAGGAGGAGGAGGAGGAGGGAGGAGAGGGATTAAACGAGGAGTTGAAATAATCGGTCAAGGACGTAAGCGAGGCGGCTGATCGACGTGGAGGGTTTTAAAATGAGCCTCGGGGGGTGGCGGGTGGGGGTGGGGAGTCCTGCTGTTGTTGTTGATGTTTTGTTGTTGTTGTTGTTGTTGTTGTTGTTGTTGTTACGTTACTATGTTTTGTTGTTGCACTATTATTATTATGTTGTTATGTTATGTTATTTGTGTTGTTGCTATGAATTGTTGTTAATCAAATCTTCTTGTTGTTCTTATGTTGTTGTTGCTGTTCTGTTGTTGCTGTTGTTACGTTATTATGTTTTGTTGTTGCACTATTATTATGTTATGTTATGTTGTTTATGTTGTTGCTATGAATTGTTGTTAATTTAATCTTGTTGTTGTTCTTATGTTGTTATGTTATGGTGTTTATGTTGTTATGTTTCTGTTGTTGTTTGTGCTGTGACTAGGTAGAGCCTACATCAATTATCCTTTCTTATTCTGCATTTCACATCTTCAATCATCTAATTCTATTCATCGAAGAAAATTCCCCACAGTAGCGAAAATCTATAAATGAACTGTAGATCATTTATCATAGAAATCATCTTCATCCTAGGTTTGCGTTGGTCAAAGAATAAACTTATTCCAATATAGATGTCATTACACTTTTTTTTGTGTAGTTTTTTTTTTTTTTTTTTTTTTTTTTGTCTGACAAGTGACCTGGAAAAACAATCATTTTCATATCATGCCGAAGCCGAAACCAACAGAGCAGAAGCTTCCAAAAGCTCAATGATTCCCAAATAAACGCTTTGGTGAGCAAGAGTGTTTTTGATCTTTAGAATAATCATGTTTATGTGTACAGGCTCGGCTGGTAATGATAATAGTAATGGCTTTGATAGTGATGCTGGTAGTGATGTTGATAATGATGTTGTTCATGGCGATAATGATGATGGTGATGATAGTGATGGTGGCGGTGATGGTGATGGTGGGGTGGTGGTTATTATGGTGATGGTGGGGGTGACGGTGATAATGACGGATGATGGTGGTGATAATGATGATGATGATGATGATGGTTATTATAGTGATGACGGTGATAACTGTAGTGATGATGATGATGATGATGATGACGATGACGATTCTGACGCTAACAATCATATTGGCTCTGATGACGGCACTGATGCTGACGATCACGGTGACGATAAAGATAGCCACATTGACAATGAGGCTGACGATATCAACATAGACGATGATGTCGATAATCATGTTTATATTAACAACAGTACTGATAATGACGATAACTATATCGTTAACGATGCTGTTAATGAGGCTAATAACGATGCTGATAAGGAAGAAGTTGATGTTCTCGGCGGGCTCTCGTCAATCAGACTGACAAAGAGCAATTGACCGGCAGAACCTTGTTATCAATCGTTATCAATTCTTTCATTTTTATCATTTCATCAATTCTTCTATTTATCTATGTCAGCGTACACACCTGTTACAAAACGGTGTGCGTGCGTGTGTGTGTGTGTGTGTGTGTGTGTGTGTGTGTGTGTGTGTGTGTGTGTGTGTGTGTGTGTGTGTGTGTGTGTGTGTAATTCACCACCATGGTCTTGGATCACGTGTTGGACTCGTGATCTAGAAGAGAGCTCAGAACTCATATATGACCGATCTATGGGTAATGCACACACACACCCAATTCCCCTCCCACGAGAGTTGG
>NC_134796.1:39158790-39161290 GCF_046742065.1 Oratosquilla oratoria
TCCTCCTCCTCCCCCTCTTCCTCCTCCTCCTCCTCCTCCTCCTCCTCCCGCCATCAACACTCATCATTCTCCTTCATATACCGACGTCAACATCTTTCTTCCTTAGTCTCGCCAATCATCTTTCTTCTCCAAAATTGCCTCCTTCTCCAACAACAGCAGTTTCTACCTCACCTCCTCCCTTCCTCCTTCCTCCTTCCTCCTTCCTCCTTCCTCCTTCCTCCTTCCTCCTTCCTCTCTTCTCCTCTCTTCTCTTTTCCCCTACCTCACCTCCTTCCTTCCTCCTACCTCACCTCCTTCCTTCCTCCCTCCTCCTTCCTCCTTCCTCCTTCCTCCTTCCTCCTTCCTCCTTCCTCCCTCATCCTTCCTCCTTCCTCCTTCCTCCTTCCTCCTTCCTCCTTCCTCCTTCCTCCCTCATCCTTCCTCCTTCCTCCCTCCTCCTTCCTCCTTCCTCCTTCCTCCCTCCTCCTTTCTCCTTCCTCCTTCCTCCTCCTACTTCTAATCCTCCACTCCCATAAAAATACCTCCTCCTCGTAGAGGTTTATCTGATCATCCTCCTCCTCTTCCTCCTCCTCCTCCTTCTCACCTTTATTCTCTTCGTCCTTTATATCTCTAACTTTTCCTTCTCCTCCCTCTCCTTCTCCTCCTCCTCCTTCCCCACCTTCTCCTCCTCCTCCTCCTCCTCCTATTCCTCCACCTCCTCTTCCTCATCCTCCTCCTTCTTATCCTTCCCCTCCTCCTTCTCCTCTTTCTCTTCCTCCTCCTCCTCCTCCTCCTCCTCCTCCTCCTCTTTCTCCTCCTCCTCCTCTTTCTCCTCCTCCTCCTCCTCCTCCTCCTCTTCCTCCTCCTCCTCCTCCTCCTCCTCCTCCTCCTCTTCCTTCTCCTCCTCCTCCTCTATCAGTAACAGCAGGAGCCAGGTCCCTTCGACAGCGGGAGTTATGTTCTGCCCAGTGACACGTAATCCAACTCTCTCTCTCTCTCTCTCTCTCTCTCTCTCTCTCTCTCTCTCTCTCTCTCTCTCTCTCTCTCTCTCTCTCTCTCTCTCTCTCTCTCTCTCTCTCTCTATCTCTATCTATATCTATCTATCTATCTCTGTATCTCTCTCTCTCTGTATCTCTCTCTCTCTCTCTCTCTCTCTCTCTCTCTCTCTCTCTCTCTCTCTCTCTCTCTCTCTCTCTCTCTCTCTCTCTCTCTCTCTCTCTCTCGCTCTCTCTCGCTCTCTCTCTGTACCTCTCCTCCTCCATCTCCTCCTCTTCCTCCTCCTTCTCCTCCCCCTCCTTCTTCTTCCCCTTCTCCTCCTTCACCTCCTTATCCTACTCCTCCTACTCCTCCTTCTCCTCCTTCACCTGTTTATCCTACTCCTCCTCCTCCTTCACCTCTTCCCCCTTTCACCGCCTCCTCCTTATCTTTCTACTCCTCCTCACCTTCTCCTCTTCCTCCATCTTCACCTCCTTCTTACATCCGCCTCCTCTCTCTCTCTTTCTACTCCTCCTCCTCGCTCTCTCTCTCTCCTCTTCCTCCATCTTCACCTCCTTCTTACATTTCTACTCCTCCTCCTCCTCCTCCTCCTCCTCCTCCTCCTCCACCTCCTCCTCCTCCTCCTCCTCCTCCTCTTACTCGTAGCTCTTACGACCTCCTGTTTATTTCCATCACACTCAAGTCTGGCTGTTATCAGATCTGGAGTATTTCGTAATCTTTATCGCCTCTGTACCTTTTTTCTCCTTCAGGTAATGCACTTCTTCGTCAGGTCATGTTTGTTATGCGTAGATTTTCATCCACGAGAAAAAAAAGACACATTTTACAGTCTTTGTTCAACCTTACTGAAGCCGGTTTTTTTTTTTTTTTTTTTTAAGATGTAAGCTTCATAGTACACTTAAATTAATTCGAGAGGGTTTAGGGCTCTTAGCAGAATGGTTTATAGAAAAATGCTTGATGGAGTTTAAGCTCAGTAAACGTAAAGGGTAACTATCTAAGTACAATTACTGGTTAACTGGAAGCATACCATGCAACGTGACAAGAGAAAATTGTAAACCAATACTCCTTCTATCCTCCGAGGGAGGAGGAGGAGGTGGAGGAGGAGCTGAAGGAGGAGGAGAAGAAGGAGGAGGAGGAGGAGTAGAAATGTAAGAAGGAGGGTTGCATGTAGTTGAAGAGAATAATATATATATATATATATATATATATATATAATATATATATATATACATATATATATATATATAAATATAATAAATGCAAAGTAGACCACTTGGAAAAAGAAACTAACGAAGAAGAGCGCTATCGTATATTACATCCAGTGCAAAAAGAGCACTTTTTGCACTGGATGTAATATACGAAAGCGCTCTGCTTCGTTAGTTTCTTTTTTTTCCAAGTGGTTTACTTTGCATAAGTGAACACATGTACCCGTGGTCTTATTAGCATGTATATATATATATATATATATATATATATATATATTTATATATATCTTGATAAATGGTACATAGAGGCAGGCCGGCCGCTA
>NC_134796.1:39166290-39173790 GCF_046742065.1 Oratosquilla oratoria
GTTGTTGTTGTTGTTGTTGTTGTTGTTGTTGTTGTTGTTGTTGTTGTTGTTGTTGTTGTTGTTGTTGTTGTTGTTGTTGTTGTTGTTGTTGTTGTTGTTGTTGTTGTTGTTATTCATGATGATGAAGTTGCTGTTGTTATTCATGATGATGAAGTTGCTGTTGTTGTTTTGAGTTGTTTTGTTGTTGATGTTGTTGGTGTTGCTGTCGATGATAATATTGCTATTGTTGTTGTTGTTCATGATGAAGTTGCTGTTGTTGTTTTGTTTGTTGTTGATGTTGCTGTTATTTTCGATGATAATATTGCTGTTGTTGTTCATGATGATGATGATGTTGCTGTTATTGGTGGTAGTATCAGTGTTGTTGCCCTAGTCGGTGTTGTCTTTGTTGAAGATGTTGTTATGGGAAGTAGTGGAGTCGATGTTGTTGTTGTTGTTGATTTGTTGTCAGTGGCTTTGGCCCTGCTGCTATTGTCGTTAATTCTGCCGCTGTAGTATGTACTAGAAATGTTTTTGTTTTTCTTCTTCGCTGGTGTTCCCCTGTGAGGTTTTGACCTATTTGATCATTTGGAACCCTCGCATGAACTAAGTCGTTTCGTATTGTAGGGTCGTGGTGGCGTGATGGTAAGGTTTTCGTCTTATAAAAAGTAAGTCGCTGAGTCGAGGGTTCGAATCCCAGTTGGAGAGTTTATCTCCAAATGTCATAATGACACAAAAACATTTGATCCTGTTGGTCAACCTCCCTAGTATAGTGACGTACTCGTAGATTTATTTTTATTTTAATTCATTTATTCAGTTATTTATACATTTCTGTTTGCGTCGCACGATAGCTCAGTGGATACGGGGTCGAAATAATAAACAGATGGTCTTGAGTTCGAGTCCCGGGACCCTCTATGGGTTTGCTGCGTTGGCTCCTGACAGCCGCCGTGGCCAATCGGGAAGGCGACCCTACGTCGGCCTTAAAAAAAAAAAAAAAAAAAAAAAAGGGGGGGGCTTGCCACAACTGACAGGGCTCTGCCCTACCAGGGGTTTCTCACTTCCCACTGAGTTGTATATTCTTGTTCTCATCAATACCACGTGATTTCATTAAAATCCCGAATATTCGAGAAGGAGCCAACCTACCCAGTTATCGTAACCCGGTTACTCACAAATATGACCCTTCAGGTGTCAGGTTAGAATAAAGTATATAAAGATCAACACAGGTCCGTGTATTATAATCGAGGAAAGCTTAAACCAGTTATTCCTAGTAACCCTCTTCAGCCAAACAAAACCCTTCAGCGTTAGCTAGAATGTAATCACGATTAAGGAGCACAAATATAACTAGATATGGAATCTAGAAAAGGATCTAGAGCGATCTGATTCCTCTTAGAAGTGTGTAGGAGGGGCTAGAACCTCGGGAATGCCGGTCGAGCGGTTTATCTGTTGAACCACAGCAACCTTGAAGATCTTTTCCACCTCCTCCTCCTCCTCCTCCTCCTCCTCCTCCTCCTCTTCCTCTCCTATCTTCGTCCTGCTCCTCCTCTTCCTCCTGGTCCTCCTCCTACTGTTCCTCCTCCTCCTTCTCCTCTTCCTCCTCCCTCTCCTCCTCTCCCCTCTCCTCCTCTCCCTCCCCCTCCTCCTCCTCCTCCTCCTCCTACTGTTCCTCCTCCTGGTCCTCCTGCTCCTGGTCCTCCTCCTCCTGGTCCTCCTCCTCCTCCTTCTCTTCCTTCTCTTCCTTCTACTCCTGGTTCTCTTGCTTCTCCTCCTCCTCCTCCTCCTCCTCCTCCTCCTCCTCTTCCTCCTCCTCCTCCTCCTCTTCCTCCTCCTTCTCCCCCTCCCCCTCCTCCTCCCCCTCCCCCTCCTCCTTCTCCTTCTCTTCCTTCTACTACTCCTGGTTCTCCTGGTTCTCCTCCTCCTCTTCCTCCTCCTCCTCCCCCTCCCCCTCCTCCTCCTCCTCCCCCTCCCCCTCCCCCTCCTCCTCCTCCTCCTCCTCTTCCTCCTCCTCCTCCTTGTTCTCTTCCGTCCAAGGAAACAGACCCTCTGGAGGGGGTCTTTGAGGTCGGAGGTTGGGTAGTGAGGCGGGGCCGGGGATGGACCCAGATCGCTTCCCCAGACATCGATAAATCCTAATCATCGTCTGGGCAAATCGCTTGGCGCTTCCATCAACCGGCATCCAGTCTACTAACCGCGTTACTGTGATCTTGTTCGGTTAAGCCCCAAAGGAAGCAGACTCTACGGCGCCCATGGTCCTTATTTTAGGACCTTTTTGGAGAATTTCACCTCTTCGCCAGCGTTTCCCAAACTTCGTGGAAAGTCTTGGTGTAATAATGATGTTCCTAAGGAAGACATAAATATGAATATATTTTACAGTCTTAATTTGTCTATTTCTCTTTCATAAAATACATTTTTTTTGGTAACTGGTCTAACTAAAAAAAGAAGGAAAATCTTTCTCAAATTTATTGACAATTTTAGGCAAATCAAAAATAGCTTAGGGTCTTAGTTTATCTATTTCTCATTCATAAAATACACTTTTTTTATGTAACCGGTTGAATAGAAAAAAGGAAAAGCTTCTTCATATTTATTGATAATTTTAGGCAAATAAAAAACTCGTTATATTTCTCTGGTAATTGCTTCAAATTTGTAATTTATCTTTGTCTCTTAAAGTGTCTGTGAGAAGCTCTCAAGTAACACTAGGATTCTGAGGAATTCTGGTTGCGAATCTTTCCTTTATATACTCCCAACACTCCCATCCCAACCTCCACATACTCCCAAACCCTCTCCACATATTCCCAAACTCCCATCCACATACTCCTCAATAACTTCCTTCTCAGAATCCTACAAACTATCCTCATACATTCCTCAACCTTTTTCCTCCTCACACTCCTAAATTCACTTCCCACGAGACACTCCCAGACCTTACTCCCCCAAACACTCCCAAATTTCCATCCACATACTCTCGTTCCACATTTCCATACCCCTCCTCCACATTTTCTCTTCACTCCATCTCTAAACAGCCCCCACCATCTCCTTATCTCTTTCTTTCTCTCTCTTTCTCTTTCCTTTTTATCTCTTTCTCTTTCTATCTTTCTCTTTCTCTCTTTCTCTTTCTCTCTCACACTTTTTCTCTTTCTCTCTTACTCTCTTTCTCTCTTTCTCTCTCTCTTTCTTTCCCTTTCTCTTTCTTTCCCTTTCTCTTTTTCTCTCTTTTTTCTTTCTCTATCTCTTTTCCTTTCTCTATCTCTTTTCCTTTTTCTTTCTCTCTTTCTTCCTCTTTCTTTCTTCCTCTTTCTCTTTCTTTCTTTCTCTTTCTCTATTCCCCTCTCTCTCTCTCTCTCTCTCTCTCTCTCTCTCTCTCTCTCTCTCTCTCTCTCTCTCTCTCTCTCTCTCTCTCTCTCTCTCTCTCTCTCTCTCTCTCTCTCTCTCTCTCTCTCTCTCTCTCGTTTCTCTCGTTTTTTGTTTTGTAATTTAATTTTCTCTCCCTGACCTTCTTTCTTTTCCCCCGATCCTCCACACAGCCGTTAATTCTGTCCAATACTTCGTTGCATCTACATTTGAGTCTTACGTTCCTTTGGTTGGCTGCCCGGGTCCTTGGGTCCATCTGAGCGGGGAAGAAGAACGGAGGGGCAGTGAGGGGGAGGGTGGGGACGGTAGGGGGAAAGAAAGGGGAAGGAGGGGGAAGGAAGGGGGGAAAGGAGAGGGAGCGTTGGGATAAGGGAAAGAATACAGAAGGAGGGGGGGAAGGAAGGGGAGGAGGGGGGAAGGAGAGGGAGGGTGGGGACGGGAGGGGGAAGGAAGGGGAGGATGGGGGAAGGAGAGGGAGGATAGGGTAAGGAAGGGGAAGAGTTAAGGTCATGATGAGGGTGAAAAGGAAAATGTGGATGAAGTTGTTGAGAAGGTTGAAAGGAATGATGATTGCTTCAGGTGACGAACTTGGAGAACAGGAAGAAAAGGGGGAAAGGGAAAGAAAGGGTAAGGGTAAGGAGAGTAGGTAAGGAGTAGGGAAGGAGTAGGTAAGGAGTAGGGTAGGAGTAGGACGAGGAGAGGGTGAAGGAAAGGAAAATGGAGGTTAATTTAAAGCAATACTATTTAATCAATGTGATTTGATGTCTGCAATTCGAGTACTACCAGGTAATATGAATTTTGGGTCTTTCACACACACACACACACACACACACACACACACACACACACACACACACACACACACACACACACACACACACACACACACACATATATATATATATATATATATATACATGCGAAAAATAATAAGAAAAATAATGATAAGACCGAGCGCTTTCACCTATTCAGACATTTTCAAATGTCTGAATAGGCGAAAGCGCTCGGTCTCGTTTCGTTTATTTTCCTTGTCATTTTTCGCGTTCAAGTGATTTCTTCATATATATATATATATATATATATATATATATATATATATATATATATATATATATATATATATTGCTGGTAACCACTAAGGAAATCGGAAGAGATAAGTAATTCCCAAGCGATTTCGTGTAATTCCCTTGAAGATGTGAATGACACGAAAGTGCTTGGGAATTACTGTTTCCGATTTCCTTTGTGATTACCAGAAAAATATTTTTGGATCACGTGTTTTAGTTATCTTTCTGCATATATATATACATATATATATGTATATATACATATGTATATATATATGTATATATATATCAATATATATATTTATATGTATATGTATATATATATGTATATATATGTATATATATGTATATATATGTATATATATGTATATATATGTATATATATGTATATATATATATATATATATATATATATATACATATATATACATATATATACATATCGAAGATCTGACCGTCAGACCCATGCATGTATGTAACGTACATCTCAAGCTTGTAAATTTTCACACCTGCCTTGAGATCATTGCTTCTCAACGTAGGATGCACGCCCCACAGGTGGGCAATTGGGTTTTTCAGGTGGGCAATTCAGTTTTTCAGGTGGGCAATATGATTTTTAAGGGGGGCAATTGAAGGCAATTGAGGAAATCTGAGTCAATTTTTTGTTCTATTCTATTCAATTTGTTATTTTATTTTTCATTGATGCCTTGTTCTTTTGAAGTGGTTTGAAACCAAGGTTTTATGCTTTTTCGGCTAAAGGGGAGTTTGTTTTTCAAGTGATAAGATTTGTATATAACCACATGGGGGGTATCGGTATTTTAAAAATGATTAGGTGGGGCATGGGGAGGTGACCCTACGTAGGCATAAAAAAAAAAAAAAAAAAAAACATTGAGGACCACTGGTTTGGATGTAAGGACCCGCTTTCTTAGCACTCACTTCTATTTGTACCTTTCTCATATATTACCAGAATTGTTCATGTATAATTCACTCGTTGCTGTGTAATTCTATTGCATCTTTCTCATATATTACCAGAATTGTTCATGTATAATTCATTTTTGTACAATCGTCGTCGTTGCTGTGTGTAATTGTGTAATTTTATTATCACATTTTACTCTTGAAAATGTCTTTCTCAAGACGAAAAGTCGAGCCTCTACAATTAAAGGAAAAGAAACGGGAGCATACGGAGACCTAGTTTCAGTTCACCCGGATAATGGCAAAATTTTGATTAGGAAAATTGAAATACGAGGAAAAGTCTGAATAACCACTGCAATGCTGTAATTTTTTGCTCAACTTGCATATATATATATATATAATATATATATGTATTAATATATATATATATATATGTATGTATACATATATATGTATGCATATATATATATGCATGGGTTCGAGTCCTTGTGCGTCCCTCGTTACAATTTCTGCATGCGCCTATATGGCTTAGAATTAAAGTGCATTGTGGTTGATAAAACGTATCTCTAAACACTGGGACCCATTCAGTGTCGTACATATATATATATATATATATATATATATATATATATATATATATATATATGTGCAAAGAAATCACAAAACACACGTGATAAAATATTTTTGCAGAAACCACCGGGAAATTGAAAAAACAGATACCGAACGTTTTCGTCTATTTAGACATTTTCAAAGGTACATATCTAAATAGACGAAAACGTTCGGTATCTGTTTTTTCAATTTCCCGGTGGTTTCTGCAAAAATATCATATATATGTATATTATATATATGTATATTATATATATGTATATTATATATATGTATATTATATATATGTGTATTATATATATGTATATTATATATATGTATATTATATGTATATTATATATATGTATATTATATATATGTATATATATATATATATAATATATATATATATGCATATATACACATATATATATATATATATATATATATATATATGCATATATATATATATATGTAATTTTATTTTCAATTTTCCGATGTATTCATTTATGTATTCATTTTTATATCCATCCCTTTTTTAAAAACCCTGTGATCATTGTATATGTACTGATATCATTGACTGAATTATTTATCTAATTACGTACTTATCGTATTTCCTTTTTAACTTGTGATCTAGTTATGCCGACTGTTGCTACGAAACAAGCTGTGCTTCTTTATTTTCTCAGCTGATTCAAACTTTGTTTGGACAGTTGGCGGTCGAGTTCAGACGGAAGGGCGACGGTGGAATTGGCGCCAGCCGCGAGAAGTCGGAAAGACTTGGCGCCAAACTAAAGGGGCGTTCCGCACGTGCATGCTTTACCGTAGGCTTGCCTGCACAAACCGGTTTGTATACGGATTCCCGTGCGTGTGGACGAAGTAGTAAACAGTATAAAACCGCTAAAATAAGCTCTTCGTCAGGCATGACTACCACCACCTAGACCTAGAAATGGACTGACGATTGTGCATACTTTTTTGTAACGTGTGGACACGCAGGGGTGTTCCGTATAGTTTGCACAAACTCGTAACGCGCAAGTAAGTCGCTGCGTCTGAAACCCCCTTAACCCATTGAACTCCGATGACAAGATGTCTTGTCATTTGGTCAAATAAAACAAAAAATCATAAAACACCAAAATGTTTGATCAAACACCAGAAAAATATGACGTCAGTCCTCGCTTAGCTCGCGAGCGAAGCGAGGACTGACGTCATATTTTTCTGGTGTTTGATCAAACATTTTGGTGTTTTATGATTTTTTGTTTTATTTGACCAAATGACAAGACATCTTGTCATCGGAGTTTAATGGGTTAAGGGCCCAGTTACCCAAAGCTTACGACCTGTTTCCGACCACCGGCGACCGGGCTGATTTTGCGCTGTTCCTCTGTTTATAAAGATAATTCAAGACAATGCAGTTGGAATGAATCTCCCCTGCCATGAAGATGAATATGAAATAGCCACTTGGCGCCAACCACGAGAGATACAAAAGTGCCACCGTCCAAGGTGGTCGGAAACGGGTCGTAAGCTTGGTGTGGCTGGGAATTAAGGGATTCAATCTTCCCACACGGGATGTAAAGACATTCTAGTGAAGAGAATCGCCCGGGTTCATTCGAAATATTATAATGATAAATGC
>NC_134796.1:39176290-39178790 GCF_046742065.1 Oratosquilla oratoria
GAGAAAGAGAGAGAGATAGAGAGAGAGAGAGAGAGAGAGAGAGAGAGAGAGAGAGAGAGAGAGAGAGAGAGAGAGAGAGAGAGAGAGAGATCACGTGTGTATGTGACCTATGTGTCTGCATTGTTATAATTATACGATGCGTGCATCCCGGCCGAGTTAATTACATTCCTTAATCCCTCCCTCGTGGCGCCAGGCCGCCTCTTGTTTGGCTCCAACTGGCGCCAAGCGATTTTATTCGCTTAAAGAGGTTAATTTGGCGAAATATCGAGTTTATAACAGCCTCCATGTTGATGTCTTTACGTGTGCTTAAACGTGTTTAGGCTTGTTTAGATTTGCTTAGACGGTTTTAGAAGTGCTTAGACGTGCTTAGAAGTGCTTAGACGTACTTAGATGAATTAAGATATGCTTGGACGTTTTCGGAAGTATTTAGACGTGCTTAGAAATGCTTAGACGTACATAGATGTTTTTAAATGTGTTTAGATGTTTTAGAAGTACTTAGACGTGCTTAGACGTTCTTAGAAGTGGTTAGGCGTACTTAGACGTTTTTGCATGTGCTTAGATTTTTTTAAAAGTGCTCAGATGTTCTTAAAAGTGCTTAGATGTACTTAGACGTTTTTAAATGTGCTTAGACGTTTTTAGGAGTGCTTAGACGTGCTTAGAAGTGCTTAGACGAACTTAGACGGTTTTAGATGTGCTTAGACGTGTTTAAAGTGCTTAGAAATATTATATTCATTTTTTTCATTTATTTGTTTATTCATTTATTAGACATGTTTAGATGTGCTTAGACGTGATTAGACGTGTTCAGTGATTCGGTGATTCTCGCCTTATGACAGCCTTCGATATGTCGACTTTGCCTATATACGTCTGACTTATACAGACGATTCCATTCATGCAAGAGGCGGACTCTAGACTGAATGAGGTCGTGACCTACCGCGACCCCGTCCGTCACGTATAGAGTCTGTTCTTAGGCTGAATGAAGTCGCCTGTATTAGCCAGAGTAGAAACTGTGGATTCAGGACGCCATATTGAAAAAGTTCATCTTCTTGTCTCACCTTCAGCTACTTTCAATTGTTTCAGGTTTGTGTTGTTTGTTCGTTCGTTTGTTTGTTTTGTTTGTTTCCCCTTGCTTCATATTTTGTTTGTGTTGATTTTCATGTCTTTGTTCGTTTGTTTGTTTGTGTTATCTCTTATTTTTGTTTGTTAGTTTTTTGTTTTATTGATTTATTCGTAATTCCATCGATTTCTTTCATCCTTTGTCTATTTAAATTCATTTACAGTGACGTAGTTATCTATTGAATCATTGATTATATTCTCTATTTTATCCTTGTGTTTTGATGTATCATTCATGATTTATTTATTCGTATATTCATTTATTTGATTTTTGTTTTGTTTCTTGTATGTCTATTTATCAATCTAGGTATTTATGTATTAATTTAGTTATTTGTTAATTTATTCATTTGATTATTTGTTTACTTATTTTTCTTATTTATTTATTAATCTATTCACTTATTAATTTGTTTCTTCATTGATTTGGTTATTCATCTTTTAATGAATATATTTTTATGCTTTTTTTCCTGTGTGTCATTCATTTCGGTAGGAAGACAGACCTTGTTTATTTTTCTTATTCATTTATTATTTATCTATTTATTCAATTGTTTATTTGTTTCTTCATTCATTTGATTATTCATTTTTTACTGAATATATTTTTATCCTTCTTTCCGGTGTGTCAATTAATTTCGGTAGGAACACTTTATTTATCTATTAATTATCTATTTATTATTTATTCATTCATTTATCAATTTGTTTCTTCATTCATTGGCTCATTCACCTTTTAATGAATATATCTTTATCCTTTTTTCATTTGTGTTCATTCATTTTGGTATGAAGGCAGACTTTATTTATTTCTTATTTGCCTATTTATTTATTATTTTGTTTAGTTATTTATTATTTATTCATTTGTTTATCTATTGACTTGTTCATTTGTTTCTTCATTCCTTTGGTTATTCATCTTTTATTGAATATATTTTAAACTTTTTTCTCCTGTGTATCCATTCATTTCGGTAGGAAGACAGACCTTGTTTATTTATTTCTTATCTATTTATTGTTTATTTATCTATTTATTTATTTATTCACTTTTTCATTTATTTCTTCATTTGATTATTCATCTTTTATTGAATATATCCATTTATTTATTTCTTATTTATCTATTTATTTATTATATTTTATTTATTTATTTATTTTATTCATTTATTCATTTATTCATTTATTCATTTATTCATTTATTCATTTATTCATTTATTCATTTATTCATTTATTCATTTATTCATTTATTCATTTATTTATTTATTTATTTATTTATTTATTTATTCACTTGTTCATTTGTTTCTCCATTCATTTGTTATTCATCTTTTGATAAATATATTTTTATCCTTTTTTCTTCTGTGTGTCCATTCATTTCGGTGTGAAGACAGGTCAGTGGCGTGATTTGGGCCAGGTCAAC
>NC_134796.1:39188790-39196290 GCF_046742065.1 Oratosquilla oratoria
TGAAAATCTTTATCAACTACGAATATATATGTTGTATGAATGCACACACACACACACACACACACACACACACACACACACACACAGTCTTTATACAATTACATTAATTTTGTTTTGGCATCCACGTAAAATATAGATATACATGTAAGAACTTTGAAAATTGTAAATGACAAAAATCTCAATTTGAGAGATGCAGTAATAAACCATGACATTTTGGCCCAATATTCGAATGCAGTATCAATGGAAATCTAGGAAGCTAGGAATGAAAATGTGGAGATGAAATAGCTTATTTCCTCTTGCCTGGACAATGGATTTGATTTTTTTTTCTTTCGTTGAAGGACGGGCAGTTTCTGTGTCTCTGTTCGTTTAGTGATTATGTCACAAATAGCTCACAGACGTTTTCCATCCCATTTTCTCCTATACGGGGGTTTTCCATTTTCTTCTTGGTTCTGTCTTTCCTCTTTTGTGGATTTTTTTTCATTTAATTTAGGAGTGTTTTTCGGTATTCATATGAATTCATATGTCTTTGGGATGTACGTTCACGTGCATATAGACACACACACACACACACACACACACACACACACACACACACACACACACACACACACACACACACACACACACACACACACACACACACACACACACACACACACACACACACACACACACACACACACACACACAAACAAACACACACACACACACCCTCTACCCCTTTTTCCTTCTTACTTACAATTATATCAGGCCAAGGATTACCACTCCCAGACTTTCTTCGAACGATAAATTACAAAGTTGGGGAATGGAACCGGTAATAGTCCCTTGGATCGGTCCGGATTACCGGGGCATACCCAAAAATATTATTATTATTATCTGTTGTTATTATTATTATTATCATTATTTTGTGTGTGTACGTGTTTATGTAAAATCATTTATCTGAATGTTTATTTAGTTCCAAGTTTGCAGATATCCCAATACGAGACTAAACATCCAACTCCGGACATAATTCCTTTTGCTTCCTTCCCTTGTAACATACCTCCAACGTCCATATACACCACATCCTCATATAAACCTGAACACAAATTAAATCACAAGAAATAACCACATAGTATGCCTAAATCTATTATAATATGACATGTATGTTTAAACCTTCCTTTTGTAACAAACAATAAAATTAAGATTGTAAAACTGGTAACTCCTCTCACCATGATGTTGAACTCAGCATTTAAATAGTATATAAACCAAGAACGGAAGGGAGAGTGCCAGTTACCAGGTGAAAGTAGATCCCGTAGGATCTACGACGTGTACCTAAAGTGCCCAAATATAGTTAAGGAAAGACACAGGCAAGTTTTATTGCAATACACGTCGCTAATGCGGATTCACCCTTCATCTTAATAAAATCGCGTCAATTTAGGAACTCAAAGGGTCTAAGACATCCGGGGGACTACCAAGAAAATATGTCTCGGTGGTAAAAAAAAATTAAAGAATGTTTTCTTCAGACGCTGAAGCCAGACACTTCTATTCACCCGAAAGGAAGACTCCGACATGAGAGCATTTTGGGACTCAAAGGAACCAAAGGAATCGATCGAAACTGAGGCGAGGGAGCGGACGTTGGGCCACAGGGGAAGAGAAAATACGGACGATTAACAAAATGGCTTCCTTGATTGGATATCAGGTTTGGGTTGGATGCGGGAGTGGGAAAAGGAGGGAGGAGGAGGAATTATAGGTTAGGAGCCGAAGAGGAGAACTACGCGGGTGTAGGAGGAGGCGGGGCCGGGAGGTCAATAATGGAAGTAGGGATTCTCTCTCTCTCTCTTTCTCTCTCTCTCTCTCTCTCTCTCTCTCTCTCTCTCTCTCTCTCTCTCTCTCTCTCTCTCTCTCTCTCTCTTTCTCTCTCTCTTTCTCTCTCTTTTTCTCTTCTTTTCTCTCTTTTTCTCTTTCATTGTCTTTTTCTTTCTTTCTCTTTTTCTTTCTTTCTCTTTCTCTTTCTCTTACTTTTTCTTTCTCTTTCTCTTTTTTCTCCTTTTTTCTTTTTCTCTTTTTCTTTCTCTTTCTCTTTTTCTCTCTTTTTATCTCTATTTTTCTCTCTTCTCTCTTTTTCTCTTTTTTATCTTTATCTCTCTTTTTCTCATTTTCTTTTTTCTCTTTTTCTCTCTCGCTCTCTCTCTCTCTCTCTCTCTCTCTCTCTCTCTCTCTCTCTCTCTCTCTCTCTCTCTCTCTCTCTCTCTCTCTCTCTCTCTCTCTCTCTCTCTCTCTCTCACAATGCAGCTGGAGAATGCAGCAAGAATGGATCAGTTCGTGCGGAGAAGCGGAAGGAAAAGAAATTGGAGAGTTGCAGATCGAGACTCTTTCGAAGTCTTCGAGGTGGTTTCTCGAACTCAGCGAAGTCGTCTTCTTGTGTCGATCTGGAAGTAAGCAGGTCATCGCGAGGCGTCGAACTTTTCTTCTTCTTCTTCTTCTTCTTCTTCTTCTTCTTCTTCTTCTTCTTCTTCTTCTTCTTCTTCTTCTTCTTCTTCTTCTTCTTCTTCTTCTTCTTCTTCTTCTTCTTCTTCTTCTTCTTCTTCTTCTTCTTCTTCTTCTTCTTCTTCTTCTTCTTCTTCTTCTTCTTCTTCTTCTTCTTCTTCTTCTTCTTCTTCTTCTTCTTCTCTTTTTCTTCTTCTTCTTCTTCTTTTTCTTCTTCTTCTTTTTCTTCTTCTTTTTCTTCTTCTTCTTTTTCTTCTTCTTCTTTTTCTTTTTCTTCTTCTTTTTCTTTTTCTTCTTTTTCTTCTTCTTTTTCTTCTTCTCATTCCTCTTATTCTTCTTATTCTCCTCCTCCTTCTTGTTCTTTTTGTTCTTTTTCTTCTAGCTCTTCTTCTCCTCCTATTTCTTCTTCTCCTTTTCCTTCTCCTTCTCCTTCTTTTTTCCTCCTTCTCCTTCTTTTTTCCTCCTTCTCCTTCTTCTTATTCTCCTTCTTATTCTTATTACTTTTCTTATTCTTCTTATTCTTATTCTTATTCTTATTCCTAATCTTATTATTATTCTTAGACTTTTTCCCTAATTGACCGCCTGGCGTTGGAAAGGTAGAAGTAGCTGTGGAAGAATGAAACCACATTTCTCTGCGTAAGGCGACAACAAAGACGCGGGCATTAAAAAATTACCCAGAATATGTCAAAGCTATTCAGTTGCATATATCCTGAGTGCTAGATGGGGGGGATCACTAGAAAATAGAAAATAAAACCGAATTTCATCAGCGAAATTGTATTTAAGTAACAAGAAATTAACTTGTAACTAAATAGTTTTGGTATATTGCAGAGGTTCTGCGATTTTCCCTTATGTTTTTTTTTCTCTCCTAGCCACCACATCGAAGGGAATAGAAATGACAAGAAATGGAGGAATTTTTGAAAAGGAAAAGGAGTAGAGAAAATACAGTTTAAGAAAAACTGAAAGATTGCAAAAACAAGACGGACAATGGCAATTTAAAAAAAAAAGACAAAACAAATACCTAAATACCTAAAACCCCTAAAAAGAAAAAAAGAAAAGAAAAGAAACTAGAGGTGTTTTGAATGGGATTAGATGATTATTCTTATCGGATCAGATCGCATTTGGAATAGTCCTACTGCTCGGCAAAAGAAGAGCAAGAGGAGGAGGAGGAGGAGGAGAATGAGGAGGAGGAGAATGATGAGGAGGAGGAGGAAGAGGAAGAGAATGATGATGATGATGATGATGTTGATGAGGTGAAGGAGGAGGAGGAGGAGGAGGAGGAGAAGGAGAAGGAGGAGAAGGAGGAGAAGGAGAGGAGCAGGAGGAGCAGGAAGATGAGGAGGAGCAGGAGGAGAAGGAAGAGCAGGAGGAGGGGAGGAGCAAGAGGAGGAGGAGGAGGAGGAGGAAGAGGAAAGGAACACAAAGGAACACAAAGGAACACAAAGAAAGAACAAACAACAGCAGGCCTACTGGCCCTAACGAGGTTGTTTGTATTTATTACCCAGGGAAGAAAACAGGGCAACTAGGCGATAGAAGATGAACTAACACTACTGCAGGAGGAGGAGGAGGAGGAAGAGGAGGAGGAGGAGGAGAAGGAGGAGAAGGAAGAGGAGGGTGGAGGAAACGACGACACGAACCCGAAGGATATTTTCGTACAAT
This sequence comes from Oratosquilla oratoria, assembly GCF_046742065.1. Taxonomy (NCBI): domain Eukaryota; kingdom Metazoa; phylum Arthropoda; class Malacostraca; order Stomatopoda; family Squillidae; genus Oratosquilla; species Oratosquilla oratoria. Next base: position 39,192,913 of record NC_134796.1, read on the forward strand.
AGATTACGATGTACGACTAAAAGACAAAACTAGCTTCCCAGCTTTGTACGGAGATAGATGAAACATGGCGAAGCATTATGAAAATCTGCTTATCCGTCTTCGGCCGATTCTCATAATGCTTCGGCCATGTTTCATCGATCTTTTCGACAAACCTTGGAAGATAATTTACCTCTTTACCTCGTCATCTTTGGTGATTCGTTTAGAATTTTGTTTTGGGCTATTATTAAGTGATTTTAATAAGATGAGATTTAAACTCGGGAAGAAATTGGCTCCATTGCTGTCAAGACATTGTACTATAGATGGGTTAACGTTACTGGGTTAAGAGTTATGATATTCCATCTTGGTTAAGAACTTAGTGCAATAACTAAACTAACTGTACATAAAAAACGTACATGTTTATATGTATGTATATATGTATATAATATATATATGTACATATATATATATATATATATATATATATATATATATATATATAATATATGTATGTATTTTATGTATATTGTATGTATATTCATATACCAACGCCATTTTTCTACTTACAAGGGAGTTAGCCAAAAAACAAAAGCATAAAATCCACTTCCACCCATTCCATTCGCACATGCTCCACCTCCACTCACCCCCCTCTCTCCCACTTATCTTGGCTCCTGCTGGATGACGGGTCATCCCTGCATCTCATCCACTGCCCTGGATCAGAAGCAATGTAGCAAGACATAGCACATCCACAGCAAAGCCGCTTCATTGAATCGGCGACCCCAACTCTCCATTCCCTCATATAGAGAAAGAGAAGACAGCGAGAAATCCCTTCGTGCTGCGTCAAAATATCATTCAAACATACTCCCCCCTCCTCCCCCATCTACTCCCTTCTATGGATCACAACGTCATCCATACAAAACCATTCTCCACTCACCCCTATCTTCTGTCTTCTTCCTTCCTTTCTCAACAGACATTCCCCTCTTTCCCAATGCCCCATTTACCTCATCCATCCATCTCATCCTTAGTCGCCCCTTCATGTTCACTCCACCCACCTCTGTCTTCCACATATATTTTACTATTTTCTTCACCCATTCTCTCCATGTGTCCAAACCTCCCAAAACTCTTTCATTAACCCTATCTTCCAACTCCCTTTCCACCTCCCACTCTCCTCCTCACCTCGTTTCTCACTCTATCCAGACTAGTAACCCCTACCATACTTCTCAGGCATTTCATCTCAAACACATTCAAACTCCTCCTCTCTTCCTCTCTTATGTTCCATATTTCTGCACCATACAGTGCTGTCGGCACAATCACTCCTTCATACAATCTCCTCTTAGCATCCGTTCCCAAAAGTCTATTTCACACTACACTTTTTAATCCCCGCAAGGCATTTACTTGTATATAATATGTATGTAATATATATATATATATATATATATATATATATATATATATATATGTATATATATTGTGTGTGTGTGTGTGTGTGTGTGTGTGTGTGTGTGTGTGTGTGTTTCTTCCATCCTTCCTTCCTTATTTTTTTCCCTCCATCTACCCTCTTTTTCTTCCCTTCCTCCCTTTCGTCCTTCCCTCTTCTACTCTCTTCTAGGAAATCACCTTGACCCAAACTTTCCTCCTTCGCTTTTTTTTTTTTTTTTTTTCTTTCTCTTGAAGACCCTCTCAGGCGGCTTTCGGAGACCAAATGATCTGCAAAGGTTCTCTCGATGAAGGAGGTAATGACATCATTAGTCAACGCAAAGAGCACCTCAGATTCGGAATCGATCTCGGGCCCAAAGCCCGTTATTCATGCTTGTGTCCAAATACTGTACACACACACACACACACACACACACACACACACACACACACACACACACACACACACACACACACACACACACACACACACACACACACACATATATATATATATATATATATATATAAGTAGTGGATAAGGGGGCGCTTATGTGTGAAAGATATTTTGACGCAAACCGAAGGAATTTCTCCGCATCTTTTCTTTTTCTGCATGACGAGACGGAGAGGGGGGGGACGGTTGCCGACTAAGTGAAGCGGCCTTGCTGTAGATGTACTGTGTCTTGCTGCATTGCGTTTTACCCAGGGCAGTTGGCGGGTGCAGGGATGACGCAGCATCCATATATATACGGTATGAATGTATGCATGTTTGTATGTGTATATGTATAATATATATATACATATATATATATATATACATATATATATATATATATATATATATATATATATATATATATATATATATATATATATATATATATATATATATATATATAAAGTATATTGTGTGCGTAAAATCACCCTCCACCACCCAAGGGCATCGTCTTGCTCAAGCTCATCCTTTCTGCAGAGCGAAAAGTCTTGACAAATTTCGATCGTTCCTTCCACACCATTTGAGACTCTCTTAACCCTTTCAGCACCTCGGCGACACTCTTGAAGACCTTTCTTCTGGATCAGAACAGACAATTCCATGCGGCCGAGTGGGTCCTGGAAGGAGCCGCGGTCGGCAGACTCCTTGATGTTGTGGTCCGTTTCCAGAAGGGATAAGACACTATGTAACAGATTCGGAGTGTGAGATCGCGTGGTCGGATGACTGAGTTCAATATTTTTCTTTTCTTCTTCATATTTTTCTTTTCTTTGTGGGTCTGTGGGTGCAATGGCGTGTGAGAAGGGACCCTACAGGATTTAGGTGTCCCTGGGATCCTAGCTTGGTTGGGTAGAGAGGGAAAAGAAGTGAGAAGAGAGGAAAGGGATAAGTGGAGGTTAAAAGCTGAGAGGTAAAATATTTAGTGATGGAAGTGTGTGTGTGTGTGTGTGTGTGTGTGTGTGTGTGTGTGTGTGTGTGTGTGTGTGTGTGTGTGTGTGTGTGTGTGTGTGTGTGTGTGTGTGTGTGTGTGTGTGTGTGTGTGTGTGTGTGTGTGTGTGTGTGTGAGGGTGTTCTTCCAGGCCCGTTGATTGAGGTCCAATAAAATCCTTGAGGGTGCTCTTCCAAATCCTGCTGATTGAGGTCCATAAATCCTTGAGGAGGTTCTTCCAGGTCCTGTTGATTGAGGTCCAATAAAATCCTTCAGGATGTTCTTCCGGGTCCTGCTTATTGAGGTCCAATAAAATCCTTGAGGATGTTCTTCCAGGTCCTGTTGATTGAGGTCCAATAAAATCCTTGAGGATGCTCTTCCATGTCCTGTTGATTAAGGTCCAATAAAATCCTTCAGGATGTTCTTCCGGGTCCTGCTTATTGAGGTCCAATAAAATCCTTGAGGATGTTCTTCCAGGTCCAGCTGATTGAGGCTCTGGAACACACATCCTCAAGTCTTCTGGTCATCCTTCCTTCACCTTTCTGAGGGCATCAATAAAGACCAACAG
>NC_134796.1:39206290-39223790 GCF_046742065.1 Oratosquilla oratoria
CCCCACCCCCCTGCACCCCACTGATCCGACCAGATTGGATCGTGAATGAGCTAATTTCGGTTTGTGCGACCGCCATACACAATCTAATCTGATCCGATCCGGCCATATCTGTCCGGCGCTCTCACGACCAGATCGTAACGTGGATGGGGGATTCTTACCTGTTCTTTCATCATCGAAAAAAATAATTATAGATATTTTTTTATGGGATTATATTGTGTTTACCTCATAGTATTGATGAAATGGCTTGAGTATTGTCAATAACTGTTTATTGACGATTGATTCCGTAAACTATATTTCGTGACTTCGAGAGCAAAGACTAACGATTTTGGGCCGTATTGACTCTTAGCATAAGGGTGATAATTCTGTGAAAAGTCACTCTTCAGGTTCTGGTTCAGGTTTAGAAATGCGACTGGAAATCTTGAAAAAAAGGCAAAAGTGAATTTGATGATGATGATGGTGATGATGGTGATGATGGTGATGATGTAAATGATGGTGATGATGGTGGTGATGGTGATGATGGTGATGATGATGATGATGATGGTGATGATGATGGTGGTGACGGTGGTGATGGTGATGATGGTGATGATGATCACCATCATCATCATCATCATCATCATCAGTCATTATCATTATCATTATTATTATCGTTATCATTATTATTATCGTTATTATCATTACCATCGTTAGAGGAGGAGGAGGAGGAGGAGGAGGAGCAAGAGGAGAAGGCGGATGTAAAGGAAGAGGAGGAGGAGGAGGAAGTGAAGGAGGAGAAGCCGGGGGAGGAGGAGGGAGGGAGGGAGGGAGGGAGGGAGGGAGGAAGAGGAGGAGGAGGAGGAGGAGGAGGATGAGGAAGAGGAAGAGGATGAGGAGGAAGAGGAAGAGGAGGAGGAAGAGGAGGAGGAGGAGGAAGAGGAGGAGGAAGAGGAGGAGCAGAAGAAGAAGAGTCAGGAACGAACCGTCTGCACTGACCCATGGACCTTGCGAGAACAAACTTGCGACACATCAATTTCATCCTCCGAAGACTTTTAAACCTTCAATGCTGCTCCCTTTGCCACCCACCCCCACTCCCCATCCCCTCCCCCTTCTCTCCCCCTCCTCTCCCTCCTTTCCCCCTCCTTTCCCCCTCCCCTCCCTCCCTTTCCCCTCCCCTCCCCCTCCTCTCCCCCTCCTCTGCCTCCTTTCCCCCTCCTTTCCCCCTCCCCTCCCTCCCTCCTTTCCCCCTCCCTCCCTCCCTCCCTCCCTCCCTCCTTCCCTCCTTTCCACCTCCCTCCCTCCTTTACACCCTCCCCTCCCTCCTTTACCCCCTCCCCTTCCCCCCTCTTCCCTCACTCCCTCCCCTCCCTCCCTCCCTCCCTCCCTCCCCTCCCTCCCTCCCTCCCTCCCTCCCTCCCTCCCTCCCTCCCTCCCTCCCTCCCTCCTTCCCTCCCTCCCTCCCTCCCTCCCTCCCTCCTTCCCTCCTTCCCTCCCTCCCTCCCTCCTTCCCTCCTTCCCTCCTTCCCTTTTGCCCTTCCTTATCTCCCTTAATCTTCCCTTTCATTTCTTCTCTTTCCCCGTTCCACTCCACCATTCCTTTGCCCTCTCTATCCCCTTGCCCTCCCTCCCCCAACATCAACGACTCTCTCTCTCTCTCTCTTTCTCTCTCTTCATCTCAGTAAATCACTCTTTTTACTCCCTCTTCTTTCTCCTTCACCCAATTTGTCTTCCTCTTCCCCTCTCTTCTCCTCTTCCTCTTCCACTCCTCACTTTGTCTATTCACGGGTTTTCATTCTCTTCCTTCTCACCTCTTGCTCTCTCTCTCTCTCTCTCTCTCTCTCTCTCTCTCTCTCTCTCTCTCTCTCTCTCTCTCTCTCTCTCTCTCTCTCTCTCTCTCTCTCTCTCTCTCTCTCTCTCTCTCTCGTCTGTCTACAAGAACTGAACATTCTTCTCCTTTCTTTCTTTTGTGTGTGCTCGGAATATTTTTTTCTCAAAATTTCTTGATTCTATTTTTATTTTCTTATTTACAAACTCTTCTTTGTCTTGCTAGCCTACGTGCGATATCTCTACATAAATGTATGAGTATATATATATATGTATATATATAAATGCATATATATAAATGCATATATATATATATATATATATATATATATATATATATATATATATATTATTTGGATGATGGAGAACATAAACACAGGGGAAGGCTCGGAACCCTAAACACTCTAACGTTTCGTTCGCGTAGAACTTCTTCAGAGAGTGTATGTAGAACTGCAGTTGAAGTTTATGTACTAAATCTAATTATCTTTTCGGACACTTGGGAAAGGTCGTTTTTCTGGCGTGTTTTAGAATTAAAATACTAGTTTCTTTAGCTAAATTGATAAACCCTCCTCGATGATTCGATGAATTATTAGTTGAAATATATGCTGATTCAACAATTCTTCTAGTGAATTTATCAAAACCTTTATGTAGCACTTCAGCTTCTCTCCAGTTTGGTAAATGATCGAATTTTTCCGCATGAACTACTAAAGAATTAGATGTCCTATGTGCTTTTATGTCGTTTTTATGTTCATAAATTCTTTTTTCTAATCCTCTTGACGATTCGCCAAAATAAGCCAACTGCAGTTCTACATACACTCTCTGAAGAAGTTCTACGCGAACGAAACGTTAGAGTGTTTAGGGTTCCGAGCCTTCCCCTGTGTTTATGTTCTTCATCATCCAAATAATTTGTCTAAAATACTTATCAATATATATATATATATATATACTCTTCTCTTCTCCTTCCTATCCTCTCCCATCTCCTCCCTCCACTCTCTCCCTCTTCCACTCTTTCCCTCTTCCACTCTTTCCCTCTCCCTCCACTCTCTCCCCTCCCTCCACTCTCTCCCCTCCCTCCACTCCCTCCCCTCCCTCCACTGCCTCCACTATCTCCACTGCCTCCATTCTCTCCACTCCCTCCACTGCCTCCACTCTCCCCTCTCTCCACTCCCTCCACTCCCTCCACTCCCTCCACTCTCTCCCCTCTCTCCCCTCCCTCCACTCTCTCCCCTCCCTCTACTCTCTCCACTCTCTCCCCTCCCTCCCCTCCCTCCACTCTCTCCCCTCCCTCCACTCTCTCCCCTCCCTCCACTCTCTCCCCTCCCTCCACTCTCTCCCCTCCCTCCACTCTCTCCCCTCCCTCCACTCTCTCCCCTCTATCTCCTCCCTCCACTCTCTCCCCTCTATCTCCTCCCTCCACTCTCTCCCCTCTATCTCCTCCCTCCACTCTCTCCCCTCTATCTCCTCCCTCCACTCTCTTACTTCTCCTCCTCTGGCTCTTCCTCCTCCGTTATCTCTCTCTCTCTTCTCATCCTTTTTCTTCCCCCCTCCCCTCCCTTCCCCCCTACTCCCCCCCGCCACCCTCACGTTTTTCGCTTCCTCTACCATTCATTTCCTTCTCCTTCCCATCCCTCCATCACCCCTTCCTCCTCCTCCTCCTCCTCCTCCTCCTCCTCCTCCTCCTCCTCCTCCTCCTCCTCCTCCCCTCCTCTTCCTCCTCCTCCTCCCCTCCTCTTCCTCCTCCTCCTCCTCTTCCTCCTCCTCTTCCTCCTCCTCCTCTTCCTCCTCCTCCTCTTCCCCTCACCCGGATGGACGACAACAAATGTTGCTTTTTAACGTTCTAGGGTCAGCCAGGGGCCGATCGGTCTCCCCCCCCCCCTACCCCGCCCTCGGCTCTGCCTTCTCTCCCATATCCACAGGGTACCCTGTGGCTCGACTCGTGGGGACTGAATGGGACCCCGACCCCTGGGGGAGGAGGAGGAGGAGGAGGAGGAGGAGGGGGAGTAAGAGGAGGAGGGGGAGGAGGAGGAGGAGGAGGAGGAGGAGGAGGGGGAGGAGGAGGAGGAGGAGGAGGAGGAGGAGGAGGAAGAGGTGTAGGAGGAGAAAGAGCGGAAGGAAGAGGAGGAAGAGGAGGAGGAAGAGGAAGAGGAAGAAGAAGAAGAAGAAGAAAAGGAGGAGGAGGAGGAGGAGGAGGGGAAGAAGGAGGTTGAGGTGAAGTCCAGGAATTGATGATGGAAGTGGAGTAGATGGAGGTGTTAAGGATATCATTTGACTCCCCCCAGGCTGTGTCGTTTGATTTGGAGTGTGTCCTCATAAATGAATAAAATCGTCTGGCGATAGAGAGATAAGTTGTCGTAGTCGCATTATATGGTTAAGCGTTTATATACACAGAAGAAATTGTTTAAGAAAAAAGTATTGACACTTGACATCTTGACAAAGTCAGAGAAACGCGGATCAGTTAAGTGGTCATAGCCACATTGTGTGGTTAAGTGTTAATATACACAGAAGAAATTGTTTACAAAAGAAAAATATTGACACGTGACATCTTGACAAAGTCAGAGAAACGCGCATCAGTTAATCCCCAGTCACACCAAGCTTACGACCAGTTTCCGACCCGTTTCCGACCACCTTCGCCCAAAAATCAAGCGATCGGTCGGCGACACAAAACCTATGCAAGGAATTGAAATGGAAAAAGTTAATGTGGTTGATAAGATGAAAATCTATGTACTGGTGACTATTCAGTGTGTGTTGTAATATATCTATCTATCGATCTGTGTATCTATTTTATTACCGACTACCAGCGACTTCCAAAGACTACCTGCAACTGGTCGGAAACAGGTCGTAAGCTTGGTGTAATTGGGCTCTTAACAGTCGTGTAAAGCAGTGTTGCACAACTCACTGGCAAAGACAAAAGAATACTCTGCAACACCTCCATACGAGAGAAAGTAATGTTTCGAAACACCTTGACAATGTCAAAGGATAACTTGGAACATCTTGACAGAACAAAGGGATGTTTTCGAACACCATTCCATGCGAAATTTCAAAGTTTAATCCTACAGTTGCATGCAAACCTCAATTGCAAACCGTTATGGACACACTTAGCTTTCGGTCCCTTCCGCAACCCCGTCTCAACCGCAAAGATCGTCGGTTACTCCAATGGTGGTGTCACAGAACGCGCCCTTGTCCTAGCGGTCCGTCTAGGTCGGGGACGGTTAACATTTTCAAGTGTGGTTGCCAATGTCGGCTAGATATTTAATACTAGATTTTCTCGCGTATCAACGGAGTAAAACTATAGGCCTGTACACGGATATAGGATCTTCACTTCACCTCCTAAAACCCCAATCCTCCGCCCAATGCAGCACGAAGTTAAATGGTCATACAAAAGAAATTAGAGATTTTTCAGTTATGTGTCTTAAGATGAGCCCTGGATTTCGCGTGGTTAGCGTGCCAGCTTTTGCACGCGTGCCAAGGGTTCCCCACCCCTGGTTTAGGTCTTCCCACAACAGGAGACTTTGTGAGACTGGGGCCAAATTTATAAAAGATCCTAACCCTAATGGCGGAGGTTTTAACCTGAATCCTTATGTCAGCGACCTAAATGTTTATGTCTAGACATAACCTCGACATTATGGACAGCTGATTTAGGTAAAAATCTCCGCCAAATCAACACCCACATCCTCAACCATACTCATACCCACACCCACATCCTCACCTATACTCACACCCATACCCACACCCATACACCCACACCCACACACCCACATACATATCTTCACCTATACTCACACCCACACACCCACATACATATCCTCACCCATACTCACACCCATACACCCATACACCCACACCCATACACCCACATCCACACCCATACACCCACATCCATACACCCATACACGCACACCCATACACCCACACACCCACACCCACTGTATTGAAACAACAGTCCGCCATGAACCCCCTACAATGACACATATCACTTTTCCCATCAGCTATCTCCGTTGTAAGGGTGAAAAAACCGTTGTTATATATATATATATACTCCTATCCCAGGGGAACGTGGCACCCACTGGCACACCCTGGCACCCATTGGTACCCACTGGGTTCCCCCATTAGCACCCAGGGTCTTAGAACATGACCTTTCGTACCTGATCGTAATCACACGATCGTTATCCCTGCACGACAGGATCACCATTACCGACGCGAGGGCGAGGGAAGGGGAACGAGGGAGGGGAGGAGGGAGGGAAGGGTGGGAGTGGGAGGGAGTGAGGGTGGGAGGGAGTGAGGGTGGGAGGGTGGGAGGGAGCGAGGATAGGAGAGAGGGCGGATGGGAGAGTGGGAGGGAGTGAGGGTGAGAGTGGGAGGGAGTGAGGGTGGGAGAGAGCGGGAATGGGAGAGAATGAGGGTGGGAGGAAGTGAAGGTGGGAGTGAGTGAGGGTGAGAAAGTGGGAGAGTGGGAGAGAGGGCGAGTGGAAGGGAGGGAAGAGTTAGGGAGTGAAGGGTGGGAGAGGGGGCGGGTGGAAGAGAGGAAAGAATGAAAGGAGAAGATAAGAGTTAAAGAGAAAAAAGAGGTCGGGAGGAAAAGTGAAAGAGAGGGAACCGGAAGAAAGGTAGAATGAGAGAGAGAGAGAGAGAGAGAGAGAGAGAGAGAGAGAGAGAGAGAGAGAGAGAGAGAGAGAGAGGATGGAAGAAAGAGAGGGTGGGAGGAAGAGAGGTAGAGAATGCGGGGAGGAGGGGAAGAGGAAGAGAGCGAAAGAGAGTGAAGGAGAGAGGAAGGACGGAGGAGAGGGTTGGAAGGGAATAGATCTTAAAGAAGTGTTAAGAAGAGTCTCAAGATTGAGAGGTGTAGATTTGGAAGCTAGGGGCGGGGAATGCCCTGAGGAAGATTTAGAACTGTCTCTTTGGGAGAAGTTTTCAGAACTATGTGTGTGCGTGTGTGTTCGTGTGTGTGTGTACGTGTGTTCGTGTGTGCGTGTGTGTTCGTGTGTGTGTGTACGTGTGTTCGTGTGTGTGTGTGTGTGTGTATGTGTGTGTGTGTGTGTGCGTGTGTGTGTGTGCGTGTGTGTTCGTGTGTGTGTGTACGTGTGTTCGTGTGTTCGTGTGTGCGTGTGTGTTCGTGTACGTGTGTTCGTGTGTTCGTGTGTTCGTGTGTGTGTGTGTGTGTGTATGTGTGTGTGTGTGTGTGTGTGTGTGTGTGTGTGTGTGTGTGTGTGTGTGTGTGTGTGTGTGTGTGTGTGTGTGTGTGATTCACCATGGTCTTGGATCACGTGTTGGAATCATGATCGACAGCTATTTCCCTCCCAGAAGAGAGCTCAGAGCTCATTTATGACCGATCTATGGGTAATGTTGTGACCTTACACGCACACACACACCCAACTCCCCACCCACGAGAGTTGGAGTAACGACTTGCAGCGCAGCGATACTGAAATTATTTCAACCTTGGGGAGGATTCGAACCCAGACCACCGTAGTGTGTGTGTGTGTGTGTGTGTGTGTGTGTGTGTGTGTGTGTGTGTGTGTGTGTGTATGTGTGTGTTAGTGCGTGTGTGTGTGTATGCGTGTGTATGTGTGTGCACGTACTGTAGTAGATTTCCCGAATTGTCATTACAGTTTATGATTGAGATCGTCCCACAGTCTTTGATAATTAATAATTAATTTTTGATAAGGATAATGGTAATTATTGACTCATAATTCACTGACTGGCAATCCGCAGCCCCGCAGTGACCGGCATCTATCCTTGGGCACTCCGGGAAGAATGTTGGAATGTTGTCTGGATTGTCTAAGTAAGGGATTTTCTGTGTCTTCAGCTTGTGGTAGGAGGTGGGTAGCATTCTTCTGTTGTCAGCTCGTGAGTGCACGCGCGCGAACACACACACACACACACACACACACACACACACACACACACACACACACACACACACACACACACACACACACACACACACACACACACACACACACACACAACTCTACGTGGGTGGGGGAGTTGGGTGTGTGTGTGCGTGTAAGGTCACAGCATTAGCCATAGATCGGTCATATATGAGCTCTGAGCTCTCTTCCGGTAGGGAAATAGCTGTCAATCACGAGTCCAACACGTGATTCAAAGAACATGGTGAAACGCACACACACACACACACACACACACACACACACACACACACACACACACACACACACACACACACACACACACACACACACACACACACACACACACACATGTAGATGTAGCCATAAATATGCTCCTTTTCTCCTTCACTCTCGCTCACTCTCACTCATTCTTTCACACACTCTCACTGTCACTCACTCAAACCTTCACTCACTCTCAGCTACCTCCACTCTCACATTCTCACCCACTCACGCCCATTCTCATTTTCTCACTCGGTCGCTTTAACAAACTTTCAAATCGTCACAAAGTCGGTCATTTTCGTTTACTCAAACTCGCTTTTACTCTCACATATTCACTCCCATAATCTCTCGCATGTAAGTGCAACCACTACTTGTGATATATTTTTTATCTGTTTATTCATTTATCTATTTATTTACTTATCTGTTTATTTGTATTATTTAATCTTTGTTTACTTTTATCTTTATATATAAATCATTTCCTTTTCTTTACTTATTGATTTATCTTTATTTTTATATCTTCATTTATATATTCATTTATTTGTTTACCCATTTTCCGATTATATTTAATTTTATTTTACTTTGTTTTGTTTTGTTTTATTCTTTATTCTACTGTTTCATTCTATTTCATTTCATATTGTCTTGTATCCTTTTCAAGATCAGAGTCGGAAACTTTTTGAACGCCCTCGACCTTCCGAGTGACCAAACTTTGGTCGTTTTTTTTGTTTTTGTTTTGTTGTTGTTGTCGTTAATGGTCGTCTTCTTTATTTGTTCGTTTAATTATAAAACGATTCCATAGTTCTCTTCATCACCTTTGTCTAACCATTTCACCCTGGCCATCATTTGGGAAGTTTCCGTGTATCAAGAAGATAAAGCTATCTTGTGGCATATCATTCGTGGAAAATAGATAAATAAAACAAAATTATATACAAAATAATGATAAACAAATAGATAAAATAACAAACAAATAAGTGAATAGACAAGACAAATAGAAAATAAATACAATAAATAACTAAACGAAAAAATAAGATAAAAATTAGATAAAAACGAAAGAGAGAAACTTACGTCAGGAGTTGTATAGAACGGAGCCAGTCTGATCCTCTTCGCTCCGTGGCGGCAAAAGATCGATGCAGACTTCAAGTTCCTGGAGTTCGAGGAGAAGACTGAGTGCGGCTATGCACAACACAGGTTTCAGACCACAACAATTTGTCCCAAATGGGGGACAAGAATACCATCTCCATTTCCCCGTGCGTCAAGAATGAATAAATAAATAAATAAATGATGATGATGATGATGATAATGATAGTGGTTAAAAGTAATAATAATAATAGTAATGATGATAATAATATAATAATATAATATTATAATTATAATAAAGATAAATAGGGTCTGGTTGGCTCAGAGCTATCGTCTTTGCTTCATAATAAGCAATCGCAAAGGCAAAGGTTCGAGTCCTTGCGGTGGAGCTTATTTCCATTTATCTATGTATCGATGTCGCTAAATGATCACTACGCTGACGAAAATTGCCTTATGTGAACCAAAACAAAACATATGTGGCGTGACGTCATCGCTGTAACACAAAGGTTCCGAAACTACATAGTTATGAACTCACTGTTGAAATTAGTTTAATGACATCGGGTCTAATTCGATAACAGAACAGTGTGAAATTACCTTTTGACATAAATGAAACAGTTTTCCGTGCTGCATGTGATCATCACGCTCTAGTTGAATTATAATGATGGAGCCAATGGGGCGGAGTATATAACGTCACTGGGCAATGCTCACGGGACCAGACATGGTAATGACCCCGTTTGGATTGGTAAGCGAACTGCGGAAATTGTTTACATACATCTGGACATATATATGCATATATATATATATATATATATATATATATATATATATATATAAAATATATATATATATATATATATACATATACATATATATTACGAGTCCTTAGCTGTACCACGTTTCTATTTGTGCATGTATGCCTCCTCGAGCTTCTCGATGTTTATGGCTTAGAATTAAAGCGAATTGTGATTGATAAATGTATATATATACGAATATATATATGTGTATGTGTGTGTGTGTGTGTGTTTGTGTGTGTGTGTGTACATATGCGTTTTCATATGCATGTGCACGTTGGTATGAAAAATAAAAAGGATACTCGTGTACTAATCAGTAACAGCCTTAGAACATCTAAGCATTGTATCTCTGCCTCAGCGAAAGAATAAGGATACTGGATTTGGTGTCACGTTTTTTTTTTTTTTTACATCAAAATATCATCTATACCATTATTGTTATATCATATAGATCACTTGCCCACCCACACTCTGTATATATTATTTCTTTATAGTGAAAGATTATATATTTGCCTCAGCGAGAGAAAATAGGATACTGAATTTGGCATCATGATTTTTTTTCAAACAAAATGTCATCTATACCATTATTGTCATATTATATAGATCACTTACCCTCCCACACTCTGTATATGTTATTTCTTTTTAGTGCCCTAATCTCAATGAATATGTTGATGTATTAGAAAGAATATCGGCGTGCCACTAAACTCATTACAAACATGAGGAACAAATCATACGTAAACCGCTTAAAACACTTGAACCTATTTATTCTAAAAACGGATACTGAAGAGGGTCTTGGGACAAGGATTTTAAAATTTTAAATTCGAATTGATAAGATTAAAAAAGAAAACGCTGTCACACTAAAAACCAACAGAGCGAGAATTAATGGATTCTGGTCGGAATGATATAGATTTGACTTAGAAGAAGGTGTCATTAATGAACGGAGAAAGCAGTTGATTCTACTATTGTTCGAATTATTAGAATTTTTTAGATAGAAATCTAAGTATTTATTTGTTTATTTATCATTTAGTTTTATCCATTTGTTTGCTTATTTCTTTTATTATAATTATTATTAATTTATCTAATTATTATCATTTGTTTATTTATCTTTTGGCATCCAGCCCCAATAAGTACCGAAAGACCTTCTGCCGATATGTTTTATCACTGTAACTTATACTGTGTGTGTGTGTGTGTGTGTGTGTGTGATTCACCATGGTCTTGGATCATGTGTTGGACTCGTGATTGACAGATATTACCCTCCCGGATGAGAGTTAAGAGCACATATATGACGGTGTGTGTGTGTATGTGTATGTGTGTGTGTGTGTATTCACTTGGTCTTTGGATCACATGTTGGACTCGTGATCGACAGCTATTTTCCCTCCCGGAAGAGAGCTCAGAGCTCGTAGGTCCGATCTATGGGTAATGCTATGACCTTTCACACACACACACACACACCCAACTCCCCGCCCACGAGAGTCAGAGTAACGACCCGAGGCACAGCGATACCGAAATAATTTCGGCCCTGGGCAGGATTCGAACTGGGTGCTGGGAGCACTTCTGCTTCCCAGTTCAGCGCCCTGTGTGTGTGTGTGTGTGTGTGTGTGTGTGTGTGTGTGTGTGTGTGTGTGTGTGTGTGTGTGTGTGTGTGTGTGTGTGTGTGTGTGTGTGTGTGTGTGTCGGTGTATGTGTGAACGTATGTTTAGGTGTGTGCATGTGCGTCGGTGTATGTGTGAACGTATATTTGTGTGTGTGCATGTGTGTGTATATATGTGAAACCTGAGACGGACCTGACACTAGACTAAGTTATTTACATAGACCTCTGTATCGCCTCTGGAACCAAAGGACAGTAATTCCAGGGTTTCCAGATATTGCAGCGCGATGGCAGGTATATATGCAATGCGCGTCCAGACCCGCTGGAACGTTCCAGGGCACGCGCGCACGCACACACACACACACACACACACACACACACACACACACACACACACACACACACACACACACACACACACACACACACACACACACACACACACACACACACGCACGGAAGGACGTTCCTGTGAAATGATACTGTAAGCACTTTTGACAAAAATTAAAACACACATGCACACACACACACACACACACACACACACACACACACACACACACACACACACACACACACACACACACACACACACACACACACAATAATAGTCACACACTGGCTGTGGGTTGGACGTACATGTACAGCTTGTTAAAGAAGTATTGACACTGAAATTTCGGTGAAATGGGAAGGAAAAGAAGAAAGAGGAGGAGAACGTGGAGGGTGAAGAGGGGAAGGAAGAATAGGAGGAGGAGGAGGACGAGGAGGAGGAGGAGGAGAAGGTTGGAGAAGGAAAGAAGAGGAGAAAAAGTTGAAGAGAGGAGGAAGAGGAGGAGGAAGGTGAAGAGGGAAAGGAAGAGGAAGAGGAAGGTGAAGAGAGAAGGAGGAGGAGGAGGTTGAAGAAGAAAAGGAGGAAGATTTGTAGGATGAGGATAGGTGGGGTAAAGAGGACAAATAGGAGGAGGAGAAGGATGAAAAGGAGAAAAAGGAAAGGAGTGAGGAAGACAAAAGGGAGGAGGAGGAGGAGGAAGAAGAGGAAAAGAGAGAGGAGGGCGAGAGAGAGAGAAATAGATAGATGGAAATAAATAGAAAGAGAGAGAGAGAGAGAGAGAGAGAGAGAGAGAGAGAGAGAGAGAGAGAGAGAGAGAGAGAGAGAGAGAGAGAGAAGGGAGAGAAAGATTGAGAGATATATTGATAGATAGATAGATAGAAATAGATAGAGTGAGAGTGAGAGAGAGAGAGAGAGAGAGAGAGAGAGAGAGAGAGAGAGAGAGAGAGAGAGAGAGAGAGAGAGAGAGAGAGAGAGAGAGAGAGGACGACAGGACATTATGTGGGACACATTTTTCACATTTCTCAATTCTGCCGCGCTGCAACGCGAATAAAACCAAAAGTAATGTTATTCAAACGCCGGAATATGTTAAACTTTGGTGGATGCAAATGTTTATATGACAGTAGCAAAATAGTTTGCGAATTACTGTAACGATGAATTCAAATAAATTGCTGATCTTACCAACGAATTCCAGAGAATGTAGTATTCAGGTTTCTACACTATTGCGACCACAAAATGTTCAGTGAAAATAGTCATAGTACGAGCCTAAGTGAGCGCTCATTGTAAAGAGTAAAATGTAAAAGAGAGAGCAATATATACATACATATATATATATATATATATATATATATATATATGTATTATGATGTATTATTTGCACTGAAGATGTGAATACACGAAAGCGCTTTGCTTCAATAGTTTTTCTTCGTGGTCAACCTTGCATTTTCAAGAACACACGCTTCCAGTGTTTTTCCTGCATATATATATATATATATATATATATATATATATATACACATATAATATATATACACACATATATATAATATATATATATACATATATATATATATATAATATATATATATATATATATATATATATATATATTATATATATATATATATATATATATATATATATGTATGTATACATATACTGTATATGAAAGGAGAAAGCGTAACCACCAGACTCGAAGTGGGAGGTTTATTGCTTAACGTTTCGTTCCTAGTCCTAGGACCGCCTTCATGGGTGTGATGGGGTTCAGTGATCAAAGATTCAATATATTGGCCGCTGCTGAATCTGGGAGAAGTGGCCAGTGCAGCCGGAACTGCCCAGGGTCCCCTAACCGTTCCTTGTCAACGAGTAACAGGTACAGCTACACAGAAAAGTATCGTTAGTAGGGGTGTCGAAACATTCGCTAATGAACATAACCTTATGATACCGAAGGGTTGGTATTTCTGGGGTTCGAATTGTTCGAATTCCTTCTGAATTAATATGAATCGAATAATATTTCCGGAGTTCATATGGATTCACTATGACATGATAATCTTATTTCCGATGGAGACTTCAACTTGTCTCAAATAGTTTCGTTGTTTTGTGTCAAAATGATTAGCGTGATTTACTAACGATAGTTTTCTGTGCAGCTCTACATGCGACATAACAAAGACATTTGTTCACAGTCGTCCTCACATCAAACTTAAACTCACAATGACATTAAACTGGTACCAAATGATCTCGGATGTACACACACGTACGACCAAAGTGAGGCAATCATGTCGCATTCGCGTGCAATTAAAAAATATACCTCGTATACACTTAGACGTGCACTTTGTATTCGATTAACTTGTATTACCAGTTGTCCACGCCAGAACATCGCGCACAGGATAATCAAATATGACCCTAATGCTAGTACTCCATAAAGCACATTTTCCTGTAGTAATTGTCTTCATTTACAACAAGAAAATAGATGAATAGGCAAATGAATTAAAATAATTATGATGATGATGATGATAATAATAGTAATGATAATGATAACACAGGTCAACAATTTTTTGTATTGATATCAGCCACTGGTATTATATATTTTAAATGTATTGATTTCAAATATGAAGTTTTTTTTCCTGAAAAATCTTATTTATTTCTTTATTTATTTTTGCAGTCAAGGTATTTCAAAATATCAAAATTCTGTCTTCGTCTCACTTGCATTGTCATCTATCAAACGAAACATGATAAAACTCTCGTTAAATTAGCTGGTGATTAAAAAGAAAAGAAAACCTTACATAGTCCAAATTTATTCACAACACAATTCGAAACATGTTCCATCAACCCAAAGGTTAAAATCTATATGAAACTCATTGTTAGGTAAGAAACTGATGACTATGAAGATACAAAGCTCAGTAACATTTTAGTCCGGCAGGAATTTGCGCTTGAAGCTCTTGCGTTTGTGGACTGTCTCAGTGTAATCTCGTTTAATGTTCCATCATAGTCTGTCATCATATGTTTGTCCCATCTCCCTTGATAGCGCTCCTCCATGACCTTGATGTCCTGATGGAACCGCTCGCCTTGCTCGTCACTTACTGCCCCTAAGTTCTCAGGAAACCTATCAAGATGACTGTACAGGAAATGGAATTTGACACTCATGTTGCATCCAAGGTTTATGAAAACTAGAGCATACAGAACAAAATCGTTTCCATATTTGAAATCAGCTGATCAAAGACAGTAAAAAACAGTAAAGAAATCTCATGCAATTAAGATTTAAAAAGAAAAAAATTGTCCTTTGTGATGACTGTGTTATTAATAATAATAGTAATGATAATGATACCATAATAATAATGATGATAGTAATGATAACCATCTATGGTCCAGGAGATGGAAGTCCCAACATATAGGGCAAAGGTGACGTGTTTACTTGCAATAGAGCTTCTCCACTGTATTTTGTTAAACGGTGGTAGCTGTTGCTTGAAATTAAAAGCGGTTATTTTGGTTGGACAACGTTTTTCGAACATAAACGTTGGACCCAGAACGTTTGAAAAGATGTAATTCATGCACGGATAGTTTGGTGATTTTTTTTTTTTTTTAATCTTTTCATTCTCCATCTCTTACCTTCATCTTTATCAACCTCTTCCTCTCCTTATTCCCTTCATTAGTCATGTTATACTATGTATGTATACATATATGTACAACACTGGATGGGTCCCAGTGTACAGATATCCCTAACACTAGTCACGTGTTAGCGCAGGTTCGAGTCCTTGGCTGCACAATGTTTCAGTTTCTGCATGTTGGCCTCCTCGAGTCTCTCTCGATGTTGATGACCTAGAATTAAAGTGTATTGTGATTGATATATATATATATATATACATATATCCATATATATATACATATATATACATATACATATATACATATACATTATATACATTATATACATATATATACTGTATATATATATATATATATATATATATATATATATATATATATATACTGTATATATATACACACACAAGGAAGGTCATCCGAGTCAAGGCACACTCACACCCTTCATATATCTTACACCAATCAGAAACTCATATTTATACATATACATATACATGTACATATTCTATATATGAGCATATACATGCTCATACCCATATAAATGTACATTTAAGTATACATATACATGTGCATATTGAAAGGCATTTATATATGAATGTGAATAGTATACGTATACATATGTACGTGTATATAAACATGCATATACACAGCACATACTTGTACATATGCATTGGCCTACATACATATATTAAAAGTCTTTTTCCATATTGTAAGGGGGCTGACCTAGCTAAGACATACACCCTCGCTTCACCCATCCCACAGTCGTATGTTGTCCCTCTGTATTGGCCTACATACATACACATACATATATTAAAAGTATTTTTCCATATTGTAAGGGGCCTGACCTAGCCAAGACATACAGCCTCACTTCACCCATCCCAGAGTCGTATGTTGTCCCTATTATCTTACCTCCTTATAAATGAAGGCTAATTACTGTCCCTCGCCCACTGCACGGGACAGAGCCGGTGCCATATATGTATGGTTATTTGTGTGTATATGCATATATATGCGCATATAATGCCGTGTCTTGCTGCCTTGCACATACACATGCACACAAACACGCACATACATACGCATGCATATACATATGCATGTACGTATACATATACACATATGTATAATCATGTATGCATATCCAGAGGCCTATGCGGTTTTGTATAATTTCGTATTTGGTTTGTGTTATTATACAATGTCTTATAATCGCGTAGATCCTCCGGCGACGCAAGTCATGTCGCCAGGGCTAATGGCCAATGATCCTTTATGACGTCGGCGAGAGGGGGATACCTTTCATTACCATAACATTGTAGTCGAACGTCATCCTCACACGCCCACAAGGCAATTAGCAGAAGCCTTCACCATCATTACTGTTATCTGAGTCACCGAGGTAACGAGCCTGACAGACATCGGCTCGTGTTTATCCCAATCGACCTCTTGAGGCATTGATCCGGTATCGCTGATGACGATGATGGCGATGATGCTCGTAGGTCGTGTTAACACCGAAGCTCGGCCCCTTACATGATAGCCTCTGCTTCCTTTGGAACGTTAAACTCTTCCTTCTTTACAGTTATGTGTTAATACATATTCGTCAGACCATAGGTTTACGCCTGTTTTCCATCAGAGTTTGGTCAGAAGCTTCGTTCTTCGCGAAACAAGCTCCGCCAAATATAAGAAACATCCATATTTGGTGGAGAATTTCTCTTCTGTTGGTTTTCAGGGTCGTCACAAAGTCTTCGTCGTCTTCATTGCTCTCCTCCTCTTCCTTCCACTCCTCCTCTCCCTCCCCTCCTTCCACTCCTCCTCTTCCTTCCCTTCCCCTTTCCCCTCTTCTTCTCCTCCCCCTCCTCTTCCCACTCTTTTTCTCGCTCACCCCCTCCCTCCCCTTCCCCCTCTTCTCTCCCTCCCCCTCTCCCTCTTCCCTTCTCCCTCCCCCTCTCCCACCCCTCCTCCCACTCCTCCTCCCACTCCTCCTCTCCCCTTCCCCTTTCCCCTTTTCTTCTCCTTCCCCTCCTCTTCCCATTCTTTTTCTTGCTCCCCCCTCTCCCTCCCCCTCCTCCCCCATTCCCCTTCTCCCTCCCCCGCCTTCCATCCCTCCTCTCCCTTCCCTTCCCCTTTCCCTTCTTCTCCTCCCTCTCCTCTTCCCACTCTTTTTCTCGCTCACCCCCTCCCTCTCCCCCTCCCCTCCCCTTCCCCCTCCCCCTCC
>NC_134796.1:39226290-39228790 GCF_046742065.1 Oratosquilla oratoria
AAAAAAAATTCTTTGTGGTTCCATTTTGGTCTTCGGCGGTCCTCCTCCTTTCTCGATTTTATCTCCCTCTTCTCTTTATTTTTTCGTTTCTCTTGTCTTCTAATTCCTCTCTGTTTACGCCTTTTGTGACTCTTTAGTTTTGTTTCCTTGTACAATTTTACTAATTTCTTTCTCTTTGTTATACTTTCTCCTTTCAGTTATTGCTGTGTACTTGTGTTTCATCTGCTAGCTTGTGAAAAAAAATTGCAAGAGCTTTTTCTTGCAGAAGACTATTTGGTGAAAAGATCGGTTTAAAATAATTATTTCATTGTTACTATCTGATTTGTTTTAGTTTTCTAAAAAAAGAAAAATATAACAAAGAAATGATGATTGATAATTCGGTGTAACGTCGCGAACTTTCCCTATTAGGAGTCTAGGACGTTGCCCCTTACAAAGGAATTTGTAGCGTCGAATCTAATGAACCATGCCCTTGATCCAACTCGCTGGTGGAAGGGTTCGGACTACCGTCTCCTCGACCTCCGCCACAAGTAGCGACGCTCTAACCTGCTAAGCCAGCGAGAGAATTCATGAAACGAAATGAGAAAATGAGCCCTTTCTTGTTGGCAAATGAAAGAAGTTTCTCTTCATTTGAAAGACGCGCTGTTTTGGAAAGCATCCCAGCTGATCGACTTCCATACCACGAAAGTACCGTATATAGAGTCAGAAACGGGCTTGTTCTTAAGGAATCGCAACTTCAACAACAAAAGAATTACCAATGAAGTCACGAAGAACCTCATAGATTTTAATTTTCAAACGTTTCGGCGATCTATGCATCTTCAGTAGATCTACAGCATGAAATATGAAATACAATAAAATGTAATAAAACAGTGTATGGATGCAATTTACACTATGTAGAATAAGACCATTATTATTCTATGTAGTGTAAGTTGCTGTCTCATGAATTTTAATTTTCAAACGTTTCGGCAATCCATGTTGTCATCTTCAGTAGATCTACAATATGAAATACAAAAATGACAGCAATTCACACTATATATGATAAGGCCATTATTATTCCATGTAGTGTAAATTGCTGTCATGGACTCTTGTTTCATTCTATTTCGTATCGTATTGTAGATCCACTGAAGATAGCATCATGGATTACCGAAACGTTCGAAGATCGAAACCCATTATGTTCTTCGTTTCTTCGTGGCTTCATTGGCAATTCTCCTGTTAACTTATATGTATTTCATTATGGGTAGTGCCAGGGGATTCAATTCAGCCACAGGGAAGGACCCTAGCGAGGAAGAGAACTTGCTCTCGTTGTCCAAAGAGAGGCTCTCCACCATCGTTGTAGAAAACGACCTTGACCTTTACTTACGGCCTACGCAGTGACGTCTTTCTCAGCATGGCGCACCCGTCCTCCCACCCACACCCACCCACACCCACCCACACCTACCCACACCCATCCACACCCACCCAAACGCGTGATGACTGCATGGGTTGCCCAACATCCGCTCCTTCTCTGTGGTTAAAAAGTCTGTTGCTTTGAATACGAGTGAGATCGTGGGTAGGCTGTTGTGTTTGTTGTATCTGTTGTGCTTGGGTTTTGATGGTTGATGTGAATGTTTAGCATGTGGCCTCTGGAAGAATTAGGTAAATTTCGAGTACTAAGACAAATCAAAATAAATCAATGTTGGAATTTGTACAAAAAGAAAAAAAATTATAAGACAAGATGTTAAGGTTTTAATTCTGTTCTGTATAACTCGTTTAAGTTATCTCTCGCCAGCTGTCAGGATACTCCTACACGCCCACTAGCCCTCACACCCTTCAGTGACCACGCCTACATATGGAAACACACACACGCACGAGCACACACACACACACACACACACACACACACACACACACACACACACACACACACACACACACACACACACACACACACACACACACACACACACACACATATACCAGCACCAACAACAAAACACCACCACCAAAACAACAATAAAAATAAAAATAACAATAACAACACTACCAACAAAACAACAATAAAATAATAACAATAACAGTAACAAAAACAACACTACCACCAAAACAACAACAATAATGACAACAAAAACAAAACACAACAACACTACCATCACCACCAAAACAACAACAACAAAAACGCAATAACCACCCCCTACCACCACCACCAAAACAACAACAACAACAACAACAACAACAACGAGAACAACACCCATAGTGCATTACTGTCGTTAGTGAAGCTTGCGCTGTTGCTTAGAGCGTCCCACACGTTCAATTACATTAATTTACACTTTTATGTTTGGTGCATTTATCCATGTTAGAGGTCCCGGGTACCCAGGCGTGCAATGGACGCATATACTTGTTACTTTAGATACACACACACGCTTACAGACACAAGGACACGCAAGCACGCACACACGCACATGCTAGGACCCAAGCACGCGTACATGTGTGTACGTTGTGTGTATACGTTCGTGAATGTACGTAG
>NC_134796.1:39238790-39243790 GCF_046742065.1 Oratosquilla oratoria
TTATTATATTATTTGTTATTTTTTTTATTGTGATTGTTGTTATCAATTCTTATGCTTTGTTATATAGTATTATTATCATATCATGAGGATATCTTAGTATACTATATGATATTTTTTGTTATGTTTATTGTTATCAATTTCACTAAAAAGGATAACGCTTTCTTTGTAATGATGTACTTCACGTCTTTTGGTCTGGTTGAAGTTACGTGAATTGAATTTACCTGAAGGGTCAATTCTGGCTGAAGAGAGTCTCCTGGTCTTGACCAGAATAAAATTATAAAGTATGTCAACCCGACAATTTTTTTTTTTTTTTTTTTTTTTTTTTTTTTTTTTTTTTTTTTTTTTTTTTAAGGCGAACCGTTTTCGTTCCATCGGATTGAAAGAATTCCATCGTTTCAATACGGACACGACTTAATATATTTTCTTCTTGCTAACGTTAGACGATTTTATACATCTTACAGACGTGAAAATAGAAGAGGATAAGAGGAGGGGGTCGACAAATATCCCAGTTAATTCCAGATTTACTCTTTCACTGAATAAAGTCGTCAGTTTTTAATCAGAATAAAATCTACAAGGGACGACACTTTATTGAAGGTTACAAAACGAACGAATGACAATAAGCGGCTCAATAGGAGCCAACACTCCCACCCCCACCCCCTCCCCCTCTTCCCCCTCTTCCCCCTCTTCCCCCTCCTCCCCCTCTTCCCCCTCCTTCCCCTCTTCCCCCCTTCCCCCTCCTCCCCCCTCCCACTCCCCCTTCTCCCCCTCCCTCCCCCTTCCACATTCCACATCCCCTTCTCCCCTCCCTTTACATTACATCTTATCCCCTTCCTCTCTCCCCCCTCTCTCCCCTCTCCCCCCTCTCTCCCCTCTCCCATCTTCCCCCTCCCCCTTCCCCTTCTCCCCCCCACTTCCTCTCTCTTCTTTTCCCCTCTTCACTCTCTCTCTCTCCCCCTTCTCCCCCTTCACATTACCCCTTACTCCTCCCCCCTTTCCCCCACTCCCATTTCCCCCCTTTCCACCCCTCCCCCCTCCCCTCCCCTTCTCCCCCTCCCACTTCCTCTCTCTCCCACTTCCTCTCTCTCCCTTTCCCCTCTCCACTCTCTCCCACTCCCCCTTCTCCCACTCTCCCACTCCACCTTCTCCCACTCCCCCTTCTCCCCTCCCTTCACATTACCCCTTATTCCCTCCCCCTCTTCCCCTTTCCCCCTCTCTCTCTCCCCCTTTCCCTTTCTCCCCATTTCCCTTTCTCCCCTTCCCAATTCCTCTCCCTTCCCCCTCTCCACACTCCCCTTCTCCCCTCCCTCCACATTATCCCCTATCACCTCCCCCTCTCCCCCTCCCTCTCTCCCCCTCTCCCTCTCCCCCTTCCCCCCTCCCCCCACATTATCTCCGGCTTAGGCTGTGCGGCTCTTAATTGAGTTGGATTATCATCCAGTGGTCATCAGCATCTGATAAATTGCGCCAGCTGCAAAGTAGGTTTGTCCGGAACGAGCAGAGGAAGTGCAGCTAAGGTCTAAATTTAGATAACAGAGTCCGTCAATATGTTTTCCTTTGCATGAGAAATCACATAAACTCGTGATTCTAAATATGCGGAAAAACCACCAAGGAAAAAGATAAACTGATGACCGAGCGCTTTCGTCTATTCAGACATCCTCAGGGTACATGTACATTACCCTGAGGATGTCTGAATAGACGAAAGCGCTTGGTCATCAGTTTATCCTTTTCCTTGGTGGTTTTTCCGCATGTTTTTCTTTATTTATCGTTCATTGTTTACCATCTGTTCGTTTATCTACGTCAGCGTTTCTCAACCTAAAAGTTCCCTGGAACCCTAAGGTTCCGCAAAAGGTCCCTAAGGGTTCCGCGAGAACAAGTGAGATAAGCTAATGCACTTTTGAATTTTTTCATTTAATTTCATATACGTAATATAATTAAACACGCACGACATATTCTTGGTTATTGGAATAATGTAATATAGACATCATCCTATCTAACCTATTATTACGATGAAAATAAAATGAGAAAGATATGGTATATGTTTTTTTTTTGTTTTGTTTTTTTGCGCAGTGGTTCCTTGAGACATGCAATTTATTTTAAAGGTTACACAAGGGTAAAAAGGTTGAGAAACGCTGATCTAGGCATTCATTATATAAACCTTTACTCCTGTTACTCGTTTATCTATTTATTTAGTTTATTTATTTTTATTTTGTTTATATATCGATATGAGAGAAATTCGCTAGTGACAGCGACATTAATCTGATGATTTTTATGACAGTCGCATGTAGGATTCGAATTCAATGTTGGGTTATCTTACAGATGGCCGAAGCAGTAGGTTCGAATCCTACATGCGACTGTCATAAAAATGATCATATATCTATCTGTTTATCTACTCGTTCAATTGCTGTCGACATTTGTTTTATTTTCGTGATTGATAAGGACCAAGGGATAATGGAAATAATAAAGAAATACAAAAACCTATTTAAAATAGAGGAAATCAAGATCGTGACAATTACCACAGTCACCAAACACGTAATTAGACTCTTAACAAAGAGTAGACGGTCCTCTTATCTTGTACTTTCTCTCTGTAGCCACGCCACTCTTTATAGCATCCGCAGATAGGTCTGAACATAACATCTTTCTCCGAGAACCTTAGGAACAAAGAGAAGGTATTTAGTTTCTCTTGTTCTCTTTATAGTAATGCCACTCTTGATGGCGTCTGCGGATCTGAGTTGCACGCCATTCTCCTGGAACCATGGTAACAAAGAGAATACGTTCCTCTCTTTGTAGCCAGGCCACTCTTGGTAGTGTCAGTGGGTCTGCATCACGTGACAGTGGTTGGCTTGGTCACCGCCTTGTCATCTTAGACTCGAAGATCGTCTTTCGTTGTGAAGGATTCCGACATATTCTGACGTAAAGCGAGGACGAAGAAGAAGGAGGAGGAAGAGGAGGAGGAGGAAGAGGAGGAGGAGGAAGAGGAGTAGGAGGAGCAAAAGGAGGAGGAGGAGGAGGGAGAGGAAGAGGAAGAGGAGGAGTAGATTCTATGGATTCAACGCAGTACCTCTAGTTCTGTCTCCGAGAGAGGTAATGATTTTAGTCGAGTTTGCTGATTTTTTTTTCTTTCATTTTATTGCTGGTAATGTTAGAGTAAGACGGAACATTTTGCGGGGAAGTTCTGAAGAAACGTAGATTTTTGTCGCAACGTAACTCCATTGATTGCTTAGATTTTCCAAAATTTTGTTCGATTGATATGTAATAAGTCTTTCGTCCACATATAACTAAAATAAAATGGAAATGGGGGACGGGTGTGGGAGTGGGTGCATGTCTTGTGTAGACTTGTGTTGTTCTACATTAGTCTCGAGTCGTTAAGACGTAAGGCGTCGCTTGGGTTCTTCGCTTTATTCGATAAGTCTTGACAGTAGCGTCGTCAAGCCTCGGCTGTCTCTTGCCACTAAGGGCGCGACGAAGAAAATGAGTGTCGGCTACAAACACGGTTATAATTACATAAATATATTTTGTTTATGAATAAATTTATGTACAGTGTAGAATTAAATGTGGAAGAAGCCTATTGGGATATAAAATAAAAATTAAATTTTTACAAAAAAAAATCTTAAGCTTTGTCCGAGCAAGCTAAAACCAAATTACAAATTTTTTCCATCACGTTTGGTTAAAAACCTGGTTCTAAAGGTAAAAACAAGAGATTAAGGTCATTGCTTTCCCAAAACAAATGCTGTCGGGTGAGGATAGTTGTACCTGGCACCACTTGATTTATCAAGGAGTCATTACACCATAAATATTGATTGATACTATTGAGGTAATTTCATTAATACTGACCATGTTAAATAGGTACCAATTATCTTAGAAAGGCATCTATGGAGTTTGTGGTTGCTATAGTAACCACAGGAGAGGTTATGAGCGTCAATATTGAAAATATTGACAATATCATTATTGTCAACTTATGCTGATAACGTGAATGTTCTTAAAATAATTATTTCTTTTCATGGTCTCCGACTTCTTATTTATATCTTCATCAAATTATCTTAATCTATTTTCATTCACTTACTCATCTATTTACTTAATTATTTATCATTTTTTTTTATTTTATATTATTCAACTTAATTTTATTTTATTTTATTCTATTTTCTATTATATTATTTTCACATTACATTGCAGTGTATTTTACTCATTTTAATTCATTCTATTTTACATTTTCAAAATGTGTGTGTGTGTGTGTGTGTGTGTGTGTGTGTGTGTGTGTGTGTGTGTGGGTGGAGAGGGAGAGAGAGAGAGAGAGAGAGAGAGAGAGAGAGAGAGAGAGAGAGAGAGAGAGAGAGAGAGAGAGAGAGAGAGAGAGTAAGAGAGAGAGTAAGGAGGCTGTGATTTCGTAAAAATAGTCGTTTCTCTTGCTCCTCCTCTTCCTATTCCCCTTTTCCCCCTTTCCTTCCCTTCCCCCTCCTCCTCTTCCTACTCCTCTTCCTCCTCCTCATCCTAACCATGGTTATTTTGACATTTACGGCTCCATGTTGAGAATGGACGGCAAAGTCACGGAAATCGGTCCTTTGCGCTTTCTGGACGGGACATTGGAGATTCTTCAGCGGCCCGCGGAGGGGACGGGAGGGAGGGAGGAGGGGGCGTCTTCCCAAGCTGGAAAAGGAAGAGGAGGAGGGGAGGAGGAAGAGGAGGGAGAAGAGGAACAGGGGAGGAGAAGGAAGAGGAGGAAGAGGAAGAGGGGAGGAGGAGGAGGAGGAACAGGGAGAGGAGGAGGAGGAGGCGCAAGAGGGAGAGGAGGAGAAAGAGGAAGAGGGGGAGGAGGAGAAGAAGAAGGAGGGGAAGTGGAGGAGGAGGAAGAGAAAGAGGGGATATGAGTCAGTGTCGGGTTGTCCGGTTATGATCTCTTCAAGCAGTAATTGAAGACTTGTGTACATAAATATGCGGAAGCTTCTCTGGTTATGAACATCTATAAATACATCTTTATTGGTTTCTGTCACGCCTTTCCTTTTACG
>NC_134796.1:39248790-39253790 GCF_046742065.1 Oratosquilla oratoria
AGGTTTGTTCTTGGAGACACCGGAACAATGGAACGCCCGAGACCGGAATACCGGAACAACGGAACGCCCGAAACCGGAATATCGGAACAACGGAACGCCAGAAACCGTAATACCAGAACAACTGAACGCCCGGAACCGTAATACCAGAACAACGGAACGCCCGAAACCGGAATGTCGAAACAACGGAACGCCAGAAACCGTAATACCAGAACAACGGAACGCCCGAAATAGGAATACTGGAACAACGGAACGCCCGAAACCGTAATACCAGAGCAACGGGACGCCTGAAACCGGAATATCGGAACGCCCGAAATCGTAATACCGGAACAACGGAACGCCCGAAACCGTAATACCGGAACAACGGAACGCACGAAACTGGAATACCGGAACATCCGAAACCGGAATACCGGGACATTAAGATCCCGGAACATTGGAACACCGGAGCATTGGAACACCGGAGCATTGGAGAACCGGAACATTGGAATCCCGGAACTTTGGGATTCCGGAATATTGGGATTCCGGAACATTGGAATACTGGAACATTGGAACACCGAAAGATTGGAACACTGTAGAACTGGAACATCGTAACACAGGAACACCGGAACATGGGAACACAGGAACACCGGAACAAGTGAAAACACCGGAACGAGAATGTGAGTGGAATTGGGCGAGGTAGGGAAAGAGGGGGGGGGGAGATTGCAAGAAGCGGGGAGATGAAGAGTGGGGGTGGTTAGGGGGGAAGGGGGGAGATGCCGAGTTTGTGGGGGGAAGGGGGGAGTTGCCGAGTCTGTGGGGGGAAGGGGGGAGTTGTCGAGTTTGTGGGGGGAAGGGGGGAGTTGCCGGGTCTGGGGAGGGGGAGAAGGGAGTTGCCGAGTCTGTGGGGGGAAGGGAGGAGTTTTCGAGTTTGTGGGGGGAAAGGGGGAGTTGCCGAGTCTGTGGGGGGAAGGGAGGAGTTTTCGAGTTTGTGGGGGGAAAGGGGGAGTTGCCGAGTCTGTGGGGGGAAGGGAGGAGTTTTCGAGTTTGTGGGGGGAAGGGGAGAGTTGCCGAGTCTGTGGGGGGGGAGAGGAAGGGGAGTATAATTGAGGCTGTTTGGTATATGAACTGGTCGCGTGTGCCCTTAAGGTGGAGGTGGTGGTTGGGAGGGAGGAGGTGCAGGCAAAATTTCCTCTTCTTTGGGTCCTCTCCTTCCCATTCTCTCTCACTCTCTCACTCTCTCTCTCTCTCTCTCTCTCTCTCTCTCTCTCTCTCTCTCTCTCTCTCTCTCTCTCTCTCTCTCTCTCTCTCTCTCTCTCTCTCTCTCTCTCTCTCTCTCTCTCTCTCTCACGGTCTTTTGTACTCTGTCCTCGTTTTCTTTCCTTTCTTCCCTATTTCCCCTTTTACCTATTTTCCCTATTTACCCTTTTACCCATTTTTCCTATTTCCCTTTGTTTTTGTCTTTCATTCTTCTTTCGTTATTTTCTTTCTTTTCTTCTTTTCTCCTTTCTTTTCATTCTTCTTCAATCCATTCCTCATTTCTTCCTTCATTACCTCATCTCCTTCCTCTCCTTTCTCTCCGTCCTCTCCTTCCTCCCCTTCCTCTTCTTCCTCTTTTTCCTCTCCATCCTCTCCTTTCTCTCCTTTCTCTCCTTCCTCTTCTTCCTCTCCTTCCTTTCCTTCCTCTCCTTCCTCTCCTTCTTCTCCTTCCTCTCCTTCCTCTCCTTCCTCTCCTTCTTCTCCTTCCTCTCCTTCCTCTCCTTCCTCTCCTTCTTCTCCTTCCTCTCCTTCCTCTCCTTCCTCTACTTCCTCTCCTTCTTCTTTCTCTCCTTCCTATCCTTCTTCTCCTTCCTGTCCTTCCTCTCCTTCCTGTCCTTCTTCTCCATCTTCTCCTTCCTTTCCTTCCTCTTCTTCCTCTCCTTCCTCTCCTTCCTCTTCTTCCTCTTCTTCCTCTCCTTCCTGTCCTTCCTGTCCTTCTTCTTTCTCTCCTTCCTATCCTTCTTCTCCTTCCTCTCCTTCCTCTTCTTCCTGTCCTTCTTCTCCATCGTCTCCTTCCTTTCCTTCCTCTTCTTCCTCTCCTTCCTGTCCTTCTTCTCCATCCTCTCCTTATTCATCTTCTGCCATTTCTTCCTATCCCTTGTTCCGCTCCCTTCCTTTCCTTTCTTTTCCCTTTCCTTCCTCTCCTTCCTTTCCTTCTTCCCTTCCTTTCGTCCTTCTGTACATTATTTCCTATTCCGTTCCTTTCTTCAGTCATTCAAACCATCCTTCCTTCCTTCTTTCTTTTTCTGTTCTCCTTCCTTTCTTTGTCTTCCTTCCTTCCTTCCTTCCTTCCTTCCATCCTTCCTTCCTTCCTTCCTTCCTTCCTTCCTTCCTTCCTTCCTTCCTTCCTTCCTTCCTTCCTCCTTTTATTTCCATTCCCTCCCTCCTTCTTTCCTTCTTTCCGTCCTTCCTTTCTTCTTTCCTTCTTTCCTTCCTCCCCTCCTTCCTTCCTTCTTTCCTTCCTTCTTTCCTTCCTTCCTTCCTTCCCTTTTTTCCTTCCTTCCTCCTTTCCTTCCTCCCTCTCTCCCTTCTTTCCTTGTTTTCTTCACCCCTCCTTCCCTCCCTCCCTCCCTCCCTCCCTCCCTCCCTCTCGTCCTTCCTTCCATCCTTCCTTCGAGTCTTAATCAGTTAAGCTTTTCACTACACGTTTACGAAGTCTATTCCATTCGTTAACCATTCAGTTGGTAAACCAGTTCTTGGTTATTTCCTTTTTAAACCAAAATTTGTCCAATTCAATTCTAAACCAGAACTGAATAAATCATACTGTAGGTGGCTTGTGTCTTCATTAATTAATTAATTAATTAATTAATTTATTTATTTATTTATTTATTTATTTATTTTTGTCTAACACCAGGATATTTTATTCACTTAAGGGACAGACTTACGCTAAGACGTACTCTTGGTTAGGTTAGCTTAGGCGAGGTTAGGTTAGGTCAGGTGAGGTTATGTTAGGAGACATAAGGTAAGGTTAGGTTAGGTTAGGTTAGGATAGGTAATGTTAGGTTAGGTAAGGTAAGGTTAGGTTGGGATAGATAAGGTTAGGTTTGGTAAGATTAAGTTAGGTTAGGTCAGGTTAGTTTAGATTAGGAGAGGTAAAGTTAGGTTAGGATAGGTTAGGTTAAGTTTGGTAAGATTAGGTTAGGTAAGGTTAGGATAGGTTATGTTATGTTGGTAAGATTAGGTTAGGTTAGGTAAGGTTAGGTTAGGATAGGTTATGTAATGTTAGGGCATGTAAGGTTAAGTTTTCGCAGTGATTCTCAAATTCGGGGAAAGGGACTCTTGAGAAAGAATTGCTTTCTTGCGTGTCTCGTGTCCTCAGGCTCGCATGAGATAATTGCTAATTAGGATAATGGAGAGTGAAGACTGGTTCAGCTTAGGTCGAACGCCTTGTTTTTGTTTTACAGAACTGTCGTTTCTTTCTATCGGAAATTTCTGAAAATAAAGAATTCTAAAATTTTCGAAAAGAGAGAGAGAGAGAGAGAGAGAGAGAGAGAGAGAGAGAGAGAGAGAGAGAGAGAGAGAGAGAGAGAGAGAGAGTTTCTAGTGTGGGAATTTCTACATTTTGGGAAAATTCTTTCTTAGTATTAGGGAAAATAAAAAATTCTAAAATTTAGAAAGAGAGAGAGAGAGAGAGAGAGAGAGAGAGAGAGAGAGAGAGAGAGAGAGAAAGAGAGAGAGAGTTTCTATTTTCTGGGAATTTTTATGTTTTGGGAAGATCCGTTCTTAGTATCAGAAGAAATAGAAAATTCTAAAATTTTAAAGAGAGAGAGAGAGAGAGAGAGAGAGAGAGAGAGAGAGAGAGAGAGAGAGAGTTTCCAGTGTCTGTGAAATATTTTGAGAATATTTGTTCTTTATATTAGAGAATTACGAAATTGATTCCCAAAAAAGAGAACGACCTGCATGTGTGTGTTCGGTTTCGTAACCGGCCTGTGAGAACAAAATCCATTGTACAAATTCAAGCTATCCGGTCACTTAGGGCCAAGGTGACGGTTCTGTCTACCACAGTCGTGGCAATTTTCTCCTCATTCCTTCAGCTGAATAAAATCAACTGACGCCAAAAAATAAAAATGAAAAATGAATAAATAAAAAATAAAAATAGTATGTGACTACTTTCAACTTTCGTAGGAGCTCAGGGTGTTGTGACTACTAAAACTACCTTTACGTGGTGCGGGATTCGAACCGACCTGTTCTCGTCCACTAGGAGAGCTCTCCCGCTGTGATGAAGAGATCGAAAGCAGCAATTCCACCCAGCGCTAGAATAATTTCAGTATCGCTGCGCTGCGAGTCGTTACTCCAACTCTCGATGGGCGGGGGTTGGGGTGTGTGTGTGCGTGTAAGGTCACAGCATTACCCATAGATCGGTCATATATGAGCTCTGAGCTCTCTTACGGGGGAGGAATAGCTGTCGATCACGAGTCCAACACGTGATCCAAGACCATGGTGAATCTCTCTCTCTCTCTCTCTCTCTCTCTCTCTCTCTCTCACACACACACACACACACACACACACACACACACACACACACACACACACACACACACACACACACACACACACACACACACACACACACACACACACGTACACACCACACACGTACACGTACACGTACGTGCGTACGTCCGAGGACAACCTTCGCTCTCCACCCTTTGTGCTCCGAGGACGACTATGTCCTGCTTGAGTGACAGATCGTAACGTGCTCGAAATAGACCTCAGGTAATGACGTCATTAGTCTTAGTCACGTGACCCACAGTTTTTTTTTTTTTTTTTTTCTTTTTGTGTGTGTGTGATTCACCATGGTCTTGGATCGCGTATTGGACTCGTGATTAACAGCTATTAACCTCCCAGATGAGAGCTCAGAGCTCATATGTGACCGATGTATGGGTAATGCTGTATATAATACATATATACATATATATATATATATATATATATATATATATATATATACATATATATATATATATGTATACTGACAATAAGAAAAA
>NC_134796.1:39261290-39263790 GCF_046742065.1 Oratosquilla oratoria
ACTGATTAATTGCGTAATTGAACCTTCTTATTTCCTGAAGTGACGGCGGAGGATATGTCGAAAAGATGGCTTGTCAGTTAACGATTGTCGTGGTTATTGTTAATTAGTTTCAACGCAATAGACGTTAATAACTTAGTAACGAATTGATAGATAAACAAGTAAATTAATTGACGAAAAGTCAAATATATGAGTAAATGAATAAAGAGATGAATGATTTATGGAAAAGTGAATAGTTAAACTCAGTGAATGTATGAAATGTAAGTAATATCAAATAGCATCAAATTCGTCAATACGATGATTTTATTATTCATTTATTCATTGTCTATTCATTTGTTGATTTATTCATTAATTTGTTCATTTATATATTTATTTATTTATTTATTCATTATTTTTTATTTATGTTTTTATCATTATTCATGTACCCTGTTTACTTTTTTATCCATTTGCTAATTGATCTAAAAGTTTATTTTATTTAATAATTCATTAATTTGTGTATTTGTTCATTCAATTATTCATCTATTTAGTGAACTATTTACTCGTTCATCTGTTTATTTGTTTTGATTTATCAATTGATTTGTTAATTCGTTGATTAATTAATTTATTTATCTATTTATTTACTTACCTAATTACCTATTATCTTTTATTTACCTTCATTTATCTATTATTTAAATATTTATTTGTGTACTTATTTACTTGCTTATTTATCTATTTATTCATCATTTATTCCTTTTTCACTTATTTATAATTTCTATTGATCTATTTTTTATCTGTTTATTTATTTATTCATTTATTTATTTATTCATTTATTTATTTCATTTATTTATTTTATATTATTTATTTTTTATTATTATTATTATTATTTTTGTAAGGGATAGAAGGATGAAATTCCGTCCAGAAAGTGTATGGATCATTCCAGATCCCATTTAGGTCGAAATTGCTCCTCTTAGGATACATAAAATCGCCCTTAAAAGGAACACAATCCATAAAGAACGTCACCTCATTGGAAAGTGGTCAGACGGGTTATTTGCGGGATGCGGATGAAGATGCGGATGTGGATGAAGGTGTGGATGTGGATGAAGGCGTGGATGTGGATGAAGATGCGGATGTGGATGAAGATGCGGATGTGGATAAAGATGCTGATGTGGGTGAAGATGCGGATGTGGATGAAGGCGTGGATGTGGATGAAGATGTGGATGAAGATGCGGATGTGGATGAAGATGCGGATGTGGATGAAGATGCGGATAACAATGTTCTTTTCCAAGAGGACGAGGCACATGGTTAACCTTCAGCTGAATAAAATCGCCTGATGGCAATTGTAATATATGACTTAGGACCTGTTCACACTAGCGGCTTGAACTGCGCGGAAACTGAGGCGGTACCGCATAGTAAAAAAAGAAAGAAAAAAAAAAAAACTGCGCGGTTGCGTGTGAACACACCCATTGATTTACATCGTAATTGAACCGCCGCGGTTCAAACCGCTGGTGTGAACAGGACAAAAAGCCTGGAGCGATTTTTTAACGATTTTGTTATGTTAATACCAGACGGTTTTATTATTCAGCTAAATAAGAACATTGAGACTGAAGAGGTCGATCAATATTATTGATGCAATATATTGACAAAGTATCATTGATGTAATATATTGACTTACTATTATTGGGCTACATACTATTGTGCCCTATATTACCTATTTCGGCAA
This sequence comes from Oratosquilla oratoria, assembly GCF_046742065.1. Lineage (NCBI taxonomy): Eukaryota > Metazoa > Arthropoda > Malacostraca > Stomatopoda > Squillidae > Oratosquilla > Oratosquilla oratoria. Next base: position 39,262,987 of record NC_134796.1, read on the forward strand.
CCAATGACTTCATCAATACCCTACTTTCTATTCTGTCAAATCACATTCTACGATATCAGTTATGAAAAATATATTACAATGTAGAGATTGCTTTCATCGTTTAAAATCAATATTACATTTTATATATTTTTCCTGCTTGCTTTCGAGTGTTCTATTTACCTGAGCTCTGAAGAATTGAAATTTATTTTCATTTTTTTTTCTTTTTTCATCTCTCGATTGGCTTTTGGAGACTGATTGCTGTACTCAAGGTCCTTATATGTCCACTGACATGGAAGAAAAAAAGAAGTTTGTTAGGAAGCTTGATTCATACATTTATTTTTGAAAATATCTTTTATACTGGAGAAGTTGTCAACTTCGTCATCTGAGTACAGTTGACTTACAGGTCCTGACCTTACAGGTCCTGACCTTACAGGTCCTGACCTTACAGGTCCACCTTACAGGTCCTGACCTTACAGGACCTGACCTTACATGACCTGACCTTACAGGTCCTGACCTTACAGGACCTGACCTTACATGACCTGACCTTACATGACCTGACCTTACGGGTTCTGACCTTACAGGTCCTGACCTTATGGGTCCTGGGCTTACGGGTCCTGACCTTACGGGCCCTGACCTAACGGGCCCTGACCTTACGGGTCCTGACCTTACGGGTCCTGACCTTAAGGGTCCTGACCTTGTGGGTCCTGACCTTACGGGTCCTGACCTTACGAGTCCTGACCTTACTGGTCCTGACCTTACGGGTCCTGACCTTACGGGTCCTGACCTTACTGGTCCTGACCTTACGGGTCCTGACCTTAAGGGTCC
>NC_134796.1:39276290-39283790 GCF_046742065.1 Oratosquilla oratoria
AATATAAATTCCCCCATAGTTATATCACCATCCATCTAACTTTATTTCATTAAAAGGTGTGCGGCCTCGTAGACTGGCACTCCATCCCCGGTCTGGAACCGGGATTTTGACTAAGGCATAATGTGATGAGGGACTAGAGCCTAATCGGTTAATAGTACTCCCCTCTCTTCCCAGTTTCTCCCCTCACTCTTCCCCTCTTCCCCTCATCCTCTCCTCACTCCATCCCTCACTCCTCTCTTCTCTGTATTCTATTTCCCCTCTTTTTTTATTCTTATCACTCCACTCTTCTTTCCCTCCTTTCCCTCTTTTATCCACCCAAAAGGTCCCCTCTCCCTCCTCCTCTTCCTCTTTCTCCTCCTCTCCTCCTCCCCTCCTCCTCCTCTTCCCCTCCTCTTCCTCCTCTTTTTCTTTCTCCTCCTCTTCCTCCTCCTCTTTCTCCTCCTCCTCTTTCTCCTGCTGCTGCTGCTGCTCCTCCTGCTCCTCCTTCTCCTCCTCTTCCTCCTATTGCTTCTCCTCCTCCTCCTCCTCTTTCTCCCCGTCTCCTCCTCCGCCTCCCCTCCTCTTCCTCCTCCTCCACCTCCTCCTCCTGCTCCTCCTACTCCTACTCCTCCCCTTCTCCCCTCCTCCCCTCCTCCTCCCTCCTCCTCCCTCCTCCTCCCCTCCTCCTCCCCTTCTCCTCCCCTCCTCCTCCCCTCCTCCACTTCTTCCTCTTTGACCCTCCTTTTCCCCCTTTACCCTAACACACATAAATAAAAGGATATTATACGTCATTCCCTCTCATCTTTACTCGACAGTAGCTTCCCTTCCTCTTCCCTCCTCCCTCCTCCCTCCCTCCTCTCTCCTCCCTCCTCCCTCCTCCCTCCCTCCTCCCTCCTCCCTCCTATCTTCCCCTCCATCTACCTCCACTTCCGTACCTTTCCCTCCACATATCATTCCCCTCTGTTTTCATCCTCCTCCTTCTTTCCTTATTTCCCCTCTCCCTCTCCCCTTCCTCTCTCCCCTTCCTCTCTTCCCTTTCTTTCCTTTCCTTCTCCTCCTCCCTTTCACCTTATCTCCTCCTTCCTCCCCACTCCCTCTCTTTCCTCTCTTCCTCTCTCCTCCTCCCTCTCCATACCTCCCTCCTCATTTACCCCTCACTCCCCCTCCCTCTCCTCCCTTTCCCTCTCCTCCTCCCTTCCTATTACACTTCCTCCATCCCCTCCCTATATCTCCCTCCACATCCTACCCCCTCCCTCTCCTCTCAATATCTCTCTTTCCACCTCTCTCTCTCTCTCTCTCTCTCTCTCTCTCTCTCTCTCTCTCTCTCTCTCTCTCTCTCTCTCTCTCTCTCTCTCTCTCTCTCTCTCTCTCTCTCTCTCTCTTTCTCTCTCTCTCTCTCTCTCTCTCTCTCTCTCTCTCTCCCTCTCCCATTCTCGTCATCTCCCCTCCTCTCCTCCCCTCCTCTCCCCCCCCCGATCTCCCTCCCATCTCCCTCCTTATTCCCTCCTCCTTCTCTCCATCTTCCTCTCTCCCTCCCCTCCTCGTCCTCTCTCCTCCTCTCCTCCCCTCCTTGTCCCCTCAGTATCTCTCTTCCCACCTCCCTCTCTCCCTCCCACCCTCACCCTCTCCTCTCCTCTCCTCCACCTCCTCTCCCTCCCACCTCCCACCTTATTCCCTCCTACTCCACCTCCAAGTACAAAGTTAGTCCAAACACGTAGAAAAGTCATTGACAACGATCCCACCTTTTCCTTACATTATTGGCTCCATATTCGGTGCTCGCGCACGAACTCCAACCCTACTTCGCCGGCGTGTCCGCACGTGAGATGTTGAAGGAGGAGGGGCGGGGTAAGGGAGGCGGGGTTTGGGGGTTAGGGAGGCGGGGTTTGGGGGTTAGGGAGGCGGGGTTTGGGGGTTAGGGAGGCGGGGTTGGGGGGTTAGGGAGGCGGGGTTTGGGGGTTAGGGAGGCGGGGTTTGGGGGTTAGGGAGGCGGGGTTTGGGGGTTAGGGAGGCGGGGTTTGGGGGTTAGGGAGGCGGGGTTTGGGGGTTAGGGAGGCGGGGTTTGGGGGTTAGGGAGGCGGGGTTTGGGGGTTAGGGAGGCGGGGTTTGGGGGTTAGGGAGGCGGGGTTTGGGGGTTGTGGGATTGTGGGGCCGGGGTTGAGGGTTAGGGAGTTGTGTTTTTGGGGGTTGTGGGGCTGGCGTTGGGGGTTAGGGGGACGGGGTTTGGGGGGTTAGGGGGGTCGGGGTTGGGGGTTGTGGGGCGGGGTTTAGGAGTTAGGGGGGCCGGAGTTGGGGGCGGGGTTTGGGGTTAGAGGGCGGGGTTTGGGGGTTAGGGAGGTGGGGGAGGTCACGAGGCTCTTGCCAAGTGACGTGTGAAGTGTCATAAGGGCCGGGGTTGGGGGAGTTGGGGTGGTTAAGGGGGGTTAAGGGGGTTGGAGGGTAGCGAGAGGTCACGGGGCTCTTGCCAAGTGACGTATGAATTGTCACAAGCTAGCGAAGAAAGCCAACTATGCGATAGTATGATATCATACTAATAGTATGACTTCGTTGGAATATCCGTAGTAAGACGTTTACGGTATGATATGAACCAAGTCAGATAACCACTTTCATTATGGGGATCTTTCTTTAGTGAATAGAATGGCTTGGTTTCTAAGCGAGTTCGTGGTTGGGAATAAGATTATGATTAAACTTCTTAGAGAGAAAATTGGATGATTGTTATCTACAGCATAAGCGGTGATGTTATGAGGCAGAACACATTATGCTAAATTCCTGTTTACTTTTATTATTAAAAATAGCGACGCACCGATTAATAAAGCATTATTTTACGAAGAAAAAAATACATTGAAAAAGATTATAAATTATCTGGAGTGGCCATAACTAATACACGCGATCATAAATGTCCTAAATTTAATAGTTAAAAAAAAAAAAAAAAATCACAGTCTACACCTTATATCATACGTTTTTTTCAATCGTTGGCAGAATGTAACTATGCCAGATTAAACTTATCGTATAATCATGATTGTAAAGAGGAAATTAGGCTCTTACTACGTAATACGGCCGTTTTATTATAACCAACTTTTTGAGTTTGGCAAAGAAAAACTGGAAAAAGGCTTCTGGAAGGAGAACTCTTTTGTGTCGCCAAGGCAATACGCCCAAATTGCCTGTCCGGGGTCCTCGACAAAGATCCAGTGGCGTAGGCACGGAGAGAGAGAGAGAGAGAGAGAGAGAGAGAGAGAGAGAGAGAGAGAGAGAGAGAGAGAGAGAGAGAGAGAGAGAGAGAGAGAGAGAGAGAGAGAGAGGGGGATATGGAGGGAGAGGTGACAGAGAAGGAAAAGAGAGAGGGGAGACAGAGGGAAAGCAAGAGATGGGAGAGAGAGCGAGAGAGAGAGAGAGAGAGAGAGAGAGAGAGAGAGAGAGAGAGAGAGAGAGAGAGAGAGAGAGAGAGAGAGAGAGAGAGAGAGAGAGAAGAGAGGAGAGAGAAGGAAACCAAGAGACGTGGAGAAAGACAAAGCAGAAAAAGAGAGCGAGAGAAAAAACCGGGGAAGTAATTATTTCAGTGAAAAGAAAAAAGAAAGAAGAAAAGATAGATAGATTGAGAGAGAGAGAGAGAGAGAGAGAGAGAGAGAGAGAGAGAGAGAGAGAGAGAGAGAGAGAGAGAGAGAGAGAGAGGGTAAAGAGAGAGATGAGGAAAATGGTAAAAATAGTCATTATTATGAAAAGAAGAAAAATAAGGAAAACAAAATATATATTGAGTGTTGAGGCATTACATATATATATATATATATATATATATGTTTGTGTGTGTGTGTGTGTGTGTGTGTGTGTGTGTGTGTGTGTGTGTGTGTGTGTGTGTGTGTGTGTGTGTGTGTGTGTGTGTGTGTGTATTCCTGTATACACATGTGTATATACATTATAGAGAGAGGGAGAAAGGGGGTAGTAGTGCGAGTATAAGGAAGTGTGAATATTTCACGACAGTATTTCAAACAGAAATAGATTTCTCTTGGCTATGAACGTGACAGCAAAGATACTCATGTCCCATTCATTATCTTGGGGCCTGTACATCAACCGACTAGAAACGTGTGGTTTAAATTTGACCAAAACATTGTATTATTCCACCGCGATAACTCAGCTAACGGTGATGGTGGATGTGATGGAGGTTTGTTGGGTAGAATCACATTGCAGAAGCCAAGAGGAATCTGTGCCGTCAGCGAGTGAAGCTCTTCTGTCCAAGATACTCTTGAAGAATTGTCACCCCCAGAACGCCCACATGAAGAATCGTCACCCCATGACATCCCACCTGAAGAACTGTCACCCCATACGCCGAATATCAACAGTGGAATAAAGATTAGGTTAGGTTAGATTAGGTTAGGTTAGATTAGGTAAGGTTTGGTTAGGTTAGGTTTGGTTAGGTTAGGTTAGGTTAGGTTAGGTTTGGTTAGGTTAGGTTTGGTTATTTTAGGTTAGGTTTGGTTATTTTAGGTTATTTTGAATGAAGGTTATGATTATTGTCATCAACTTGTACAACCGAAGAATCGTAAACCCAGGATGATGACCCACATGAAGAATTGTCACCCTAGGGAAGCCCACATGAAGAATTGTCACCCTGGGGTAGCCCACATGAAGAATTGTCACCCTGGGGTAGCCCACATGAAGAATTGTCACCCTGTTGAAGTCTTGGGTGATGATTCTTCATGTGACCCCTTTCACCCGACTCTAGTTCGGATAAAATCGGTTGGCGTTAGACTTGAGCGTCCCTCGTGGTCCCCAGTACTTCGTCACCGCGGTGGGAGTTCCAGGTCACGTCTTCCTGGACGGAAAATCGTTCGGGGGAGCCACGGGATATTTACATAACCCCTGTGGAACTACACTGAGGCTTGTCACCGGGGGGGGGGGGGAGTTGACTGTCGTAGTGTCCGGTTGGGGGTTATGAAATTCTTTACATCTTACAAAGGATTATATAAAGGCGGAGCATGCCGACAGGAGACCTTTTGGTCCATAACTAGGTCGGATGCGAAATAGATATAATAATAATAATAAATATGATGATAATATAAATAATAATGAATAAAATAAATAAATGCATAGGTATAGTTAGATAATAAACAAACAGGTAAATAGTAAATAATGATAAATTGACAGGTAAATAATAATAAATGAAAATCAAGCAAATAATAGACAAACAGACAAATGATAACAAGCAAAGTAACTGGTGGGGGTCAGGCAAATAGGTGACTCACTTCCAAGGCTTAAACGATTTTTTCTTTTCATTTATTCAAAATTCTTCAGTTGTCTTTGGATGTCTCAATGAATAACATCGTATGTTGGAAGCCACAAGTAACACTAAATAAGGATTGCAAAGGAGGAGCATGCCGACAGGAGACCTTTTGGTCCATAACTAGGTCAGCTGCGCAAAAAAAACAAAAAACAAAAAACAACAACATTATATATATATAATAGATCAAATAAGTAAATAAAAAAATATGTAAAGTTAGATAATAAAAAAAACAGGTAAACAGTAAATAATAATAAATTGACAGATAAATAATAATAAATGATAATCACAGAAATAATAACAGACAGATAATAACAAACAAATAAATAGATAATATAAAATAAATGGCAGACATTACAGCATCTTGCTTAGGCGTTTATCTAAACGAATCTTGAAGCTTCGAACTGAACTACATTGCACTGCCTCTGAAGGACCTGGTTGAATTTACTTGAATATTATTATTTGTCCACATATCCTCTACCAATTTTCTTGCCGTGGATAGAAAATAATGAAAAAAATGGGAGGGGAAATGGGGTGATATGTTAATGGTTTGAGCTCCCCATGACAGCCATCTTGATTATGGTCTGTGACACGTGACGTTAATGGGATTGTATGGTGACGTCACTGGAATATCAGTGACGTCACGAGAGCCAATGGGAAGAGAAATAGGTCGTCCTTGATGTTTACACTGATGATGATGGTGACGATGATAGTGACGATAGTTGTGGTGGCGATGGTGGTGGTGATGGTGATAATGATAATAGTGGTAATGATAGTGGTGTTGGTATAGTAATAATTGTGTTGATGATGGTGAAATGGTGATGCTGGTGAAGGTGATAATATTGGTGATAATGACAATGGTAATAGTGGTAACAGTAGTAGTGGTGGTGATATAGTAAAAGAGGCTGTGATCATGGTGATAGTGTGGTTGATGGTAGTTTGGTAATAATAGTTATGATGATCGTTATGATTATATATATATATATATATATATATATATATATATATATATATATATATATATATATATATATATATATATATATATATATGTATTACACTGAATGGGTCCCAGTGAACAGATATACATTTGTACCACATTTCAATTTCTGCATGTTGGCCTCCGCGAGTCTCGATGTTGATGGCTTAGAATTAAAGTGTACTGTGGTTGATAATATATATATATATATATATATATATATATATATATATATATATGTATATATATATATATGTATATATATATATATATATATATATATACTCTTAGGTAATGAGTCATCACTCGGTTGAATAAAATCACCTGGATCAGGTCCGAAAGAAAGACTTTAAAGTGTGTCAGTGTGTTTAGATTCTCGTGTCATCGTCCCTGAGTGTCTTTTGAACACTGTCTGTGTTTACTCTGAACGAAATCTAAAGGAACAGCAGTGGATCGACAAACAGTAACTTTTCTCTTCGTCCGGAGTTTTCCATTTCCAAAATGTATCGGACACTTTTTCCGCCTCGTAATGTTCCTCTCCTCGTCTCTCCTCCTTCTCCTTCTCCTCTTCCTCCTACTCGTACTACTTCTTTTCCACCTCCTCCTTCACCTCCTCCACCTCCTCCTCCTCCTCCTCCACCTCCTCCTTCTCCTCCTCCTCCTCCTTCTCCTCCTCCTTTTACTCTTCTTCCTCCTCTTCCACCTCATCCTCTTTCTCCTCTTTTTCCTTTTTCTTTTCTTCCTTTTCTCTTCCTCTTTTTCCTCCTTTTCCTTTTCTCTTCCTCTTCTCCTCTTTCTTCAATCTACTCTTTTTTTTCCTCCACTTACCCCTTTTTCTTCCTCTTCTTTCTCTTCCTCTTTTCGCCTCTTTTTCTCCTACATATCCTTTTCATCTTTTTATGCATGTGTATATGTCTCTGCCTCTGCCCATGTCTATGTCTATATCTATGTCTATATATGTCTATATGTCTATGTCTATATGTCTATGTCTATGCATATGTATATGTCTATGTATGTGTATATGTTTCTGCCTCTGTCCATATTTATATCTATGTCTATATTTTTGCCTCTGCCTATGTCTATGTCTGTTCTCCTCGTCACAGCATCTTCCTTCTTTCGATCTTGAGCCATAACCTCTCCTAAGCTGAATAGAATGGTCTAATATTATCTAGAAGGAAACATCTCAAGATGAGCATAGACGGAAACCTAGACACCTAGAAGCCGTTGATGCCCAAAGTTCCCTCTAGGTCGAATAAATCACTCTAGGTTACTT
>NC_134796.1:39286290-39296290 GCF_046742065.1 Oratosquilla oratoria
AGCCAGATATTGGAGTGTGGAAACAAGAATGTTGGTTGAATGCAAAGTTGAGAAGTTGAAGTTGATTTGAAGTTGAAGAAATGGCGAATTTGAGATTATCTTGGAAATTGAACCTTCAAATCAAAGGATTACAGTTGAAGTTGAAAGAGCGTGAAGACAAGGATCTTTGTTCAATGCAAAGTTGACGAGTTGAAGTTGATTTGAAGTTAAAGAAATGGCGAATTTGAGATTATCTTGGGCAACAAATGCGTGGTGCCTTCCATCGTTACTGTCAGTCTTTCGAAGAGTCTTCTTGTCACGTCTCGGCAGAAGCTATATGATTTAATTTTACGCCTTTTATTGACTAATTCGTAAATTTCATGCAATGTAAATTGCTGGACAGACGAACGAATTAATTGAAGTAATTCAATGAGTTAACGAATGTCAGTTCAACTGACAATTTTGAAATTTTGGTCATTTGATAATTTAGCGAAGATGATTTTCGAATAAGCAGTTTGCACATGGAATTGTCCTAGAAGAATGGAGTGGCCATCACTCCACATGTCTCCTCCACATGCTTGTAATCCTCCTCCACATGCTTGTAATCCTCCTCCATTGCCTCTTCCTCCTCCTCTTAGTCCTCCTCCTACTCCTATTTTTCTCCTCCTCTTTCTACGATTTGTCATTCTCATCTTCATTCGCCTCCTTTTCCTCTTTCTATTCCTCTTCCTGTTTTTCCTCCTTTTTCTTCTCCTCACTTTGCTCCATTTTATTGTCCTCCTCCTTGTCTTCCTTTTCCTCCTCCTCTTCTTGCTCCTCCTGCTCCCCTCCTCCTCTTTCTCATACTCCTTCCTTCTCCTCTTTTTTTTATCTGCTGCTGAACCTCCTCCTCTAACTCCTCTCTTCTTCTTCCTTCCCCTCTTCCTTTCTTCCTCCATCTCCTCTTTCTCCATATCTTCCTCCATCTGCTGCTCCTCTTCCTCTTTTTCTCCGAGCTTATCCTCCCCCTTCCTCCACCTCCATTTTCTTCCTCTTCCCCTTCCTCCTCCTCCCCTTCCTCCTTCTCCTCTTCTTTCTCATCTTCTTTCTCATCCTCCCTCTTGCTTCTCCTACACCTTCCTCCTCCTCCCCTTCCTTCTCCTCCTCCTCCCCTTCCTTCTCCTCCTCCTCCCCTTCCTTCTCCTCCTCCCCTTCCTTCTCCTCCTCTTCCTCTTCCTCCTTTTTTTACAGCATCTCCTCCTCCTCCTCCCACCTCCCTCTCCTCCTCCTCCTCCTCCTCCTCCTCCTCCTCCTCCTCCTCCTCCTCCTCCTCCTCCTCCTGCTCCCCTCCTCCTCTTCCTTCTCCTTCTTTCACAGCTCCTCCTCCTCCTCCTCCTTCTTCCTCTTTACCAACGCCTCAGGGGATTCGTACGTGTCCCTCGAGGCTCGTCCTCGAGACTGGAGCGAGGAGGAGGAGGCGGCGCGAAGGACCCTTGGCCAGGAGCGGTCCTTGTTGTACAGGCAGAGACAGAAGTCCTTGTGACAGCTGCAGGGGGGTTGGGGAAGGGGGAGGGGGAGGCGAGGGGAGGGGAGGGGAGGAGGGGAGGGGAGGAGGGGAGGGTGGGGGGAGGGGAGGGGGAGAGTAGGGGAGATGTAGAGGGTTAGGGATGGGGGAATTGGGTCTTAGAGGGTTTGAACGTTGTTTGGAGGTGATCGTAATCTGGTTAGCGGTGGTTTTCGTCTATCTTCTTCTTATGATTTGCTATTGTCATTATCGTTTTTTCCTTCTCGTTTCTGCTTTCTCCTTTTCTTCTTCTTCTTCTTCGTCTTCTTCTTCTTCGTCTTTATATTCTTCGCCTTCGTCGTTTTCTTCTTTTTTCTTTTTCTTTTTTAATTTTGTTCCCCTTTTTCTTCTTCTTTTAATTCTTCTTCTTTTAATTTTTCTTTTTTTAATTCTTCTTCTTTTAATTCTTCTTCTTTTAATTCTTCTTCTTTTAATTCTTCCACTTTTAATTCTTCTTCTTTTAATTTTTCTTCTTTTAATCCTTCTTCTTCTAATTCTAATTCTAATTCTTCTTCTAATTCTTCTTCTAATTCTTCTTCTAATTCTTCTTCTTCTAATTCTAATTCTAATTCTTCTTCTAATTCTTCTAATTCTTCTTCTAATTCTTCTTATTCTTCTTCTAATTCTTCTTTTAATTCTTCTTCTTTTAATTCTTCAAATCTTCTTTTTCTTCTTCTTCTTCTGCTTCTTCTGATTTTTATTCTTCTTCTCGAGGGAAAAATACACGATAAGGAATTAGTGGATTAATCTTTGGGCATTTTGATTGTGAACTGTATTACAAATCCAGATTATCTTATTTATTTCATGGGGGGGGGGCTTTGGTGGTGGACACTAGTGAAAGAACCGAGGACGCAATTGAGGTCACGACCCATGTTGATGTCGGTATCAACCTTGTACGAGGAAGTCTATTGAAATGATACTAACAATGTAAAGTATTGTATTAATCACTTAAATAAGCACTACAACCAAAAGCGTGCGTATGCTTGAAGGCGTTATCGAAAACTGACATCTTAGGGTGGCCAACATAGACGTGCACTCTCGAGCGAGTAGAGCGTTTGGTTCCTACAACATATTTATGAATACAAAATACAAACAAAATATACAATGACGATAATGACAACAATTATATGACATTTATGTAATGTGAAAACACGTATATCCCGATACAACAATATACGTGTACAATATACAATAATAAGTATACAAAGCTACAAGTACACCATTACTCTCGACGACATGACGTCATCTTCGGCCTGTATGGAGTCTCTATCTGGGTATATTTCTGTCTCGTCCTATCCCCCCACCTCTCCTCTCCTTCGTCTGTATACATATATTATCTTAACTAGATTTAAATTATTAAAGTATTATCACCTTATTGTAAGGTTAGGAAAAGTTAATGTTTATGAGATTTTTTTTTCTATTATAAAATTTCTCCTTTCGCCATTTTTGGACACAGTAACGGTGGTATTCTTAAAAGAATATAATTCATTATATAATTCTTATATAAATCCTTGGATGGGAAAGATTTATATAAGGAAAGAATTTTTTCTAAAAATACCACCGTAAGATTCTCACGATGGTATTCTTAAAAGAATCCTTATATAAATCTTTCCCTTCCAAGGATTTATATAAGATTTATATAATGAATTATATTTTCTTGAAGAATATCATCGTAAGTCTCCTCTTCCCACCTTGTTTTGTTATTGGAATATCAATTACACATTGGATGTGTTCCAAATACTCAATTAAACTCATGTTTTATTTAAGGAATATATTTTACTTTGTAAAGGTAACAAAGTTACCATAGTTGGCAAAATGGGCGGAGCTTGTATGCAAGAATGTGTCAGATGCTGAACTTATGCAAACTACAGGGAACATGATGCCATGAGGGAGTAGAAGACAAGATCCTGAATCAGACAGCTGTAGGACAAAGAAAATTATCATTGCCGTTTTATATTTCCCCTAAGTAGGATAGTGACGTCAGCTGAATGACGTCAGCAAGATGACGTCAGTCTTTTTTTGCGTCTTAGGTTTCGTAACTGTGATGTCACTGACTTTTGCATCTTTCGTCGCGCCTGTGACGTATTGTCGTCGTTGTTGTCCAGGAGTCACCGTTAAAAAATAATAATAAATAAAGAATAAAATAGATAAATAAATAAATAATAAACAAATGAATAAATAAATAAATAAATCGGGAATTAAAGTCTGTGTCTGTATTTTTTTTTTTGTCTTTGATACTCAAACATAATCAATTTCTGTACATTTCTCTATCGTTTACTTTTTTCTTATTATTAACATGTGATTTAGAAAAAATAGGAATTAACTTCTGTGTCTGTATTTTTTTTTCTGTATATTCAAACGTAATCGATTTCTATAATCTCTTTATCATTTATTTTTTTCTTTTTATTAACATGTGAATTAAAAGAATTGGGAATTAACTTCTGTGTCTGTATTTTTTTGTCTGTAATATTCAAACGTAATCAATTTCTGTAAATCTTTATAATTTACTCTTTTTCTTTTTATTAGCATGTACATTAAAAATCGGGAATTAAATTCTGTATGTATTTTTATTTTTTTGTCTGTAATACTCAAACATAATCAATTTCTGTACCTCTCTTTGTTGTTCACTCTTTTATATTTTTATTAGCATACGCATAAAAAAACCGTGAATTAAATTCTGTATCTGTATCTTTTTTTTGTCTGTAATACTCAAACATAAATAATCAATTTCTGTATATCTTTATAATTTACTTTTTTGTTTTAGCATGTGTATTAAAAATCGGGAATTAAATTCTGTGTCTATTTTTTTGTCTGTAATACTCAAACATAACCAAATTCTGTACATCTCTTTATCGTTAATTTTTTTTATTAGTATGTGCATTAAAAGAAAACGGTACCCCAACTTCCGAGTTAATTATCCAGTGCCATTAATTTCTTGCCAAATTATTCTCATCAGATTTGGTTCGATTAACTATTGTCAGACACATTCCCCCCCCCCTCTCAAAGTGGCATCGCCTTTGCTTATTAAATTCACAAAGGCATGTGACGTGTCCTAATGAATATTTCTGCATCTTATCTATTTATTTTTGTCTTGTCTCTTATCACAGCCCTTTCTTGATTCCATTTTCAATAAAGCCGAGAAAATTTGTCGTCTTGATTCAACGTAATCTCGTATTTGCATTTGATATTTTGTATAAACTTTTTTTTTCGTTTTATTACTCGAGTATCAGTTCTGTCTGTCGTCAAGCGATTTTATTCTGCAAAGAGTTCTTCTCTGTATTATGGTAATCTCGTTATCGTTACTGCTAGGTTCTTTACACACACACACACGCACACACACACACACACACACACACACACACACACACACACACACACACACACACACACACACACACACACACACACACACACACACACACACACACACACACACACACACACACACACACACTACATACACACACACACACACACTACATACACACACACGCTACATATTGCATATACATATGTATATACATATACATACATATACATATACATATATACACATACATATATACACATACATATACATATACATATACATATACATGTACATGTACATGTACATGTACATGTACATGTACATGTACATATACACACACATGCACAGACATATACATAGATTCATATACAGGGCTACAAAAGTGTATTTATTTCGCCTTCGAGAAATTGTGTTCAGGTTCCCAACACTGATTGGGTCTATTGTATTCTAAGCATTTCACAGTTCTTAGTGTTCGTATCGGTGTTCATGGAATCTCATTCCATACTATTGTTAAGTCCATATAGCCATTGGGTTTAATACACTCACGAACGAAGTCTCCAAAGGCATAACATAAATTTTACAAATATAACTTTTTTTGGCCTCCGAACAGCATTGAACGCGTTTCTATTTTTCAGAAAGAAAGTCGTGTTGCAGCTACAAGGTTTTGTTTTTAATTGAGCTCTTTTCGCTGATAAGCGGAGGAAATTGTGATTTTCGGAGATTAGACGCCATTGCCTCAGACCTCCAAGTCGATTCGACCTGAGCGGTCTTTACTGCAAATGAGCAACTCGACGCAAGATCCTCCTGCTGAATTAAATTCTGAAGAAAAATTAATTCTTTAAAGTGTGCATGACGTAGGAACCAAAACACCAGTTCTAAAGCGAACTTCATTACAAAAAGGAGGATTTACTTAATATTGCAAAGTGTTGCTGATTACAATTGGCAAATGACTTTACAATTCGTTGCATGTCACTTTTCAACGTCGTAATTCTAGGTCATCAGATGAATAAGATTTCCCGCTGAGGTGATTTAGTGTAGTATGCTTCGAAGTGTTAAGATTGATTTTAATTAGTACTTAAATAAATTGAAGTAGTCATGTCTGACAATTCGTTATTTTCTTTAGCTCGTATTAATTGGCTGATTTATTTTATAATCATGTTTTGTTTACTATTTGTCTATATATTTTTCTATCCTATTTTATCTTTTGTTTGTTCTATTTTATTTCATATTGCTTTATCTTATTTAATTTGGTTTTATTTGTATTTTTATTTATTTTATTCTATTCTATCTGTTTTGATTTAATTTTATTTAACTTAATAATTTTTTTCTGTATCTGACGTCGTATAGCAAGACACACTCTCAGGTAAGACATTGCGGTAGTCTTAGGTGGCCTAATATCTTGAATCAAATGTCTATAAGAATACTCCCACCCGCATGCCAATCTTCCTCCTCTTCTTCTTCCTCCTCCTCCTCCTTCTCCTCCTCTTCCCCTTCCCAAACTTCATTGTAAAAGCGAGATGGATGACATAGGGGAAGGATGAAATGTATGGAAGGATGGGGTGGATGACAACGTTAGTGCTGTGACACAGTTGTTGTCAAAAGTGTTTCAAATCACTTAACTATAACTTTTCCTCCTGTGGATGATTATCTATATAACCGAGTGTAGGGAGAATATTGTTTCATTAAGTCATATATATATATATATATATATATATATATATATATATATTATATATATTATATATATATATATGAAAGTAGACCATTTAGAAAAGAAACTAACGAAGCAGAGCGCTTTCGTATATTACTCAGTGCAAAAAGTACTTTTTGCACTGGATGTAATATACGAAAGCGCTCTGCTTCGATAGTTTCTTTTTTCCAAGTAATCTACGTTGCATAAGTTAACACACGTATCCGTGTTCTTATTAGCATATATATATATATATTTAGAAGCTCCGCCATGGGATACGAACCCTGACCCGTGCGTCGATAATCACGAGGCCAAGACGCTAGCAACCATGCTACATGGTGATGGTTCAAAAGGACTGTACTAGTCCCCGACCACGCTTCACGTAACATTGGAAGATCTAGTCTCAATTTCATCTAATCCCGTATTAGGCGAGCCCTCCGACGGGATTAGAACGGAGCTTCTAAAAATGTTCAATCTGTCTTAAACATACCCATATGTATATATATATATATATATATATATGTATATATATATACATATGTATATATATATTATATATATATATATTGTCGTTTACATGATATGTTTTCCTGTGTAGTATTTAGCTTTTGGTTAGGTGATTTTCTTGAAAAGATAAACTAAAGTTGTCTGACTTATGCTTGTGACTGTACATCAGAGGTCTGATGAATGGAATAGGCAGCTCCCCAAACTTACTTTCTGATAAAGCAACAAAAAATAAAAAAAAAATGGAGTTTTGAAGGTTACACAGGACAACTTAGATAACATTTATCAATGGAACCAGAGATGAAAGACAATATTCAATGCAAGGAAATACAAACTCTTGAAAATGCGTCAGAGCGAGAAGTGACCATCGTTGAACTGGAAAAGAATCGATGCAATAATCACAACACCAAAGGAGGAAAAAAAATTAGAATTATTAACTAGGAATGACCTGTCTCTCGGAAATCATATAACCGAAATAAGGGGCGAGACATTTAAACTGTTAGTGGACAGATAAAGGTCATTTCATTATACTGATGAGAATATAATGAAAAAGTATTGAAAATCTGATTAACGCTGTAATGGGAATACGTGGTTGTGGTCTGTTTATTATATGAAAAGAACGATAGAAGTAAGAAAATAAACAAAAAATCTCCAGCCTAGCAGATAAGGCATATGATGAGAGATCGGAAAAATTAGGATTACCTACATTGGAGGGTTGAAGAGAGAGAGGCGATGTGATAGTCATCTACAGAACGTATAACAAAGGAGAGAGAGAGAGAGAAGTGATAGTTTTGGTTACTATAGGATGAATGAACATCAAGAAAACATAACAGAAATGAAGAAGACTAATTGTTTAGAACATGTCAGAAAGCAAAGGTTTCCATATAAAGGTGTCAGTTTGTGTGACAAATTAGAACAGAAATGAGTTTAAGGGAAAGTTTGATAAATCGGAGACAAAGAAAAGGGATAAGCATAGATACAATTAGGTAGAAACACACACACACACACACACACACACACACACACACACACACACACACACACACACACACACACACACACACACACACACGCGCGCGCGCACCACAGAGAAAAAGACAGACTAGACCAGACCCGATAGGCAGAAGCACAGAGAGAGAGAGAGAGAGAGAGAGAGAGAGAGAGGGAGAGGGAGAAAGAGAGAGAGTGGGGAAAGGGAAAAGCTCCTAACTTACAGAGCAGTGGCATGGCGCTCTTCAGGACTCTAGAGGGACTAGACATGGAGTGACAGCATGTGGAAGAAGAGGAGGAGGAATAGGAGGAAAAGGAGGAGGAGGAATAGGAGGAGGAGGAGGAGGAGGAGGAGGAGGAACTCTTCAGGACTCTAGAGGGACTAGACATGGAGTGAGAGCCTGTGGAAGAAGAGGAGGAGGAATAGGAGGAGAAGGAGGGGGAGGAGCAGGAACTCTTCAGGATTCTAGAGGGGCTAGGCATGGAGTGAGAGTGTGTGGAAGCGGAGGAGGAGGAATAGGAGGAGGAGGGGGAGGAGCAGGAACTCTTCAGGATTCTAGAGGGGCTAGGCATGGAGTGAGAGCGTGTGGAAGAGGAGGAGGAAGAATAGGAGGAGAGGGAGGAGGAGGAGGAGGAGGAGGAGGAGCAGGAACTCTCCAGGATTCTAGAGGGACTAGGCATGGAGTGAGAGCGTGTGGAAGAGGAGGAGGAGGAATAGGAGGAGAGAGAGGAGGAGTAATAGGAACTCTTCAAGGATCAAGATTTCCTTCTCCCCCTTCACCTGAATAAAATCGCCTGGCGGCAGATATATTAAGTAAGGGAAGGTGCTCAAACTGATATATATATATATTATATATATATATATATATGTATATATATACTGTATATATATATATATATATATATATATATATATATATATATATATATTTTGTAGATATTTTTTTTTTTTGAGTCGTTGAGATTGGGCCACAGAAGTTAATATTCGGCAATAGATTAGGGACATAATGTCTTCTTGAATGCCGGCATGAGTCCCAAGACAAACACCCATCTATTCAACAGTGGACGGAGAGAGAGAGAGAGAGAGAGAGAGAGTGTGCGTGTGTGTGTGTGTGTGTGTTCGTGTGTGTGTGTGTGGGTGGGTGTGCCGGGGAGAGAGTCTCGGGGGTGGGGGACTCCTGGGGGTGGGGGAGTCCGTGGGGTTGGGGCAGTTCGGGGGGTGGGGGAGTCCGGGGGGTGGGGAAGTTCGCGAGGGTGGTAGTCCGTGGGGGTGGGGTGGGGGAGTCCTGGGGATGGGGGAGTTCGTGGGGTTGGGGGAGTTCGGGGGGGTGGGAGTCCGTGGGGTGTGAGAGTCCGGGAGTGGGGGAGTCCGTGGGGTTGGGGGAGTCAGGAGGGTGTGGGAGTCCGCGGGGTTGGGGGAGTCCGTGGGAGTGTGGAAGTCCGGGGGTGGGAGTCCGGAGTGGGAGTTCTCTCTGTTTCACGAGATCTTCTTGAAGAAAGGAAGAAGGGGCGGGGAGTTCTTTCTGTTTCATGAGGTCTTTTTGAGAGAGAAGTGGAGAATGGAGCGATAAGATCAAAGAAACAGAAGACAAACAAGAGGACAAGGAGAGGAAGAAGACGAAGAAGTGGAAGAAGAGAAGGAAGAGGAAGAAGTCGAAAAAGTGGAAGAGGAGGAGGAAGAGGAAGAAAAGGGAGAGGGGGAATAAGAATGAGATAAAGAAAAGGAAGAGAAAGAGGAGATGGAGGAAGATGAGGAGAGATTTACGAGATGCTCAGTGGGAAAGGAGATGAAGGAGAAGAAGAACAGAAGGAAGAAGAGACAGAAAGAAGAATAAAAGAAAAAGATGAAGAAGAAGTGGAGGAGGAGGAAGAGAACGAAGAGGGAGAGGAAGAAGAAGATGAGGAAGAGGAAGAAAAGGGAGAGGAAGAAGGAGAAGAGGAGGAGGAAAATTTAAAAGAAGAGAAAATTAGTGATAAAGAAGAG
>NC_134796.1:39301290-39313790 GCF_046742065.1 Oratosquilla oratoria
CAACTTTATTTCAAAATGCTCTCGCGTTATGGGCAACGCTTAATGAGATGTAGTGGCCTTCGCTGTACAAACAGTGAACTCTTGCAGACTTCGGGTTCCTTATTTCCGTTTTTCATTTTTTTTTCTTTTCTTTTTTGGGTTAATTTGCCTGCGTGGGTTTCTTCTCTCTGCTG
Organism: Oratosquilla oratoria; assembly: GCF_046742065.1. Classification (NCBI taxonomy): domain Eukaryota; kingdom Metazoa; phylum Arthropoda; class Malacostraca; order Stomatopoda; family Squillidae; genus Oratosquilla; species Oratosquilla oratoria. The sequence goes on from NC_134796.1 coordinate 39,301,464, forward strand.
CCGCATCTTCACGAAATTTTGGGTTTGTGAAGTTTAGTTGTTTTTTTCTTGATTGTATTTTTATGTATCACTTAGTTATTGCAATTTTCGTTGTCATCATCATCATCATCATCATCATCATCATCATCATCATCATCATCATCATCATCATCATCATCATCATCATCATCATCATCATCATCATCATCATCATCATCATCATCATCATCATCACCAAAACCACAACCATCACCACCACAACCACAACCACAACCACAACCACAACCACCATCACCATCACGACCCTCACTACCACCATTATCATTATCATCATCATCATTACATCATCAGTTTTTTCGTTCGTCATTTTCTCCTCTCCTTTTTTTTTTTTGTCACCAAACTCTCACTAAGGATAAGATGACGAGGACATTCTCCACCTCCTTCTCACTCTACCTCCTCCTCTTTCTCTGTTCTCTTCCTCCTCGCCTCCCATCTGCGCGCGTGCACACACACACACACACACACACACACACACACACACACACACACACACACACACACACACACACACACACACACACACACACACACACACACACACACAGCCTTCCTCGGCTGAAACTTACACAGAAAAGTAAATTAGAGGAGCCTTTTTCTCCGGCTGTACAAACTCGTCTGAAATGAAAGAGCGACAGACTCTCTGAGTTCGAATTATTCTTCAGGAGCTCGGAAGCTTCCGAACTCGGCTGGGCCATAGCCTCGCGATGACCCACCGTTCTTCGAGAGCATGAATGTCTTCTTCACCGGAAGGATTTCATATGTATGAATAGAATAGTTTGGCGTCAAATTGGTTTAACGAGCGGAGTACCACAAGGATCACAGAAACAGCCTAGTGGTGGTCAGAATAAAGACTAATTACATAAAGAGCAAAATAGTAAACAAAATAAGTAAAGAGTAATATTAATGTGTGTATATATATATATATATATATACATATATATATATATAGACATGTATATATATATATGTATATATATATATATGTATATATATATATATATATCTGTATATATATACATATATATATACATATATATATATATATATATAGATACACATATATATATATATATACATATACATATATATATATATGTACTGTATATATATGTATGTATATATATATAACAGTATATATATATATATATATATATATATATATATATATATATATATATATATATATTCTTCGGTACTGAAGGGGCTAATTACAGGCGCTAGAAGATTAATTTACTTTCATTTTTATTCTTTACTTATTCATGTATATATCATGTATATATTTATTTATATATTATTTCTTTACCAACAAATGATGCTATTTCTCCATTAACCCTTTTAGGTACGATAAAAATTGGTCGAATATTGTTACTGATAATAATAGACGATGCCATTCAGTTTAGGAAGCATCATTATATTGACAAGAAATTGCTCCATTTATTGTTTGCGACCGTATTAGGCATTGAAATCTCCATAATGAAAATAAGTAAACATATAAGCAAGTAAACTATAGAGTGAAAAAATAATATATAGATAAATAGAGCAATGAGTAGATAGATATATGAATTGACACACAGATAAATGAATAAAAAAGTAAACAAGTAAATAGACGAATAGATTAATAGATGAATATAATATATAGATAAATAGAGCATTGAGTAGGTAGATATATGATTTAATACACAGATAAATTAATAGATAAGCGAATAAGTTGATAGTTGAATAAATAAATAGATGAATATAGTATATAGATAAACGGAGCAATGTGTAGGTAGATATATGAATTAAAACGTAGATCAATAAAAAATTAAGTAAAGTAAATAAGTAGATGAATAAATAAATAGATAAATCAATCAATAGATTAATAGGTGAATTAATTAGTAAATAAAGTTTCATAGCAGGAGCGTTTTGTTTTGTAGAAAAGTTTTCTTTTCCTCGTGAGAATAAATGGAATTGCCTCTCCACCTCTACATTCCTGCTTCTCGTTTGAACAGCCACTTATCTTTCCTTCTTTCCTTCTTTCCCTCTTTCCTTCTTTCCTTCTTTCCTTTTTTCCTTTTTTCCTTATTTCCTTCTTTCCTTCTTTCCTTCTTTCCTTCTTTCCTTTCCTTCTTTCCTTCTTTCCTTCTTTCCTTATTTCCTTATTTCCTTCTTTCCTTTCCTTCTTTCCTTCTTTCCTTCTTTCCTTCTTTCCTTCTTTCCTTTCCTTCTTTCCTTCTTTCCTTTATTTTCCTCTTTCCTTCTTTCCTTCATTCTTTTCCTTTCCTTCTTTCCTTCTTTCCTTTCCTTTCCTTCTTTCCTTTCCTTCTTTCCTCGTTTCCTTCTTTTCTTCCTTCCTTCCTTTCCTTCTTTCCTTCTTTCCTTCTTTCTTTCATTCTTTCATTCATTCCTTCATTCCTTCTTTCATTCATTCCTTCTTTCATTTCCTTCTTTCCTTCTTTCCCCCTTTCCTTCTTTCTTTCCTCCTTTCCTTCTTTCCTTCTTTCCTTCTTTTCTTCTTTCCTCCTTTCCTTCTTTCCTTCTTTTCTTCTTTCTTTCCTTCTCTCCTTTTCCTTTCCTTCTTTCCTTCTCTCCTTTTTCGTTTCTTCTTTCCTTCTTTCATTTTTCCTTCTTTCCTTCTTTCTTTTTTCCTTCTTTCCGTCTTTCCTCCTTTCCTTCTTTCCTTCTTTTTTCCTTCTTTCCTTCTTTCCTTCCCTTTTACGGGGACGTCCTTTTCTATGTCTATCTAAATACCTATTAACTTATTTATCTATTTACTCATATGTTTGAATATTTAACTATCCTTTTTATCGGCTGTCCTATTTACTATCTATCTGTCGTTTAACTATCTTTTATGTTAGATTTATTAACTTGTTTACTTATTTATTAACTTATTTGCTTATTAATTCATTTATTTGTTTAAACATCTTGTCTATCTATATATCAATCTATCTTTCTATGTATCTATCTATTCAGATATCTATGTGTCTATCCCTCTATGTATCTATCTATTCATATATCTATCTATCTATCAATATGCCTATCTGTCTATCTATCTATCTATCTACCTATATATCTACCTATCATTTGGAGTTTATTCATATTTCAGAGTCGGGCTCCATTGAGAGTTTACTGTTCGCATTAAATTTAGTAACATGGCTAGAGAAAGCACGTTTAATTCAGGGAGACTCAGGCGCAATAAAGATTTCGCCTTAATTAGCTTATGAATTTATTACCTAATTAATTAATCATTTCTTCGCCCCAACAAAGGAATTTGCTGAGCTCGTTTACCACAAATGTTCTTGTACAGTATTGTCGCCGTGATCATCATCATCATCATCATCATCATCATCATCATCATCATCATCATCATCATCATCATCATCATCATCATCATCATCATCATCATCACCACCATCACCATCACCATCATCATCATCATCATCATCATCATCACCACCATCACCACCATCATTATCACCATCACCATCACCATCACCACTGTCTGGAGATGATCCCTGGACCTGAAGAGAGTCTGAATCCAGACCCAGACCCCGGACCTTTCCCGGACCTTTCCCGGATCTTTCCCGGACCTTTCCCGGACCTTTCCCGGACCTTTCCCGGACCTTTCCCGGACCTTTCCCGGACCTTTCCCGGACCTTTCCCGGACCTTTCCCGGACCTTTCCCGGAAGGGTCTGGATCCGGTCCCCTGACTTGAAATCCAAACACAAGAAAACGAATAGATAAATTATAAAATTAAATAAGAAATGAATGAACAAACAACGGTAGGTAAACGCTCCAGGCACATCAGTCCATAGGAAACGTTGCTTGGTAAACCGGGACTTATCAGCTTCAGACATCTGATTACATCAAAGGCAGTCAGTCTACTACAGCAAACACAAAAATCCCTTTCATTATGTGCTTCGTTACATCAAACAACCTCTGTGTCTCATTAAAGGTCAGAGTGGCATAGATGAAGTAGTTTTTCTAAACCACCCACTCCCTTTTAGAAAGGGTTTTGTAAACTATTCCAGTTGATTCCACCATCGTAATAGTCATATTTTGATTCAAGTGCGTCTTTATAAGAGCGGATTTTCGAAGGTTTCCGAAGATCCCTGAGACGCGCAACCATTCATCACACATCGACGGAACGTCATAGTAGTCAAACATTGTATCTAGATTATAGCACCGTAGAATTGATATTACTAACACTCGCAGTTTCTGTTTAAAACAATATATATATTTATATATGTATATATATATATATATATATATATATATATATATATATATATATGTGAATAATTCGCTAGTGGACAGCGACATCAATCATACAATCTCCATAACCGTCGCGCAGAGGATTCGAACCACTGCCAGTAGATCCAAGAGAGACCACAGCGTCTGTGGTCGATTGGTCAAAGGCGCGTGCTGTGGACTCTCTTGGGTTCTACTGGCAGTGGTTCGAATCCTCTGCGCGACGGTCATGGAGATTATATATATATATATATATATATATAATATATATATATATATATATATATATATATATATATAAACTCTCTATAATATGCCTTGTTCATTATCTTGCACGGAACCTTCTGCATAAATATTGTCGTAGGATGCATGGTAGGATACTATACATTATAAAAGAGTATCCCAAAACATCAAAAATATTATGGGGCGGGGGGCAGATCAACAGGTGTTGGAAGCTTATTCTTAAAGATGTGGAAATACAAATTATTGACAGTGTTAGATTTGTTGGTACATTCCTTAACCATTTTTATACTCGGCAAATACACAACACACCATAATCTATTAAGTTTTCACCCATTATTCAGTAAATTTATTGTTTAACAATAACGTATAAATGGCGATGTTTGACTACTCGAACGTCACACTTTTGAAGACTCCCGAAACTGTTTTCGAAGTGCAGGCGATTTTTTCCAGTCAAACAATAGCGTTGATGGTGCCAAAATTCAATTTTGATAGTAAAAATATTTCGTGGGAATGGTCGGCAATGCTTTTTTATTTACTCTGGAGTTTCGAAAAAGTGTCTCCTATTTTGCACTCTGACCTTTAAGTCTTCAGCTCGGTACCTCTATATATTTTTTCTGATTAATGATTTTGTTCATCTGAAGGAAAAGACCTTTAGTAGCAAAGGGCTTTCGAACGATCTGGACCTTCTTCAAGTCAAGGGTCTTTTGTTTGATTGCAGTAACATTAATTAACAATTGATCCACTGAGTCAAGTAGGAGTGCTGTATTTTTTTGAACAGTCATTTACTTAACGTGGGTTGGGCCTCTTGTCTCTCATTTAGATTGTCATAAAGGCCCAGCCTCCAGGAATCCAGGCTCCGCCTCCAGGAACCCATACTCCTCCTCTTGAAACCCAGGCTCCGCTTCCTGGAACCTAGGCTCCGTCTCCTGGAACACAGGCCTCGCCTCCTGGAACTCAAACTCCTCCTCTTGTAACTCAGTCTCATTCTTTTCAAATCCAGGATCCGTCTTTTATAACTCGGGTTTCGGTTCATTTAATCCAAATACAGCTTCCTGCAATACAGACTCCTCCTCCTGCAGCCTAAGCTCCGCCTTCTGTGACCTAGGCTCCTCCTCCCCTAAGCAAAGCTCCGCCTCCCGTAATGCAAGCTCCGCCTCCTTCAATCCAGGATCCGCCTACCACTTGCAGCTAATGGGATGTCGTTGTTTTCTAAGGCTTGGCAATTTGCGGTTCCTTAGGATTTCGTCAGTAATAATTCTTCCTGATTTATGACGTCATTCAGCTTTCGAGAGGCAGCCAGCCGTGGACCAGCTGTGGGAGGAGTCTCTGTGCAAAACTGGAGAGTGACAATTGCAGTAATTTCGCTCCATTACGAACTAATCCGGCACAATTCCTGGTCATGTACTTCCTAAACATACATTATGCTTCTTCGTCTCTTTTAACAACTTGACATTAGCGGACAAGGTCAGAAGGTCTTCTTAGTTTATCATCTGTGTCTCTTTAACCCATTTCCAAGTGGATGGCACAGTTGGGGAAATCCGTTCCTCGACAGTTTCTGGGGTGCAGTATTGGTGTCTGGTAACAAAGTAGTAAAAAACTGTCGTATTGTAACGAAACACGTATTTGTGTAATCATGTCAGGTTGGGTATATGCCTAAGTACATAGTACTTCACTTCCACAACAAATAAAGAACAAAATCTCCAAATAACCATTCGTCTCTTGAACGTCCTTGTCCAGAGGAAGTAAAAAAAGTGAACTTCCTGCATCGGCAGTGTAATGTAGTTCAGTTCGAAGCTTTAAGAATCATTTAGATGAACACCTAAGCAAGATGCTGTAATGGCTATCGTTTATTTTATATTTTTTGTTTATTTGTTTTGTTATCATTTGTCTTTATTATTATTTGCTTGATTCACATTTATCATTAGTTATATGTTAATTTATTATTATTTACTATTTACCTATTTGTTTATTATTTAACTATGCCTATGCATTTATTTATTTTATTTATTATTATTTATATTATTATATTTTTATTTATTTAATTTATTTATCATTATTTTTTTTTTTTTTTTGTATCTGTCCTAGTTATAGACCAAAAGGCCTCCTGTCGGCATGTTCCGCCTTTGTAATCCTTTGTAATACTTTGTAATGCTTGGCCGTCAATGTGGATCCTGATGAAAATTACCGTCGCAAATAAGGACAGTTACTGTAATGTAAAGATTATCATCATATCGTAAAGTCGTGACAGTTACTGTGGTAAATAGTAACGATAATTACTGGGATAATAGGTAAGGACGCTTACTGGCGTATAAGTCGACGATTGTTTATGGAGTACAAGACGAGGTTAGTTACTTGTGGATAAAGTATTGATAGTTATTGGGGGGTACATGGTGGCGATAATCACTGGGGCATTTGGTGGACACTGGGGGTAGAAAGCAGAAGCAATTGCTGGCTTATAAGATAATATCAGTTACAGGATATGAAGTAAACGTCTACTTGTGATCAACGAGAGTCACTCTGGATAAGTCAGTGATACCTAATGAGGTACAAGTCGATCCCATTTACTGGTGCATGAGGTAAATACAATTACTTGGGATTAAAGGCAACAGTTAAACAAATATATAAGATAATGTCAGTTACTGGGACAAGAAGTAAATATTTACTTATATATGAATCAACGACATTCACTATGGATGAGCCATTGATACTTACTGGTCTAGAAGTCGAACCCATTTATTAATGCATGAGGTAAATACAATTACCTGGGATTAAAGGCAACAGTTAAACAAATATATAAGATAATGTCAGTCACTGGGGCAAGAAGTAAACATTTACTTACATACGAATCAACGACAGTCACTATGAATGAGTAAATGGTACATACTGGGGTAGAAGTCGATCCCGTTTACTGGTGCATGAGGTAAATACAATTACCTGGGATTAAAGGCAACAGTTAAACAAATATATAAGATAATGTCAGTCACTGGGGCAAGAAGTAAACATTTACTTACTTACGAATCAACGACAGTCACTATGAATGAGTCAGTGAGACATACTGGGGTAGAAATCGATCCCATTTACTGGTGCATGAGGTAAATGCAATTATTGGGGATTAAAGGCAACAGTTAACCAAGTATAAGCCAGTGGGAATAAGTCGACAACAGTTATTTCAAAGACTTGGCGAAGCCTTGTCTTCGGGCGGACAGAAGTTCCCGAGTAAAAACTGTCCTGAGCGATTTGAACTTAAAAAGAAGAACGCCAAGTTTCCAACAGTGTAACCCAAGTTAGCTTTGCTACTTTCTTTCTGTCATATTCTCTCTCTCTCTCTCTCTCTCTCTCTCTCTCTCTCTCTCTCTCTCTCTCTCTCTCTCTCTCTCTCTCTCTCTCTCTCTCTCTCTCTCTCTCTCTCTCTCTCTCTCTGTGTGTGGGTGTGTGTGTGTGTGTGTGTGTGTGTGTGTGTGTGTGTGTGTGTGTGTGTGTGTGTGTGTGTGTGTGTGTGTGTGTGTGTGTGTGTGTGTGTGTTTGTATTTATGAATGTATTCGTTCACAAAGGAAATTTTAAGAAGGCCGAATTCCATTAATAAACAGAGAAAGTTAGTAAGAGAAAGTCTGTCTGTCTCTGTGCTTGTCTGTCTATCTACATACAGTACTTACCTGTCTGCCTGTATGCCTGTCTGTCTATCAGCCTGTCTGTCTGCCTGTCTATTTGTCCGTCCGTCCTCTTCCTCAATTCATTGTAGCCAATGGAAACTGGCACCGTACATTGACATTACTGGGTCCGTCTCGAGATCGCATTCGTCACCTTAAAGTTGTCGACGGAAGTTGTTCTTGTTGGCGGAGACTCCTTCGTCTCCTCCTCCTTCGTCGCCTCCTCACGTCTTCGTCTCTTTCTTCACTATTCTTCCTTTGTTACGGACACACTTCCTTGTGAAACCTTCCTTCGTACCTTCAGGATTTCTTCTCAGACAAACAAAGGATTACAAAGGCGGAGCATGCCGACAGGAGACCTTTTGGTCCATATCTAGGTCGGATGCACAAAAAAAAAAAAAAAAAAAAAAATTGTACAGTTCGATGGGGTTCGTCCCTTCGCTAAGAAGGCCATTCCGTCGTCATCGTGCTCAAGAAGTTCATTGATAGAATCTGAAATTCTTCGTGGGTTTTTTCTATGTATCGTTTGACGATTTTATTGCAGATTGTTTTTAGCCTCACTGGGTGAACACTCTTCAGGTCTCAATCTAGTAGAACTTCATCCTGAAATGAATTTAATCGGTTATCACGAATAAATGTAAAGGTGAGAGAGAGAGAGAGAGAGAGAGAGAGAGAGAGAGAGAGAGAGAGAGAGAGAGAGAGAGAGAGAGAGAGAGAGAGAGAAGAGAGAAAGAGAGAGAAGGAGAGGGAAAGAAGAAGAGGAAAACACTGACACACTCGTATAATGAACTGGAATGGAGAGATAGATAGATAGATAGATAGAGAGAGAGAGAGAGAGAGAGAGAGAGAGAGAGAGAGGGAGAGGGAAAAAAGGAGAGGAAAACACCGACATACTCGTATAATGCACTGAAATGGAGAGAGAGAGAGAGAGAGAGAGAGAGAGAGAGAGAGAGAGAGAGAGAGAGAGAGAGAAGAAAAGAAGGAAGAGGGAAACACTGACATATTGTATAGCGCCACTGGAATGGAGATAGAGAGAGAGAGAAAGAGACAGACAGAGAGAGAGAGAGAGAGAGAGAGAGAGAGAGAGAGAGAGAGAGAGAGAGAGAGAGAGAGAGAAGGAAAACTATTGACAAGTGGTACCGCCGAAATGAAGAAGCTAAAGCAAGACGAATCACAAGAGGGAAGAAAGACCTGCTAACTACCCAAGTTGAGGACTTGGCCCTAAAGCGGAGCTTCTGCGCGTGATTCATTGAAGACTCCAGTAATTTTTTTTTTCTTTAGGGGGGGTGAGGGAAGGAGGGGGTGGGGGGAGTTTGACCAAGTTTTTCGGCTGCGCTCTTACAGAATGTCTTTTGTTTATCGGCCATTAAGCTTCTGTGGACGTGGAGAGAGTGGAAGAGGAGAGGCGAGAGAGTTCTTCCGTCTAAATGTCCTCTTCCTTGATTTAGGACATTGGTCCTCCATGGCCCATTGGCTTACATTGACGCTCTCGAGTATGTGTTTATATCAATATGTGCTAATAAGAACACGGGTACGTGTAATCACTTATGCAAAGTAGACCACTTGGAAAAAGAAACTAACGAAGCAGAGCGCTTTCGTATATTCCATCTTCAGTGCACTGAAGATGTAATATACGAAAGCGCTCTGCTTTGTTAGTTTCTTTTTCCAAGTGGTCTACTTTGCATATCTATATGTATATCTATATTTAAAGAGCCTTTTCACCCTTATAAGGGAGGTAGGGTAGTCAAAGGTTTTGTACCTACTCCCACCTCCACTCCCTTCCAACATCCTTACCTCCCTCTCATCTTAGCTCCTCGTGGATGACGGGTCATCCCTGTATCCCGTCCACTGCCCTGGGCCAGAAGCCTTGCAGCAAGACACAGTACATTCACAGCAAGGCCGCTTCACTTAATCGACGACCCCGTCCTAATCTCTATCCCCTCATGCAGAAAAAGAGAAGACTGGGAGAAATCCCTTCTGGCTGCGTCAAAGTATCATTGACACATAAACACCCCATACCCCCCCCCTATCCCCCGCCCCTTCCTTGCGTAACAGAATCATCTATACACAGCCACTCTCCACTCATCCCTATCTCCTGCCTCTCCCTTCGCTGCTCAACAGACATTCCTCTTTTGCTCAAAGCCCCGTTCACCCCATCCATCTATCTCAACCTCAGTCTTCCCATCAAGTTCACTCCTATCTCACTTCTGCCTTCCACACTTCTACTAATCTTTCTTCACTCATTCTTTCCATGTGTCCAAACCATCCCAATACTCTTTCATCAACCCTATTTGTCATCTCCTTTACCACTCTCGCTCTCCTCACCTCCCCATTTCTCACTCTATCCAACCTTGTAACCCCTATCATACTTCTCAGACATTTCATCTCAAACAGATTCAAACTTCTCTCTGCCTCTCATAAAAACCACGTCTATGCCCCATACAAAGCCGTTGGAACAATCACCCCTTCATACAATCTCATCTTTGCATCCAATCCCAGATGCCTATTTCTTATGACACTTTTTAATCACCAAAGACATTTACTTGATTCTCTCAGTCTACAATTTACCTCTACCTCCACTACTCCCTTCCCTGCCACATGCGACCCCAAATACCTTAAACTACTTCCTCCAGCCTCTCCTTTGATATTATATCTATCTATCTATCTGCCTATCTATCTATCTATCTATCTATCTATCTATCTATATATATATATATATATATACATACAGTATATATTATATATATATATATTATATATATATATATATACATATACACTTACACACATACATACATAGATACATACATAGATACATACATACATACATATATACATTACATACATACATACACACATATATACACATACAAACATACTGTACATAATACATACATATTGCACATACTGTACATAATACATACATGCATACAGACATACATAAAAACGCACACACACAATACACATTATACTCTAGTACTTACAAGAGAACACAGTTAATCAACTCCCGGAAACCTTAGAATTTCCTTTTCTTCCTTCTCTGGAAGTACAGACATGGCTCCAGGTTCCAGGTTCCAGGATCACGGTAACAGTGTCTGTGGCGCCCAAAGAGTTTGTCTCCTTCAGCTTGGAGTCAACTCCAAGACTAAATGAAATCCTCTGGCGACATTCAGAAAAGTCTTCAGAGGCGTTTGTGTAACGAAGGAGATCACGGGGTCTGCTTACAAGTCAATAAAATCGTCTTGTATTAGCCTGAATAGAATATGTGAATCTTGTCAAAGGAGTTAAGCTGCGGGAATAAAAAGGACTCTTTCACCTTCTCTTACCTCCACTCCACTTCCACTCCACTTCACTCCACTCCAACCTCTTCCCTTCTTCTCCCTTTCCTTCTCTCCTACCCTTCCTGCTCGCGTTTCCTGACCCTTCGCTACACTGCCCTTCCCTTCCTTTCCCTTCCTTCCCCTTCTCTTCGCTTTCTTTCCCTTCCCATCTCTTCCCTTCCCTTCTTTTTCCGTCTTTTTCCTCCGTCCCCTTCCTTTTCTTTCCCATCCTTTCCTTCCCCTTCCTTTCCTTTCTCTTCTCATTATTTCTCTTTCCCTTCCCTTTCTTTCCCTTCCCTTCCCTTCCTTTCCCTTCCCTTCCACTCTCTCATCTTCCATTCCCTTTCCTTTCATTTCTTTCCCTACCCTTCTCTACATTTTCCTCTCCTCCCTTTTCCTTCCATTCCTTCCCTTCTCTTCCCATCCCTTCCCTTCCCTTCCCACCCCTTCCCACCCCATCCCATCCCATCCCATCCCATCCCATCCCTTCCCCTCCCTTCCCCTCCCATCCTATCCCTTCCCATTCCTTCCCATCCCTTCCCATCCCTTCCATCCCTTCCCATCCCTTCCCATCCCTTCCCATCCCTTCCCATCTCTTCCCATCCCACCCCTTCCCTTCCCATCTCTTCCCATCTCTTCCCATCCCATCCCTTCCCATCCCTTCCCATCCCTTCCCATCCCTTCCCATCCCTTCCCATCCCTTCCCATCCCTTCCCATCCCTTCTCGTCCCTTCCCATCCCTCCCCATTCCTTCCCATCCCTTCCCATCCCTTCCCCTCCCTCCCCATTCCTTCCCTTTCTTTCCTATCCCTTCTCTTCCCATTCCTTCCCATTCCTTCCCATCCC
>NC_134796.1:39318790-39321290 GCF_046742065.1 Oratosquilla oratoria
GTGCTAAGTCATTCCAGCTTCTCCCAGTTGTTTGAAGTTGGTTAAACAACTCCAGACTACTGCTTCCGGGAATAATGGGGCAGGGGAGAGGGGTGTACCTCCTCTTCTCAGACAATGGCCCTTCCTCACATTGACCCGTTTATGGGGATTCGGGTAATGGGTTTAGCGCGCATGTCTCTTACGTCATCACTTCAAACAACTTGCAGATCCTTCCTCTGGAAATGTACCTCTGGGAACGTGCCTCTGGAAATGTACCGCTGGAAACGTGCTTCTGGAAACGTACCTCTGGAAACGTTCCTCCGGAAATGTATCTCTGGAAACGTTCCTGTGTAAATGTACCTCTGGAAGCGTTCCTTTGTAAATGTACCTCTGGAAACGTACCTCTGAAAATGTACCTCTGGAAACGTTACTGTGTAAATGTACCTCTGGAAACGTTCCTCCGGAAATGTACCACTGGAAACGTACCTTTGGAAACGTTCCTGTGTAAACGTACCTCTGGAAATGTACCACTGGAAACGTACCTCTGGAAACGTTCCTGTGTAAATGTACCTCTAGAAAGGTACCTCTGGAAACGTGCCTCAGGACACGAGCATCTGGAAACGTTCCTCTGGAAACGTACCTCCGGAAACGTTCCTGTTTAAACGTTCCAGCCGGAACGCTTCATGATTTGTCTTCAGACGTGTGGACGGGGAACCGTTCCTTCTCGTAGCCGACGAAGAACCTATTTCGGTGATTTCATTCTGCTGAAGAAGACTTCGATGAGGAAATTCGGGTCCTCCAGGTCTTCGGGAATGGTCGAAGTCCGTAACCGACGTTTCTGCAAGATTTTTTTTCTTTTTTTTTCAATTTTTTTTTCTGCAAGAATTTTTTTTTTTTCGTTTCTTGCATTGTGATTCATCGCTCGTTTTCATGCAAGAACACAGCTTATGCGTCTGAAAAAGAAAGAAGCCCTCAGCCTCAAATCTCCGTTCAAGTTGAGTTTAAACCCTTGAGGCAGGGCCGTAAAACGAATAGAAGGATGATAGTGCAAGTAAGGAAAGTGGCGGTGGTGATGGTGATGATAATGTAGCAAAGATGGTGATGATGGTGGTGATGACTATGATGGTGATGAGTGCAAGTAAAAAAGTGGTAGTGGTGATGACCACATTATGATGGTGATGATATGTGCAAGTAAAGAAAATGGTGGTGGTGGTGATGATAATGTAATGAAGATGATGATGATGGTGATGACTATGATGGTGATGATAGTGCAAGTAAAGAAAGTGGTGGTGGTGGTGATGATAATGTAGCAAAGATGATGATGATGGTGGTGGTGATGATAACGTTGTGAAGATGATGATGGTGATGACTATGATGGTGATGATGATAGTGTAAGTAAAGAAAGTGGTGGTGGTCATGATAATGTGGCGAAGTTCATGATGATGATGACGGTGATGATGATAGTGCAAATAAGTGGTGGTGGTGATGATAATGTAGCAAAAATGATGATGATGATGATGATGATGATGATGATGATGACTATGATGGTGATGACTATGATGGTGATGATAGTGCAAGTACAGAAAGTGGTGGTGATGGTGATAATGTACCAAAGATGATGATGATGATGGTAATGACTATGATGGTGATGATATTGTTAGTGATGATGATTATGGTGATGATAATGTAGCTAAGATGATGATGATGGTGATCATGATAGTGCAAAGAAAGTGGTGGCGGTGATGATAATGTAACAGATGATGATGATGATGGTGATGACTATGATGATGCTGATAGTGTTAGTGACGATGATTATGGTGGTGATGATAATGTAGCGAAGATGATGATGATGATGATGATGATGAATATGGTGGTTGTGATGATAGTGCAAGTAAAGAAAGTGGTGGTGATGATGATAATGTAACGAAGATGATGATGATGATGATGGTGATGATAGTTTTAGTAATGATTATGGTGGTGATGATAATGTAGGAAAGATGATGATGATGACTATGATGGTGATGATAGTGCAAATAAAGAAAGTGGTGGTGATGATGATAATGTAACGAAGATGATGATGATGATGATGGTGATGATAGTTTTAGTAATGATTATGGTGGTGATGATAATGTAGGAAAGATGATGATGATGACTATGATGGTGATGATAGTGCAAATAAAGAAAGTGGTGGTGGTGATGATAATGTAGCAAAGATGATGATGATGGTGATGACTGATGGTGATGATAGTGCAAGTAAAGAAAGTGGTGGTAGTGGTGATGATAATGCTGTGAAGCTGACGATGATGACTATGACGGTGATGACGACAGTGCAATTAAAGAAAGTGGTGGTGGTGATAGTGATGATAATGGTGATAACTATGACGGTGATGATGACAGTGCAAGTAAAGAAAGTGTTGGTGGTGGTATTGATAATGTAGCAAAGATGATGATAGTGATGACTACGATGATAATAGTGGAAGTAAAGAAAATGGTGGTGGTGGTGATGATGATAATGTAGCGA
>NC_134796.1:39326290-39328790 GCF_046742065.1 Oratosquilla oratoria
TGCATAATCGCATGCGAGTCTAGTTTAGGAAATTAATCGTCAAATTGACTAAGTATCAACCTTGAGAGCAAAGGAAATGTTAATGTGAAATGTGATATTCTTGGTCCTAGTTTCTGTAGCTTCGCATATTAACAAATGAGTACCATGACTCTACATATATATATACTTGTATATGTATATATATATATATATATATATATATATATATATATATATATATATATATGTATATATACATGTGTGTGTGTGTGTGTGTGTGTGTGTGTGTGTGTGTGTGTGTATGTGTGTGTGTGTGTTTGTCTTGGATCACGTGTTGGACTCGTGATCGACAGCTATTTCCCTCCCGGAAGAGAGCTCAGAGCTCATATATGACCGATCTATGGGTAATGCTGTGACCTTACACGCGCACACACACACACACACACAACTCCCCGCCCACGAGAGTTAGAGTAACGACCCGCAACGCAGAGATATTGAAATTACTTCAGCTCTAAGCGGATTCGAACCCGGACCGCCGTAGTGGCAGCCGGGAACTCTACCACTGCGACACGTGTGTGTGTGTGTGTGTGTGTGTGTATGTGTGTGTGATGTGTGTGTGTGATCCTTATTTTTCTTTTTCTTCTACCATTGCTGTGCATTGCAATAAATTCTTTTCGATGCCCCAGCCTTCACATCACTCCACATCACTCCACATCACTCCACATCACTCCGTTTGCGCCTTTCCCTTCATATATTTCCTTTCAGTCACTTCTCCTCTCTCCCTTCTTTCCTCCACCAAATTCTCCAACAGTCTTGATCATTCTTCCTCACTCCTCTCCCTCCATCCAGCCTCCCACTTCCTGTCTCCTCCCTCTCTCCCTCTCCTTCCTTCTTCCTCCTCCCTCTTCTCCCTTCTTTTCTTCCTCCCTCCTTACTCCTCCTCCCTCCTCCCTTCGCCCCTTTCCTCCTGTCTCCTCACTCCTTTCTTCATCTTCCTCCTCTCTCTTCCTTCCTTCGCCTTCTTTCCTCCTTTTTCCTTTCTTCCTCCTCTTTCCTTCCTTCCTCCTCTCTCTTCCTTCGTGCCTACTCCCACTTTCTATCTCCCTCCTACTCCTCTTTCTCCTTCTCCTCTTCCTCATCCCCTTCCTCCTCCTCCTCCTCCTCCTCCTCCTCCTCCTCCTCCACCCCCTCCTCCCCCTCCTCCTCCTTCCTCCTTCTCTTCCTCTTCTTACTCTTCCTCCTCCTCCTCCTCCTTCCTTCTGCTACCCTTCCTCCACCCCTCCTCCCCTTCCTCATCCTTCTCCTCCTTCTCTTCCTCTTCTTACTCCTCCTTCTCCTCGTCCTACTCCTCTTCCTTCTCCTCTTCCTCCTCCAACTCTCCTCCACTTGACCTTCATAATTTTCTTCCTGTGACCTCAACCAAGAATTCTTCCCTTCCTGCTCCTCTTCTTCCTACTCCTCTTTCTCCTTCTCCCCTTTCTCCTTCTCCCCTTTCTCCTCTCTCTCCTCTTCCTCATCCTCTTCCTCCTCCTCTTCCTCCTCCTATTTCTCCTTCTCTTCTTCCTCATCCTCTTCCTCCTATTTCTCTTTTTTCTCCTCTTTCTCCTCCTCCTCTTCCTCCTCCTCTTCCTCCTCCTTTTCCTCCTCCTCCTCCTCCTCCTCCTCCTCCTCTTCCTCCTCCTCTTCCACCTCCTCTTACTACTCCTCCTACTCCTTTTCCTCCTCCTTCTTCTCCTTCTCCTCTTACTCCTCCTCCTCCTCCTCCTCCTCCTCCTCCTCCTCCTCCTCCTCCTCCTCCTCCAGTAAGCCCTTCATTCATTACGGCCTTCAATCTCCTGTTCTTCCTTCAGGTGTTTCGGTTCAATTTCCCCGGCCTACCTTTGATCCTCGGAAGACATGGTTCCTCTCTCTCTCCTCCACAGTTCCTCTCCTCGATCTCGTCTCTCTCTCTCTCTTGGCTTCTCGATCTCGTTTGTGGTCCTCGAACTCCGCCGAGGTCGTCCTCCAGTGACCCGTTTTTGAGCTGTGTAAATTAAACGTGACGCAGTGTAATTGCTTACAGTGCAAAGGCGTTTATGCTTTGTTCTTCTGTATCTGGTTTCCTATCTATAGATTCTGTTCTTCTTCGTTTCGCTCCTGTTTTTTCTCTCTTTTCTCCTCTACTCTTCCTTCTCCTCCTCGTCCTCCTCCTCCTCCTCCTCCTCCTCATTCTCCTCCTCCTCCTTCTCCTCCTATTCGTCCTCTCCCTCCTTCTCCTCCTCCTCTTCATCCTCTCCATTCTTCTGTACCTGATCCCCTGCTATAGATCCTGTTCTTCATTTCCCTCCTACTTCTGTTCTTTCCCCTCTCCTCTTCCTCTTCCTCCTCCTCCTCCTCCTCCTCCTCCTCCTCCTCCTCCTCCTCCTCCTCCTCCTATTCCTCCTCCCCGTCCTTCATCTTTCCATACACCCCTCGTTATTGATTTTTTTCTTCAATTTTCTTCGTTCCCCTTGATCTATTTTTTGTTTGTTTTTTCTTGTGG
>NC_134796.1:39331290-39333790 GCF_046742065.1 Oratosquilla oratoria
TTTTCCCTATTCCCCTCTTCCATCCCTTTCATATTTCCCCTTTTCCACATTTCCCCTCGTTTCCACCTCCTCTTTTCTTTCCTCATTCCCCTCTTAACTTTTCCCCTTCTTTCACATTTCCCCTCTTCCAACCCTTCTTTTTTTCCCTATTCCAGCCTTCCCCTCTTATTTCCCTCATCTCCCCTTTCCTCACATCCTCCCTCACTCACTTCCCTCACTCACTCCCCTCTCCTCAAACTGCATCTGAGACGTAACATTTGTATGTATCTTCTTTAATGTCCCAATCTCATTCATTATGTTTCTACACAATCCACTCACATTCCTCCACTTTCTTCACCTCCTCCTACTCCTCTTCCTCCTCCACCTCCATCTCCTCCTCCTCCTCCTTCTCCTCCTCCTTCTCCTTCTCCTTCTCCTCCTCCTCCTCCTCCTCCTCCTCCTCCTCCTCCTCCTCCTCCTCCTCTTCCTCCTCCACCTACATCTCCTCCTCCTCCTCCTGCGGCAAATATATCTTCCATCATATCCCAATCTCATTAATTGTGTTTCTACACAAACTACTCACATTCCTCCACTTTCTTCATCTCCTACTCCTCCTCCTCCTGCTTCTCTTCCTCCTCCACCTCCATCTCCTCTTCCTCCTCCATCTCCATCTCCTCCTCCTCCTGCTCCTCTTCCTCCTCCACCTCCATCTCCTCCTCCTCCTGCTCCTCTTCCTCCTTTACCTCCATCTCCTCCTCCTCCTGCTCCTCTTCCTCCTCCACCTCCATCTCCTGCTCCTCCTGCTCCTCTTCTTCCTCCATATCCATCTCCTCCTCCTCCTGCTCCTCTTCCCCCTCCACCTCTATATTCTTCTCCTCTATCTCATCCTCCTCCTGCTCCTCTTCCTCCTCCACATCCATCCCCTCCTCCTCCTTCTCCTCCTACTCCTCCTCCTCCTCCTCCTCCTCTGCTCCTCTTCCTCCTCCTACTCCTCTTCCTCATCCACATCCATCTCCTCCTCCTCTATCCCTCACTCTCTCCCTCAGTGCTAATTTCTTCGTCCCGCCTCCCCCTCTTCCTCCCCTCCTTCCTCGCCCGCCACTTTGGGTCCTTCCGCCTCTTTCAGAACGGCCCTAATGCAGAAGCAATAGCCTTGTTTGGCCGCTTCTCCCTCTCTTCTTCTCCCTCTCCTTCTCTCCCTCTCCTTCTCTCCCTCTCCATCTCCCTCTCTCTCCATCTCCCCACCTCTCTCCCCCTTCCTCTCCCTTTCTCTCTCTCCCGCTACCTCTCCCTCTCTCTCTCCCTCTCTCTCTCCCTCTCCCACTCCCTCTCCCTTTCTCTCTCTGCCGCTACCTCTCCCTTCCTCTCTCCCTCTTCTTCTAGACAACTGTGAATATGGATTACTGAGAAAGAGGAAGAATGTGGAACTGTCTTTCTGTGGACGTGATTTCTGAGAAAAGAAAAATCACTGATTTTACTCCAGTCACTTCAAGCTGTTAGTGATTTAAATGTAGATATATGTATGTATGTATATACCGTATGTATATATATATATATATATATATATATATATATATGTATACTACAAAGGATTACAAAGGCGGAGCATGCCGACAGGAGACCTTTTGTCCATATCTAGGTCGGATGTGAAAAAAATCACAATAATAGAATAATAAATAAAAACTATGATAAAGTAAATAACAAATAAAATACATAAATAAATGCATAGGTATAGTTAAATAATAAACAGGTAAATACTAAATAATAATAAATTAACATACTGTATGTATATATTTGTGTGTGTGTGTGTGTGTGTGTGCGTGTATATGTATGTGTGTGTGTGTGTGTGTATGCATGCCGTGTATTCTCCCCTTTGTGTGCGCATTTACACAACACATATGATCTTCTGCACCAGAGACCTTTACTCTAAAATCGTCTTTTCTGTGGCCTTCAGGGACTGTGTCCGGAGTTGACGTTTTCGGCATCAGCGGACCAAGCGTCGTGGTCAACGGGTCCACGCCGCTGTTGGTCCTCGACTGTGACTACAACTTGACGGAGAGCGACAAGGAGGGACTGGTGGTGAAGTGGTACTACAATAGACAGCCCTTCCCCATTTATCAGTGGATACCAAACAATGCACCCCAGGTAAGTCCTATTTTTCATGTTAAGTGTTGTTGTTAGTGTTAATATTAGCACTTGTTGTAAAGCTATATAATTTTTGTATGATTGTTTATGTGTATATGTGTTTATGTATATGTGTATGGGGGGTTATGTATGTACGTGAGTGCGTGTATATAAATGTGTGTATGTGTGTGTGTGTGTGTGTGTGTGTGTGTGTGTGTGTGTGTGTGTGTGTGTGTGTGTGTGTGTGTGTGTGTGTGTGTGTGCATGTGTGTGTACGCGTCTGCGTATGTGTGCATGCGTGCGTGAGTGTGCGTGCGAGCGTGTATGTGTGTGTGTGTGTGTGTTTGTGTGTGTGTTGTAACGTAAGAATTATTATGTTATAATCTTGCATTTTTTC
>NC_134796.1:39346290-39351290 GCF_046742065.1 Oratosquilla oratoria
CGGAAAGACGAAGAGGAACTTGTGTAGGACTGACCTGCAAGACAAAGAGAAACTTGTGAACTGACCCGCAAGACAAAGAGAAACTCGTGGACTGACCTGCAAGACAAAGAGAAACTTATGGACTGACCTTCAAGACGAAGAGAAACTTGTGTATGACTGACCTGCAAGACAAAGAGAAACTTGTGGACTGACCTGCAAGACGAAGAGAAACTTGTGTATGACTGACCTGCAAGACAAAGAGAAACTTGTCTAGGATTGACCTGCAAGACAAAGAGAAACTTGTGTAGGACTGACCTGCAAGACAAAGAGAAGCTTGTGGACTGACCTGCAAGACAAAGAGAAACTTGTGGACTGACCTGCAAGACAAAGAGAAACTTGTGTAGGGACCTGCAAGACAAAGAGAAACTTTTGTATGACTGACCTGCAAGACAAAGAGAAACTTGTGTAGGACTGACCTGCAAAACAAAGAGAAACTTATGTAGGACTGACCTGCATGACAAAGAGAAACCTATGTAGGACTGACCTGCAAGACAAGGGGAAACTTGTGTAGGACTGACAGGTATACAGATGAGGGATGGACAGATGGACGGGGGGACAGAGAAACGGTCAAAGGCGGATGGAGGAGTGGATTTACGTCAGGAGACGCTTAGCTAGGGCTGATGGCAGTCACCTCTGCCTCTTCCTCCGTCTCTGCCTCTTCCTCCTCTTCCTCTTTCTCTTCGTATTCCTCCTAGTCCTCCTCAACTTCTAGTTCCTCCTCCTCAACTTCTAGTTCCTCCTCCTCCTCCTTTTATTCATATTCTTCCTTATCCTCTTACTCCTCCTCTTTCTCCTCACTTCCTCCTCCTTTTCCTTCTCTTCTTCACCCTCCTCCTCCTCCTCCTTCTCCTTCTCCTCTTCCCCTCCTCCTCTTCCCCTCCTCCTCTTTCCCCTCCTCCTTCTCTTCCTTCTATTCATATTCTTCCTTCTCCTCCTGCTCTTCCTCCTCCTCCTCCTCCTTCTCCTCTTCCCCCTTCTGCTCCCCCTCCCCCTCCCCCCAATAATAAAAACTTTAGTCTTATTGAATTTCTCTTCAGGCCCGTGACTACCTCCCCCTCCTCCTCCTCCTCCTCCTCCTCCTCCTCCTCCTCCTCCTCCTCCTCCTCCTCCTCCTCCTCCTCCTCCTCCTCCTCCTCCTCTGCCTCGTCCTTATGCACTTGTTTCTCCATGTCCTCCACCTCCTTTTCAACCTCTTCCTCTTCTCCTCCTATTCCTCCTCCTGATCCTCCTGTTCCTCCTCCTTTTCCTCTTCCTCCTCCTCTTGTTCCTCTTCAGGTGTCATAATGTTGTATGGCGAGTCGCAGGTCAAGTGTCCTTTGTCAAGTTGTTTTCATTTCCGATCGAACTCGACCGGCAAGACTCTTTGAGCGGACTCTTGTCCCCAAAAAGCTTCTGGTACAGCTTCCGGCCTTTGCTAACGTGACAAACTTCGTCTTCTTCCTTCTGGCTGACCCCAGAGGGTTTTATCTGACCTAGAGAGCGTTGCCATGGTGATGAAGAGAGGGCCCCTGAATGAGCGTTTGTTTACGGTTGGTGTAAATAGTCATTTGCCTTCTCCAAGTAACTGAAACGTGAATCCAAGGGACTTGCCTTCAACAGGCAAACGTGTGTGATTCACCATGGTCTTGCATCCCGTGTTGGACTCGTGATCGACAACTATTTCCCTCCCGGAACAGAGCTCAGAGTTTATATATGACTGATCTATGGGTAATGCTGTGACTTTACAAGCACACATACACCCAACTCCCCGCCCACGAGAGTTGGAGTAACGACTCGCAGCGCAGCAATACTGAAATTATTCCGACTCTGGGCGGGACTCTACCAACTGCGCCATCGTGTGTGTGTGTGTGTGTGTGTGTGTGTGTGTGTGTGTGTGTGTGTGTCGATATGCATATATACATGTATGTATGTATGTAGGTGTGTGTGTGTCTGTGTGATGTATGTATGGGTGGCACAAGGAAGTTCGAGTCGTGTTACTCCTGTTGGCGTTTCAATTTCTTGAAGAAAAACTTTTTGATCTCTGTAGTCTTAGAGGCTCCACGCCCTCCTGGCCACTCAAGAGCGCCCTTTTGCGTTCACCTTTTATTTTTTATCTTTTATTATTTTATACTATTTTATTTTTTGACAATTTTTTTTATATAGACAAAGGAAAATATGTGCAACGACATTTTTTTTTTTTTTTTTTTTTTTTTTTTTTTTTTTTTTTTAGGGGAAGGTATTTGTTCCTTGTTCCCTTTAGGTCTTGTAGGACTTTTTTGACATCTGTCTTACTTTGTGAGGTTTATTGTTCAATTTAGTTAAATCTATTTAATGTTGTTTTGTTTTCTTTTTTGTTACATTTTGTTTTTTTAGTTAAATTCTTTTTATTTTATTTTTTAACATTTTTTTCTGTTCCATTGATCTCCGTTTTCGTTTGTTTTTGCTCCTGTGTTAATCACTTTTATTTTTCGAGGTTTCTCAAAATGTTTCGTAGTTTCTTTTTGTTACATTCACAACTGTTCACGTTCTTTTGTACTTTTCTATAACTTTATTAAGGCTTCAAACGTGTTGCTCACTGTACATACACTTTCTATATTCATTTTCTCTCGCTTATTCAGAACGTCACCTCTATGGACCAGTGTCATACAGAATTCTTTCAGGACGAGACTAATCTTAAAAAAAAAAAATGATAATAATAATAATAATAATAATGATAATAATGATGATAATAATAATAATAATATTCCTTCTTTCTACTAGCTTCCAAAGATCTCTACTTTCCAAACCATATGGCCACATATCCATCTATTCTAGCATTACCGAGTGGGTTAGAGCGTCGCTACTTGCGGCGGAGGTCGAAGTGACGGTAGTTTAAACCCTACCGCCAGGGAGTTGGACCAAGGGTATGCTTCAATAAATTCCACGCTACAAAGTCCCCCTGTAAGGGGTACCATTCTAGCCATCTGATAAGGGGGGGGGGGCGAGTTCGTGACATTAAACCAAGATTCCCACTTCAGAATATTTAGATCACAGGCTTAGATTCACTGCTAACCTAGAAATACGGGCAGATGGATCAATTTTACTAGAAACGTGTAATCTAGGGTGGGATAGTACTCATCTAAGTAGATTTTAGAATAAAGGCCAAGAAAGTTAGGACACCATGTTCTAGATATATATATATTTTTTTATTTCTGCCTTCAAAGTAGATTTTGGAATATAGGCCAAGAAAGTTAGGACACCATGTTCTAGATATGTATATATATATATATATATTTTACTTCTACCTTCAAAGTAGATTTTGGAATATAGGCCAAGAAAGTTAGGACACCATGTTCTAGATATATATATTTTTTTTACTTCTGCCTTCTAACCATCTATTTTATCATTTTGAAAGTTTTAATGGTCTCGGCTCTTCTCTCACACAACTTTTCCCATTGGGTCCAACGTATCCTGTCATCAATCTATCTATCTTCACGCATTTATTTTCTTTTCACTTTGGCCCAGGCTTCTGGGCGGCTCTCGAACCGCCTCCACTAACGTCCGACCACTTCTCTTTCTAACCCTCTCTCTACTTCTCTTGTTCTCTTTCTCTCTCTCTTATTCTTTTTCTCTCTCTTTCTCTTATTCTCTTTCTCCCTCTTTCTATTATTCTCTTTCTTTCTCTTTCTCTCATTCTCATATTCTTTCTCTTTCTTTTATTCTCTTTCTCTTATTCTCTTTCTCTCTCTTTCTCTTATTTTCTTTCTCTTGCTTTCTCTCTTTCTTTCTGCCTCAATATATATACTGTACATATACATATACATATACATATACATGTACATATATACATATACATATACACATATACATATACATATACATATATACATATATACATATACATATACATACACACATATACACCAGATTTACCAATGCACTTACACTTACTCAAACAAGAGGTACTTCCTTTCAAACATTTCTAAATATTGACCCAAGTTCCATCTCGCATGTGCGTCGCCTCGCGGTCGCGCGGTTACGATCCTCAATTTCCGAACAACCCGACGAAGTCGCCGAAGAAGGACCGACGTCTGCTCAGGTGCTCGAACTCAGTCTTACGACCTCATAAAGGTGCTCGTAACTCAGAGAGGTGAGCGAGTTCCTCTCAGCTGAGGAGAATCTCCTGTTGATGATGTAATCACACAAAGGCATGAGGACAAGGGAAGGGAATTAAGGAATGAGGTCCGTGTTTAGGGAAGTTTGTTTGTGTTTGAATACTAGTATGAGTTGGTAGACAGGTGTGCATACACATGAGCATGTACGCGCGCACACACACGCACACACACACACACACACTGCCCAGGGCCGAAATTATTTCGGTATCGCTGTGCTTCGGGTCGTTACTCTGACTCTCGTGGGCGGGGAGTTGGGTGTGTGTGTGTGAAAGGTCATAGCATTACCCATAGATCGGTCATACGAGCTCTGAGCTCTCTACCGGGAGGGAAATAGTTGTCGATCACGAGTCCAACACGTGATCCAAAGACCAAGGTGAACACACACACACACACACACACACACACACACACACACACACACACACACACACACACACACACACACACACACACACACACACACAAAAACTCGTGGCACAGTTGGTAGACACAACTCGTGGAACAGTTGATAGAGTTCCCGGCTGCCACTACGGCAGTCCGGGTTCGAATCCCGCCCAGAGCTGAAATAATTTCAGTATCGCTGCGCTGCGAGTTGTTACTCCAACTCTCGTGGGTGGGGAGTTGGTTGGATGTGTGCGTGTAAAGTCACAGCATTACCCATAGATCGGTCATGTATAAATTCTGAGCTCTGTTCCGGGAGGGAAATAGCTGCCGATCACGAGTCCAACACGGGATCTAAGACCATGTCCATCGTGAATCACACACACACACACACACACACACACACACACACACACACACACACACACACACACACACACACACACA
>NC_134796.1:39363790-39371290 GCF_046742065.1 Oratosquilla oratoria
AGAGAGAGAGAGAGAGAGAGAGAGAGAGAGAGAGAGAGAGAGAGAGAGAGAGAGAGAGAGAGAGAACAAGGAACAGGATTTAAAGAACCTTTATGTAACGCAAAAGGATACGACGTAGCGGTAACTGATATCATGTAACGGAATTGAGCGTTACGTTAACGCAACTTGACGTCACGATAGGATGGTACGTAAAACAAATTGCGTTACAGATCACGAATTCCGTTACGTAATGCAACGTTACGCGGTACTTTTTTCAAGACATTTATTGATAAAGTTATTCAATTATGCCTCCCCAATCCCTCCTCTCCCTCTCTCACTCTCTCTTCTTTTCTCTTTCCCTCTTTCTTTCTCTCCTTCTCTATTTCTCTGCTTCTCTCTTACTCTTACTTTCTCTTTTCTCTCTCTTTCTATTTCTCTCTCTCTCCCTCTCCCTCTCCATACATTTCTGTATATATATATATATATATATATATGTATATATATGTACATATATATATATATGTGTATATATATATATATATATATATATATATATATATATATATATATGTGTGTGTGTGTGTGTGTGTATGTATGTATGTATATATATATATATATATGTCCATTTTATTTCATTATCCGACAGTGGGTTAAGTCTCATTTTACAAATGTGCCACTACATTATACTTCCTAATATGTAAATATATATATATATATATATATATATATATATATATATATATATATATATATATATATATGTGTGTGTGTGTGTGTGTGCACGTTTGTATGATATTCCATGCTTTAAGGATACTGACCGATGGAGGTCATGTTGGAACCTTCTTTTGACGAATCAGCTAGGGAGGAGAGAGATAGGGATAGAGAATGAGGGAGAGGGAGAGAGAGACAGAGAGAGAGAGAGATCCCAGAACAGATTTTTCATCCCTTGGGATCCCTGTCCAACGTCCTGGATCAAGCTGGAAATCCCCCCGGAATTCCAGCCCAATACACACACATCCAGTATGCATCTCCACGGAAGGCTCTGGACAGCCCGGACAAGATGTGCAATATCCGGGAAAGTTGCAGTTTGGTCCTGCAACACGTGGGAGGGTGTTGCATGCAACATATTGCGTCAGTCGGAGGGGAAGCTTTGGGCAGACAGAAATAGCTGGACGAACTGAGACGCCAACAAGGCTTGGGCTGTGTCCTCACACTTCACCGTACGTTTCATGGAAGGGATTTTTCTTTTTCTTTTTCGTTGTAATTTTTTCTAATCAAGTGGATGAGCTCCTTTGATTATGTCACCCCATCTACCTTTATTTTATTTTTCTATTTACCCATTTATTTTTATATTTACTTAATTTCTATTAACTTTATTATATATACATATATATATATATATATATATATATATATATATTTATTTTTTTTGCGTTTTGTTTCACTTCGTTCATACTTCTATTCGAACCTTTTCGTCTCTAGATATTTTTGTCTTCGTCTTCCTCGCTGCCTCTTACCTTCCTTTTTTCCAGTCTTCCACAAACCAAAAATATTTGTTCGGTCAATTACCTCCTTTCCATTGTGTGCATAAGTTCATCGTCTAGTTCATGTCCTACAACTTATCCTTATAGTGAGAGAAGGAGAAAGAGAGAGAAAGACAGAGAGATAGAGAGAGAGAGAGAGAGAGAGAGAGAGAGAGAGAGAGAGAGAGAGAGAGAGAGAGAGAGAGAGAAAGAGAGAGAGGAAGAGAAGAAGGAAGGGAAAGGGAAAAAATCTGAGGTAAATAAGCTAGAGGGAGAGAGAGAGAGAGAGAGAGAGAGAGAGAGAGAGAGAGAGAGAGAGAGAGAGAGAGAGAGATGGGTGGGGGGAATTACGTCGTGAATTGGAGCCAGAGATGTGGGTGGCTACGTATGTAAAGCAGAGAGGCCCACTAGGGACCAAAGACCTTCCCCTAATTATTGTACCAGAATGTGTATAGACCTAAATCAGGACCTGAAACAGGACCTGATTTAGGTCTGTACACAGAGGACCTGGTCCAGGACAAGGGCCAAGACTTGGACCAGGGCTCGTCTTTGGACCTCAAAAAAGGACCAAGGGCTGGAAACGGATCTGGATGTGGACCTGAAGAATACGACCTGGATGTTTAGGTTGGGTTTTTTGTCACGGTAGTCGGATCGTGGTAAAAGGCGGTCTCGGAGAGTTCGCATTTTGCTGCAGAAAGGTATCTGTTACTATTGCCATTACCGTTACCATTACTAATAACATTACCGCCACCATTACCGTTACCATTATCGTTACCATTGTTTATTGTCCATTAACCTTGTTTTTTGTCAATTTCCTCTGAATTTAGTTGAAGTACCAACACAACTGAAAAAATATATATATATTTCATACAAGTATCAGAAATTGTGGTCAACTCTCAGATGAATACTTAGTGAATCTAAAATTTACAATAAATAACTATTGACAATACTGAAATAATTTCGACCATACTGATTGCCAGTTTGAGATTAGATATTCTAGAAAAAAATATCTAGGGAAGCCATAGCATGGGCAAGGGCATGACTTTCGACAAGAGAAACATTTACTATGGTATCAGTGTCAGTAAATACTGATACGGTCAGTACTGTTGCATATTCCCTATATTTTCTTCTGCCTAACGGCCCCCGTCTTCTTAAGATGGACAGTAGATGGGTACCGGATGAAGGGTATCGATCTCCAAGACTCTTACACTTAGTGGTCTTTTGCCTCTTGAAATAAGAAATAAAATAAGAAATAAAATAAGAAAAAAAATAAGAAAAAAAATAGATAAAAATAGATAAAAAAACAACAACAACAACAACAACAACAACAACAACAACAACAACAACAACAACAACAACAACAACAACAACAACAACAACAACAACAACAACAACAACAACAACAAACAGAGGCTGACGGGAGAACTTGCCCCTTATAAAAATTTTTTTTAACAACAATACTACTAATAATAATAATATAATAATAATAATTAATAATAAATATTACTAAATATCAATAATAACAACAGCAATAACAACAACAACGGAGGTGGAAGGGAGAACTTCCCCCTTATTAAAAAAAAATCTATAAAAAAAATAACGGAGGCAGAGGGGGTGGGGGAGTTGAAGGCACGAAGAACCAACGAATTCTTTCCATCAGGTTGAATGATTCAACCAAAAGTTTCTTGTCGCTTCTTCCCCCGATTTTCGATTATCTGGAACGAATTTCGGATAATCGAGGTCAGTGCCACAGTGGGGCGTGGGAGAGATAGTCGCATTGCAAGAAGTATATCATTTATAATGGTGGAAAATAAAGGCCGAGAAACAGGATTTATACCACCCTGTGTAGTAATATTCTTAATAGATTTTATTCTAATCAACGCCGTTTGATTTATTTGAGAACCGAGTGGACCCTAAGCTGACAAGAAATTTAGTCAGATTCTTCAATCAGCTCTGTGCCTACGCTTCTGCTGGCCAGGCGGGGAAGTGACCCAAAGTCGGCAAAAAAAAAAAAAAGGTAAATTGATAAATAAATGAAAACAATAATAGATAAATAGAAAAATAGAAATAAAATAGAATAAAAATAAATGAATAAATAAATAAATAATAAAACAAAATTAATAGGTAAATAAAATAAGATGGAATAAAATTAGATAGAACGAAATGAAAATAGATCAATAAGTAAATAAATAGGGCTTTGCCCTTCCATAGGTTTCTCACTTCCCACAGCATGGGAGTGGGAAAGTTGAGTTTCAATACTAATAAATAACCATTCGTTGAGACCAAAATCCCTGAATCATTCCTCCGCGTTCAACGGGACATATGTATTATCAGTAATGGAAATTGGCCGACGCAGCGACGCGTGCCCAATCTGCACAGATCCTCGGCTGGACCTGTTGTTTATTTGATGGCTCAGAGGAAACGGCACGAGCCCAGTTCCGTGAAACAAGGGGACACTACTTCGCTGTCCGTGAGTTGTGACGGCCTTCCTGAGGAGCCTGTGATAAAGGACGGAGATAACTCCCAAGCTGGTCACAATGGAAGCCCCCAGTTGATGCTGCCATTACTGTAATAGTGGGAAGAGCCAGGGATGGACTGTCCGACAGATCGTCCGTGTGGTGTTCAAAGAGGCTACATATATATATATATATATATATATATATATATATATATACATATATATATATATATATATATATTATATATATATATAAAATAGTGGAAGCAGCCTACATTACTTCCCACCCCTGCATCATCAACCATAGGGAAGGGTTTATAAAATTAGCAGGAGCGGTAAGTACTCTGATTGTCAAGGAGGTAAAAAGGACAATTGAGAACGGAGGGAGAAATGACATGGTCGGAGTCACATGAAAAAAAAAAAAAGGGTAGAGGATGGATGAGAGTGTAGAGGGAGGGGAACACGGCAAGGATGGATTATATAAGCTGTTAATTTTCTAACACTGTATGTACTTTGATGTCCTGGTAAGGACGAAACGTCAGTGAATAAAACTCCAACTGTTCTTTGTGTTTAACTAACCACCCTTCCACTCATATATATATATATAAATATATATATATATATATATATTTATATATATATATTATATATATATATATATTATATATATATATATATATATTGGGCTCACACAAATCATGTTTGGATTTTTATACTTATGGAACTGTTTATAGTCACTGATGTCTGTTGAGGAAGGACCGGAGAGGACAAAAGATAAGAGTGAATGAAGAATGGTTGTGTATGGATGCTGCTGCAATGCATGAGGGGGAGTGGATGGAGGATGGGGGGTGAGGGAGTATGGGGGTGAGGGAGTATGGGGGGTGAGGGAGTATGGGGGAAAATAAATTGACACAGCCCGGAGGGATTTCTCCTCGTCTTCTCCATTTCTGCATGAGGGGACGAAGAGGGGGGTCGCCGATTTAATGAAGCGGCCTTGCTGTGGATGTGCTGTGTCTTGCGACACTGCTTCTGACCCAGAGTAGTGGGTGAGATGCAGGGATGACCCGTCATCCAGGTGGAGCCAAGATGAGAGGGAGGGAGGGGGGGTGGATGGGAGTGGAGTATGTGGGGATGGAATATGTGGGAGTGGATTTTATGCCTTTGTTTTTTGGCAACCTCCCGTGTAAGAGGGAAAAAGCCTTTGGTATATGGTATGGAAAATGCTTCCAGGGAAAAGATCCTTTCCTCTTATTCTCCTTTAGTTAAACTTTGCTCTTGATCGTTTCACTCCGTCTTCCTGTTTAGGAGTACTGATGTATGATAGAACAACGACCTCTTCTATGCGTTGCTGTTCGGTGCTCCTACAGTCTCGTTCTCAGCGTCCTTTGTAAACCGACTACCTTTAACCGACCTTTATATAAATGACCTTTAGGCTTTAATACATACTAAAGAATACCCCCATAGACGTAAAACCTCTTTGCTCTCTCATACTCTTATTCATAGATAACTCAACTCTCCTCTCCACAAGCGAGGATGTATTGTATTTAGAACAGAGCGTCAAAGTCTGCTTCATACGAACAAGTCGACTTTCCACCCGACTACCAGCATGCACTCCTTTCAATATTTGTTCGTACAACATTCATCACACGTCCCTTCACTCGACATACATGCATGCATGTCCTCACTGAACGAAAGGCGTATAGTAGCTGAACGAAAGTATTTGGTTGCTTAGACGCTCTCGGGTAAGATCTTCCAAAATGGAAATATTGAGCAGCACTGAATCTACTGGTCCACAAAAAAAAAAAGTTAATAGAAAAGATATGGTAAAGGGAATAAAAAGAAGTATTGTTCGCTCACGGGCTTGTTGGCTTTTGCTACTGAATCAAAAATATCTTTCCACCTGGTAAAACTAATTGCATCAGCATGGGAATTTCCATACTTTATATGCATTTGGGTATTCACTATTCGTAAGTCATTTGTGATATAGTATTTATTACCTATTATCTGTTGTATATTACATTACATTGCATAATATTAGCATGTTATCATATCATTATGTAAATATATTATATTATATTATCTATATATATTTATTCATTATGTATCTGTTCATTTATCAAATAATTCATTTATCTATCTATTGCCGTAAAAAATCCAACGATCTTAAACGTTCTCAATTTCTTCTATCATATATTTCTTTCTGAATGGAAATATTTTATTCAGCAAGAAAACATCGACATTTCAGAAAAAAAGATCATCGATCCTGCAGCATGAAATGCATAGAACTCAGCATAAACATAACCGATTTTCATTTGTCATTATTATTTCTTCCATTATTATTCAAATGAAGAACTAACTCATAACATATTACAATTTCTACCTCAACAACTCAAAACAAACATTTGTTTTCACGAAACAGTATTATGATGAATTTATACCCTTTGTCAAACGGGAGAATAATGTTAAATGGCTGAATTCAAATTTTGCAAAAGGACAGAGGCAGTGGACTCGGAGACAAGAGCCTCTTGACCTAACTCTGTTATGTCATATGTGATATAAACCTTGTTCTTCGTGGATAAAGTTATTGTATACTTGACAGGAGGGGGTGGTGGGGGAGGAGGAGTGAGAGGGGGAGTAGATTGGAGCCTATGTTTGGTTGAATCTGTATGTTATCAAGATTTCATAGAGTATAGAGCCAACATCATCGACAACAACAATAACAATATTAACAACAATAACAGCAACAACAACAACAACAACACACGCACACACACACACACACACACACACACACACACACACACACACACACACACACACACACACACACACACACACACACACACACACACACACACACACACACACACACACACTCGCTCTCTCTCTCTCTCTCTCTCTCTCTCTCTCTCTCTCTCTCTCTCTCTCTCTCTCTCTCTCTCTCTCTCTCTCTCTCTCTCTCTCTCTCTCTCTCTCGTATTTGTGTGTCCATGGCTTGTTGAATCTAGGGCATAATTCAACAATTGATAAATTATATACTTGAGGCCGTTTTTAGAATCAACACAAAGGGCCTCCAGGGCTTTGAGGAAGTACGATACTCCATGGAGAGAGGAATATATGGAAGGAGAAGGAGGAGGAAGAAGAAGGAGGAGGAGGAGGAGGAAGAAGGAGAGAGGTGAGATGGTGAAAGGATAGAGATAGAAAAGGGAAAGATTGAGGAATGAAAAAGTGAGGAGGAGAATAAAGGAGGGAGGAGAGAGGTGGAAGGAGAAAAGTAGAAGAATAGAAGGAGGGAGAGAGGGAAGGAGGGGGAGGGAGAGGAAGAGGTAGATGGAGAGAGAGGGAGAGAGAGAGAGAGAGAGAGAGAGAGAGAGAGAGAGAGAGAGAGAGAGAGAGAGAGAGAGAGAGAGAGAGAGAGAGAGAGAGAGAGAGAGAAAGGGGGGGGATGGAGAAGGAAAAGATAAAACTGAGGCCTAGAGAGAATTTCAAAATGAGAAATTGATTAGAGGAACAAATGAAAGGAGCGAATAAGGAAAGGGA
>NC_134796.1:39378790-39381290 GCF_046742065.1 Oratosquilla oratoria
ATTTTACAACGTTCCATTTCCACGTGGCCCGTACTGGACTCGCATTCGCTTAGTTGTGGGTTCGAGTCCCGCGCTCCTCTACGATTCCCGGCAGTGACTAACACTTGCCGAAACAGTTCAAGTAAATAATAGGACAAAGATGACGGATTTTGTCACTGCTACGCGTCTCCTGGGGGTAGACACCTCACCAAGAACCTAGTTTCTCCCCTCGACCACGCCGTCCCTATCAGTATACTGTCACAGGATGCAGTAAAGCGGTGAACTATCACAATTCCTATCTAGCACCTTCGTTTCCCCCGGGGAACTTTCGCCCCTTTCTCCTCCTTGAGGCAGCCCCCCCCAGGCCCCCTCAGCCCCCCCCAGCCCCCCCTCAGCCCCCTCCAGCCCCCTCAGCCCCCCCAGCCCCCCAGCCCCCACGGGAATCACCGCTTGTCCCATCTGATGTCCCATTTGCAGGCGTCCTGTGGCTGCTTCGCCAGCATCTTGTAACACTTTATTTTGAAATGTTTCCTTGTCTTGGGGTTCTCTCGACCTCCCCCGACTCACTCTCTCTCTCTCTCTCTCTCTCTCTCTCTCTCTCTCTCTCTCTCTCTCTCTCTCTCTCTCTCTCTCTCTCTCTCTCTCTCTCTCTCTCTCTCTCTCTCTCTCTCTCTCTCTCTCTCTCTCTCTCTCTCTCTCTCTCTCTCTCTTTCTCTGTGTGTGTGTGTGTTTGTATTTATGTACACATATATATATATATATATATATATATATATATATATATATATATATATATATATATGTGTGTGTGTGTGTGTGTGTGTGTGTGTGTGTGTGTGTGTGTGTGTGAGAGAGAGAGAGAGAGAGAGAGAGAGAGAGAGAGAGAGAGAGAGAGAGAGAGAGAGAGAGAGAGAGAGAGAGAGAGAGAGAGCGCATACGCGCTTCTGCATAGATAGATATTTTGAAGAAAAAAAAAATAATAATTTGACCATACCCTGGAGCCAAGAACTGAATATTTAAACCCTGCAATTATTTATTACTCCCTGAGCACGGAAGAGGGATAGACACACATGAAAGGACCTGCTCGAGAGGACTTCGGAGTTCGGCCAAAGAATCGAACTGAAGAGAACGAGTTCGATGAAGATGAGCGGCGAGAAGTCTTGGGCCATTTACACGGCCTAACAGTTTGACATACCCGGTTTGTCAAACAAGTGTTTGAAGTGATGTTTGACCGTGTGAATAGGGTATTTGGTTGTCAAACACGTTCGACAAACGTGTTTGACGACCAAATACCCCATTCACACGGTCAAACATCACTTCAAACCCTTGTTTGACAAACCGGGTTTGTCAAACTGTTAGACCATGTAAATGGCCCTTTAAGCCCCAGTCACACCAAGCTTAGACCTGTTTCCGACCACCTCCTTGGACGGTGGAGCTTTTGTTTCTCTCGTGGTTAGCGTCAGCTGGCTATTTCATATTCGTCTATTTCATGACGGGGAAGATTCATTCCAATTGCGGCATCGTCTTGAATTCTTTTTATAAACAGAGGAATGGCTCAGCCTGGTCGCCGGTAGTCGGAAACAGGTCGTAAGCTTAGTGTGACTGGGCCTTTGCCACATTGATGATTATAATTTATTTTATATTATTTGTTTTTGTTTTGCTATCATTTGTCTGTCTGATTTTCATTTATCATTAGTTACATGTCAATTTATTATTATTTACTATTTACCTGTTTGTTTATTATTTAACTATGCCTATGCATTTATTTATGTATTTTATTTGTTATTTACATTATTATAATTTTTATTTATTGTTTTATTATCAATATGATTTTTTTTCGCATCCGACCTAGATATGGACCAAAAGGTCTGTCGGCATGCTCCGCCTTTGTAATCCTTTGTAACCTTTATTCTTTTTTGGAAATCCACAGCTACACAGAGGCCTCTCCCAGTCTCCTCAACGGCACACACGTCTGTGTTAGTCTATATTGCCACGTTACTCCTGCAAACTTTTCTGTCACTATCTGTGTGGTTACTTGGGGTTCCCTTTCTGGAAACTTTGCATCGTTTCTGCTGTTCACAAATGGAGTTGTTTTTAAGTCGTTTAATCAAAGACTTATGGATTTGATACGAAGCAGTTAGTGACTCTTCTTAAAATTCTGATTTCCTTTCCTCATATTTAAACTATTTTTTCATCTTAGAAGGCATTTTTCCAAGACATATTTCGGTCCAAGATGTTGAATCCTTGTGCAAATATATATATATATATATATATATATATATATATATATATATATGTATATATATATATATATACATATATATATATATACATATAATGTATATATATATATACATATATAATGTATATACTGTATGTATATATATATATATATACATTATATATATATATATATAATGTATATATATATATAATTATATATATATATATATATATATATACATATATAATGTGTATATATATAATGTATATATATATATACATATATAATGTATATATA
>NC_134796.1:39386290-39403790 GCF_046742065.1 Oratosquilla oratoria
ACATTGCCCCACCTAGATTTTATTCCATTTATGGTGACCCGTTGCTTTCTGTTACTAATCCAAGCTCTAATCCATTCTAACACTTTTCCTCCTATGCCATGGGCTTTGATTTTATTTAGTAGTCTCTGGTGTGGCACTTTGTCGAACGCTTTGCTAAAGTCAAGGTAAATAACATCGTAATTTTCATTGTTGTCTGCCGCCTTATATACCTTAGTGTAAAAGGATAGAAGATTAGTCACACATGACTTACCCTTGGAGAAACCATGCTGTGAAACACGAATTAAATTATGCCCTTCAATGTGTTCTCTGAGTCTATTTACTATTATTGATTCAAGCATTTTTTCCTATAACCGATGTCAAACTGATTGGCCTGTAGTTGCATATAGACGATCTATCTCCCTTCTTAAAAACAGGAACAACGTTTGCCTGCCTCCAAGCAGTTGGAACAGAACCAGTGTCTACCGATTTATTGAATATTTCAGTTAACTGGTCGCAGATTTCAAATTTACACTCTTTAAGCATTCTTGGAAAATTTTCGTCTGGACCCGGAGATTTTGTAGCTTTAAGTCTGTCAATCTGCTTGACTACTTCCTCTTTACTAATGCTGATATTAGTTAGACTACTTTCTTCATCCCCTCTGAAAATCGGATCGCAGTCAGGTACTTTATCTAACCTCTCATCAGTAAATACCGATAGAAAATAATTGTTAAACTCCTCACTCATTTTTTCTCCGATTTTATCATGACACTTTCATTGATTTTAATTGGTCCTATTCTTTCTTTATTTTTTGTTCTATAGAGGTGAAAGATACCCTTTGGGTTGGATTTTGCTTGGCGGGCAACCTTAATTTCATAATTACGTTTCGCTGTACGTGTATTCCTTACCAGCTTTGCCATTTTGTTATATCTTGATCTAAGGTGTGATTCCCCGTTTTTCATTTTTACGTAAAGTCCTCTTTTCATTCCGATCTCATGTTTCAATCTGTCCGTCATCCATTTGGGAGTATTACTATTTTTCCGTATTGACTTTAGGGGGATAAATGTATTTTGTGCATTAATAATTAGATCAGTTAGATTGTTATACATGTCATTTAAATTACTGACCTGACTGCTGGGCCCTCGCCCCCAATTGACCTGCCCTGAGGTATGCGTAGTACCCTCTTTGACCCAGACCTGACCTAAGGTATGCTTCTTACCGTCCATGACCCACACCTGACTAGCCCCGCAACGAGAATCAAGAATGTCTGAAACGTCCGCCTGGCTTTTCGTATTCAATTTCAAATAGGTTTTTATATTGTCAAAGTTTGCTTTCCTGAAGTCTGGTACTTGAACGTTATTCGTACTTTTTATTTTTTCCCAAATAACATTAAATCTTATTTCTTGATGATCGCTAAAGCCTAGACTATCTCCCACTACTACGCTGCTAATTTGGTGCTCATTATTTGTTAGAATTAAGTCCAGGGTATTTTGTCCCTCGTAGGATCGGTAATCATTTGTTTTAGGAAATTATCCTGCACTACATCTAGGAATTTCTTCGCTTCATGATCTCCTATTAAAGTTTCCCAGTCAATGTTTCTATAGTTAAAATCTCCCATGATTACAACGTTTTTGTACTGGGACGCTCTGTGAATTTCATGAATCAGGGAATCAGTCTGCTCAATGCTGAGGTTAGGAGGTCTATACAAGACGCCAATAATAGCTTTCTTATTCTTGCCTATAATCTCTACCCAAATAGATTCCGTACAGTCCTCTTCCTTAATCGAATTGTTGACAATACAGTTTAAAGTATTTTTAACGAAAAGTGCTACACCTCCCCCATTCCTGCCGACCCTATCCTTATGAAAAAACTTATATCCTTCTATTTCGATTTCCGGAAGAAAAATGTTTATCAGCCATGTTGATCCAGGATTCAGTAATAGCTATAATATCGAAATTTTCTACGCATGCTTTACCTCGCAGCAAATCAATTTTGTTAATTATGCTCCTGCTATTTGTATAGTAAACTTTAAGTTTATCTTCCCTCCACCTGCTTTGGTGATTTTTTACACAGTCCTCTAAGTTGTTTCTATTGCCTAAACTATATTCCGATACTTCCCCCCCTACTCCCACATAATCTACCCGAAAAAACCCTGTAGGATGCCTACTTCTCGCTCAAGGGATTCAGCAAGGAGCCGAAATCCTCTGGGAGACAAGTGCACTCCGTCCCTTGTGTATAGGTGATTCTTACCATAAAAGCGGTCCCAGTTGTCGACAAATGCCCATCCATTGGCCTTACAATGTTTTGCCAGCCTGCAATTCATTGCAATAGCCCTGGAATGCCACATGCCTCCAACTCTGCGCCTCGGAAGGATTCCACATACTACAGGAACACCTCCCCTATTCCTGATCTTGTCTAGCGCATCCCGGTACCGCGCAAATAATTCCTCACTCCCTAGCTTACCTATATCATTTCCTCCGGCACTTAAGCAAACTACTGGGTCCTTACCTTCTCCTACTAGACACTCCTCTATCCTATCTCTAACATCTCCTATGCCCGCGCCAGGGAAACACACCTGCGTCCTATGTTTCCTATCTTTGTCGCAGAAAACCCTGTCTAAATACCGCACTTGACTGTCTCCAACTACCAAAATCTTACCTGTGGGCAGGGATCCAGCGTCTGCCCTTTCCTTCTTCTCTTGGATTTCATTAGTTCCTTCTTCCTGCAGATTCGCCAGCACTTGAAACGAGTTTTTGCATTTCAGTGGGGCTGGTGAAGACTTTTTTTTCACTTTTCCGCATCTTATTTCTCACCGTATTCCATCCATGCTCATCGCTAATTTTGTCTTCCGTATTATGGGCCTTCGAGCGGAGAACTCGATTCTCCTCTTTAAGGCACTTAACAGCATCCTCCAAGGCTTCAATTCTGCTAAGTAGAGATTGAACCTCTTCGGCGCTGAACACAGTGACACACTCACTCGCCATATCGCTAACTGAAGCAGCTACCCGGTTGACCTGACCTGAGTGACGACTACTGCAATATGGGCTAGACAAAGTGACAGAAGAGAGAGATTCTGCCCAAGGCATCAGACATCAGAGTAGAAGATAGATGAAGTGTCAATTACTCAGATGGATCACACGGCTTCAAAACTAATTAATATGCAGTTAACTAGAATCAATATGCAATTAACTAGAACTAACTTGGGAAGTCACATTTCTTTTCAACATTGAATTAAAACTTCACACGAGACCAAAGACTCGGATCGATACAAAACTTTAATACAAAGAGTATACGCCCGGAGGCTCTTGGTACTATTGTTCTTTGTAATGTCATAGCTAGGGTGAATGGTGATCACCAGTCGCCCTTTGGTGGTCAAGTAGGAGCCTACATCAACAATGAGACACATTAGTATCAAGACTCAGCATAAAGGAAAATGGAAACTAATAATAATGAAAATAATAATAATAGTAATAATAATATAATAGTAATAGTTAATAATAATAATGATAATAGTTAATAATGATAATAATAATAATAGTTAATAATAATAATAATAATAGTTAATAATAGTAATAATGATAATAATGATAATAATGATTGATGATAATGGTGATGATGATGATGATGATAATATATTATAATAATGAAAATGATAATAATGTGGGTGTGGATGAATTAACCCACGCAAACAAAAGTCAGGTTCAACCAGACTGGCTTCAAACTGTTTGTCCAACTGTTACCCATTTCACACGATCAAACAACACTTCAAACACGTGTTGACCAAACCAGGTTGGACAGCCTGTTTGTGTAAATACCCCACTGTGTTATAATTGAACGCCGCGGTTCGAACCGCGGCGGTTGAAAACGCTAGTGTGAACAGTTCCATAGTGTGGCTTTAGAATACGACCCGTCCATCAGCGGACACCGTGGGTGGGTGGGAGTGGGAACACTGGAGAGAAAACGGGAACGATAATGATAATTGTCTTGAAAGAAAACGGAAGGCGGGACCGTAAACCGATTACGTGAAGGCATTTGTGGTGATTGTATGGTCGGGGAGGTGCTTAGGTTTGGTAAATGGGAAGTAGTTTGGTAGTTTACGTTGTTACAAGAAAAAAAGAGGAGATGTCTGGAGGATTGGTGTGGTTTGTAATCAAGTAATTAACCAATTAGGTAATTATCTTGTTTAATCATTAAGTTGTTCATGTATCCATATATATAATCATTTATTTATATATACATACATGCATACATACATACGAGTATATACAAACACATATATACAAACATACATATATACACACATACACACACACACATACATACACACACACACACGCATACATACACACACACACACACACACACACACACACACACACACACACACACACACACACACACACACACACACACACACACACACAAAAAAACACCTGGTTCAAATTCTAAATTGACGAGTGAATTGTTATGTGAATTTTGGTCTTTTTTCAACAATCAATCCTTTGTCTACTTTGATCTTCTTTTCTTTTTCGTTATCGTCAAGTATACGTGTAATATTGAGGTTGGATGTACGTTTGGTTTGACCGTCTGACACTTCTTCAAACAGGTTGGACAACCGAGGTGGACAAACCGTGTAAATAGCCCTTAAGTCAACGGAACCGTTCACACACAACCGCGTATTTTTTCCTTGACTATGCGGTTCCGCCACGGTTTCCGCGCGGTTCAAACCGCTAGTGTGACCAATGCCTAAGCCATACACGTTTCTGTTGTACAGTGGAATGGGTCTTTTTTAATAAAATCACCTGGCGACAGGAAGGAAAAAACGATAAAGTGTGGCATGCCATTGTTATGGTGCCCTATTAGGGAAGAATCCAATAGCAGGATATGCCCCATTGAACAGACAGGCTCCCCATACTAAATTGTACGGCCAGCGTCCTCCTCGTCCTCCTCTTCCTCCTCCTCCTCCTCCTCCTCCTCCTCCTCCTCCTCCTCCTCCTCCTCCTCCTCCTCCTCCTCCCCCTCCTCCTCCTCATTTTCCTCGTGTTTCCCTCTCCCCTGCCTCTTACTCCTCCTCCTCCACCTCCACCTCCACCTCCACCTCCTCCACCTCCACCTCCTTCTTCTCCTCCTCCTCCTCCACCTCCACCTACTCCTCCTCCTCTTCCTCTTCCTTTTCCACCTCCTCCTCTTCCTCCTCCTCCCACCTCCTCATTTCATTTGTCTTCCCCTTTCCTGCCTCTTCTCCTCCTCCTTCACCTTCTCTTCCTCCTCTTCTTTCTCCCCCTCCTCTTCCTCCTCTCCCTCCTCCTCTTCCTCCTCCCCCTCCTCCCCCTACTCCTCCTCTTCCTCCTCCCCTCCTACCCTCCTTCTCTTCCTCCTCACCTCCTACCCTCCTCCTCTTCCTCCTCCTACTCCTCTTCCTCCTCCTCCAACTCCTTCTCCATCCCCTCCTCCTCCTCCTCCTCCTCCTCCTCCTCCTCCTCCTCCTCCTCCTCTTCCTCCTCCCCTCCTCCTCTTCCTCCTACTACTCCTCCCCTCTTCCTACTCCCCCTCCTCCACCTCCTCATTTTCCTCGTCTTCCCCCTCCCCTGCCTCTTACTCCTCCTCCTCCTCCTTCTCAAACTCCTCATCCGCGTCTTCCTCGTTTTCCACCTCTTGATCTTTCTCCTCTTTCTTCTCTTCTCCCTCTTCCTCCTCCTCCTCCTCCTCTTCAAACTCCTTCTCATCCGCGTCTTCCTCGTTTCCACCTCTTGATCTTTCTCCTTTCTTCTCCTCTTCTCCCTCTTCCTCCTCCTCCTCCTCCTCCTCCTCCTCCTCCTCCTTTGGAGTTGTACTACTGTTGTGTTTCGCCCCGACTCCCGTAAATATTCTCAAAAAAAAAGAAAAAAAAAGTAATTTTTTAAGTCAAAATCGCTTCAGGGATTTTTCTTTATCGCTTTCTTTCTTTCTCTTTTCTCTCTCTCTCTCTCTCTTTTTCTTTTCCTGTTTTACCTCTTTCTTCCTTTTATTTTTCCTTTTCTTTTTCGTATCTTTGTTCTTTGTTCTTGATAGTTTTCTTTTTCTTCTCTCCTTACTTCGAATGTATTTCCTTCTCTTGATGATTTTGAGTTTCAACTTATATCTGTTGCACATTTTAGTACTTCAGCATTAAGGAACACTTTATCAGCTTTGTTCTGGCTGTCGTCAGTGGAATTTATTTAGACTAACATCACTCTTACTCTCGCTTTATCCAACTATATTTTTATCTATATCTACATA
The DNA here is from genome assembly GCF_046742065.1 of Oratosquilla oratoria. Lineage (NCBI taxonomy): Eukaryota > Metazoa > Arthropoda > Malacostraca > Stomatopoda > Squillidae > Oratosquilla > Oratosquilla oratoria. Next base: position 39,392,525 of record NC_134796.1, read on the forward strand.
TTTATTTGTATATTAATTTAATTATTGGTTTATTGATTTTTCATTCGTTTGTTTATTTGTTTATTTATTTATTCATTTATTTATTCAAATTTATTTATCTATCTATTCATTATTTTTGTTTATTAATGTATATTTATTTATATGTTTATTTGTCTAGTTAACTAGTTATTCATTCTTTTTGTTTATTAATGATTGTTTATTTATATCGTTATTTGTCTAGTTATCTAGTTATTATCTATTCATTTGTGGATTTATTTTTTTAGTTTTAGTTATTTTCTGCTCTCAAAAATCTTCGTTCGGGCTTTTCCACATACTCCATCTTCGCCACACTCTTCACTGTCTTCTTTCACAGCTTGTTTATCCTTATATTTATTTAAAAAAAAAATTCATTTCGTTTTTTTAATTCTTTATTTTCATTTCATTTTTTTTTTATTTTATCTTAATTTTTTATTTCATTATTTCATTTATTTCATTTTCTTTTAATTCTTATTTTCTATTTTATTCATTTTATTTCTATTTCATTCTTTTAATTTTTAATTTTAATTTAATTAATTTTGCTTCATTGACAACGTCCAGTTTTTTTTTATCATATCTCGTTAAAAAAAAAAAAAAAAAAAGTCTTTGAAGGAAAGCGCTGTCATGACTGATAGACTTCTCAAACTCATCTCAGAGTGCATTAGTCCGAGGTCGATCCCCAACGGCTACTGGCGCCCTTGTAGCCCCAACACAGAATGCAAAGGTGACGAGTTGCCTCAACACTCAAAGGAACTTGAACACGGATGTCTGTGATTAATTTTACTTGTATATATGTGCACGTGTGTGTATGTGAGGTTTTACTCGTATGTGTGATTTGTGTGTGTATGTGTGTGTGTGTGTGTGTGTGCGTGTGTGCGTGCGTGTGTGTGTGTGTGTGTGTGTATGTGTGTGTGTGTGTGTGTGTGTGTGTGTGTGTGCGCGCGTGTGCGTGTGTGTGATTCATCATGGTCTTTGGATCACGCGTTGGATTCGTGACCGACAGCTATTTCCCTCACGGAAGAGAGCTTAGAGCTCATATGACCGATCTGTGGGTAATGCTGTGACCTTACACACCCCAAACTCCCCGCCCACGAGAGTTGGAGTAACGACTCGAAGCGCAGCGATACTGAAATTATTTCAGCCCTGGGCAGGATTCGAACCCGGACCACCGTAGTGACAGTCGGGGACTCTGCCAACCGCGCCACCTAGTGTGTGTGTGTGTGTGTGTGTGTGTGTGTGTGTGTGTGTGTGTGTGTGTGTGTGTGTGTGTGTGTGTGTGTGTGTGTGTGTGTGTGTGTGTGTGTGTGTGTGTGCATGTGTGTGTGTGTGTATGTGTGTGTGTGTATGTGCGTGCATGTGTGTGTGTTTGTGTGTGTGCATGTGTGTGTGTATGTGCGTGTGTGTGTATGCGTGTGTGTGTGTTTATCTGCCTGTCTGTCTTTCAGAGGAAGAGAGAGAGAGAGAGAGAGAGAGAGAGAGAGAGAGAGAGAGAGAGAGAGAGAGAGAGAGGCGCCTCCTCTCTTATAGCTTTCTTCCTCTTCACCCTCATCATCCCATGCCCTCCTCACCCCGACTCCCCATAGTTCCAAACTTCCTAAACTGAGAAGAAGAACGAGGCGCAGACGCTTTGTTAGCTGGGCAGAGTTGGCAATGAGGGTTACCCTCTGGTGTATAGGGAGAAGGGAAAGGGAGTTTATATCTACTCCCACGGAAAGGGAGTTTATATCTACTCCCACACTTCTCGCAAGGGAAAAATGAAGGAAAGGAGAGGGAAGGAGAAAGGAAAGGTAAAGGAGAGGAGAAGAGGGGGAAGAAGGGGAAGGGAGGGGAGAAGAGGGGATGGGAAGAGAGTTAAGACGAGGATAAGGAGGAAGAAGAGAGAAGAGGGGAGGAGAAGGGGAAGAGAGGAGAAAAGAGGGGAAGGACGCGGAGAGGCTGGAGAAAAAAAGAGCTGAGGAAAGAGGAGGAGAGGAGAGATGAGGGGAAATGAGTAGAGGTGAGGGGAGGGGAGGGTAAAGGATCAAAGAGTAGGGGAGGAGAGAAGAAAGGATAAGAGGGGAAAAGGAAGGAAATGGGGCAGAGGAGGAGGAGGAAGAGGGGAAAGTGAGGGGAGAAGAGAAGAAAGGAGGAGGAAGAGGGGAAAGTGAGGGGAGAAGAGGATAGGGGAGGGGGAAGAGGGGAAAAGGAGGAGAGGAGAGGAGAGGGGAGGGGGATTAGGGGAAAGGGAGGGGAGAAGAGAAGGGAGGAGGAAGAGGGGAAAGTGAGGGGGAGAAGAGGATAGGGGAGGGGGAAGAGGGGAAAGGGAGGAGAGGAGAGGAGAGGGGAGGGGAGGAGAGGGGATGGGGATTAGGGGAAAGGGAGGGGAGAAGAGGATAGGGGAGGGGGAAGAGGGAAAAGTGAGGGGAGAAGAGGAGAAGGGAGGAGGAAGAGGGGAAAGGGAGGGGAGAAGAGGAGAGGGGGAAGAGGGGAAAGAGAGGAAGAAGAAGAGAGGGGAGGGGGAAGAGGGGAAAGAGAGGGGAGAGGAAGAGAGGGGAGGTGGAAGAGGGGAAAGGGAGAGGAGAAGAGGCGAGGGGATCTTCTTTCGGACCAAGCTGAGGGGAAGTAGATCGAGGGGAGACTGACTGACGAGAAGAGACTGAGAAGGGGAAAGGAAAGCTTTGTTTTGCCTGCTGGTTGTTCGCAGTCGGGGTGTCCGAGTGGTTAATGTTGTTGTTGTTGTTGTTGCTGTTGTTCGTTGTTGTTGTTGTTGTTGTTGTTGTTGTTGTTGTTGTTGTTGTTGTTGTTATGTTGTTGTTGGCGACTCGGTCGATGTTGTAATCGTTGTTGTTATTGTTGTTGTTGTTGTTATCGTGACGTTTGAACAGCAGGTAATAGTGGACTTTCTGTAATGATATTAGTATGGTGTTGGAATCATGGAAGGTTGTTATATATATGTACACACACATAAACACACACAGACGCACACACAGACACACACACACATGTATATATACATATATATATATACATATATATATACATATATATATATATATATACATATATATATATATATATACATACATATATACATACATATTACATAGAATCGGTAAGAACAATTAGAACTTCTTTGAGGTCCCCATGCTGTCAGCCATTTCCATTCATTTCCCTTTCACTTATCACAAATGTCCTTCTTCGGTAATTAATGTTTCCTTCCCCTCTGTGTCTTCAGTTCTTCCACAATAACCACGTTCCTCTCCTTTTAGCCTCCGTCTCTTCTTCGCCTTTTCATTTATCGTTTTCCATCTCCTTCTCCCTCTTTCTCGTCCTCCTTTTACTATTCGCGTTTCATACGTTTATTCCATGTTCGAATTTACGCTGCCTCTCTCTCTCTCTCTCTCTCTCTCTCTCTCTCTCTCTCTCTCTCTCTCTCTCTCTCTCTCTCTCTCTCTCTCTCTCTCTCTCTCTCTCTCTCTCTCTCTCTCTCTCTCTCTCTCTCTCTCTCTCTCTCTCTCTCTCTCTCTCTCTCTCTCTCTCTCTCTCTCTCTCTCTCTCTCTCTCTCTCTCTCTCTCTCTCTCTCTCTGCATGCGTTTCATACTTAATTTCGTTTAATTTCGTTCAATTTCGTTTCATTTCGCTCGTGTACTATCTCTGTGCCTTTATACTCGTTTTATGCATTCGTGGCCGACAAAACATATTTGGAAAATATATAAAGAACAACCTAAACGAATCTTAAAGAAGATTAGAAAATCGTTTCAGAATACCAAACCTAGACAGGGTCTAAAATCTCAAAAGAAAATCTCGTCTAAAATGTTTCCTTTTCATTATACGATAATGCCAATCATTATAATAATATTCCACGTTTGTTGCCAAACTTAATGTGTTATTTAGATGGTTATGTTTGTAGAATTTCCAAGAGAGAGAAGTGGTTATTATTTTAGAACGCTTAGTCTCCGTGATTCCATTTCCCCCCCTGCCAAGTTTGTAACGACATGACGTCAAAATGGATCTGTTAAATCAGCTCACTGTCGCTGTTTAAACAAAATAAGCATTTTGCTGTTACCGTCTGTATGAAGTTGATTATTCTGTATAAGTTTTTGACAGGAATACCAAAATATATATGTACATCAACAACAATATATATATATATTAATAGTTCAATGTTTTGAAAGGCTAACCGTCGTTTTTGTTTGAAAGAAAAGGATGATGAGGGAGAGGGGAATAAATTATTTATATATTTCTCCTAATCTCGTTTATTTTGCGTTGTTATATATTTGTATTGGGTTTCAATTGAACCCTTTATTCTTACTTCGTTTTCTGAATTTTTCTAAACTTTGTTTTTCTAACTACTAGCCAGAAACAGGTCAACACAAATACAACAAAAGCAACAATCTAACGCCAGTGAAATTCGAGCCAGCAATTAATTACCAAGTCTCCCTGTAATTTGCGTCAGAATGTGACAGAATTTTTCTTTCCGTCGTAAGGAAGGCAGTGCAAGTAAAACGAACGCTTCAAGTGGAACTACTTTGCCTTCTCCTTATCCCCCAACCATCACCTCCCACACCCTTCCCCTTTCCCCCTAACACTTCCCCCATCCTCCTAGACCATACCCTTTCCCTCCCCACTCCCCTCTCCCCTCCCCTCTCCCCTTCCCTCTCCCTCTCCCTCTCCCCCTCCCCTCCCCTCCCCCTACTTTTTCTACATTCCCCCTTCCCCTTCCCCCTTCCCCACCCCTCATACCTACCCTCCTCCCCCTCCCCCTCCTCCCCCTCCCCCTACCTTCCCCTTTCCCTCTTTCCTTCCCCTCTCCCCCTCCCCTCTCCCCTCCCCTCTCCTCTCCCCTCTCTCCTTCCCCCTCCCCTCTCCTCTCCCCTCTCTCCTTCCCCCTCCCCCTCCCCCTCCCCTCCCCCTCTCCCCCTCCCTCCCTCCCCCTCCCTCCCCCTCCCTCCCCCCCCCTCCCTCCCCCTCCCCCTCCCTCCCTCCCCCTCCCTCCCTCCCCCTCCCCCTCCCCTCTCCTCCCTCCCCCTCCCCTCTCCTCCCTCCCACGCACCTTGTACTTTCCACTTGAGCCACAGGGCACGAACTCGGAACTTGTAAACTTTTCCGTTGTCCCTCTCTCCAGCAACGTGCTCTCTCTCTCTCTCTCTCTCTCTCTCTCTCTCTCTCTCTCTCTCTCTCTCTCTCTCTCTCTCTCTCTTCCTTTCTTTTCGCTTTTTTCTTCCTCCACTGCCACAATTTACTCTCCTTCCTCTTCCTCTTCCTCTTTTTCCTCCTCCTTCTCATTCTTCTTCTTCTTCATCTCTTTCTTCTTCATCTCTTTCTTTTCCTTCATCTTATCTTTCTTTTCCTTCTTCTTTTCCCTTTCCTTTTTCTTCTACTTCTTTTCTTTCTTCTTCATCTCATTCTACGCCTTCGTTTGCTTCTAGTCCTCTTCTTCTCTTTCTTCTCTTTCATCTTTTTTTTCTATTATTTTCCTTTCCCACATTCGTTTTCTTCTCTTTCTTTTCCTTCCTCTCTTTTTTCTTTTCCTTTTCCTTTCCCGTATTCTTCTTCTTCTGCGTCTTCCAGCCTCTTTCTCCTTTTCCTTCTCCTTCTCCTCCTTCTCCTTCTCCTCCTTCTCCTTCTCCTCCTTCTCCTTCTCCTCCTTCTCCTTCTCCTCCTTCTCCTTCTCCTCCTTTTCCTTCTCCTTCTCCTTCTCCTTCTCCTTCTCCTTCTCCTCCTCCTTCTCCTTCTTCTCCTTCTCCTTCTCCTTCTCCTTCTCCTTCTCCTCCTTCTCCTTCTCCTCCTTCTACTTCTCCTTCTCCTTCTCCTTCTCCTCCTTCTCCTTCTCCTCCTTCTCCTTCTCCTTGCCCATGTCCTTGTCCTTCTCCTTCTCTTTCTTCTCCTCTTCCCTCTTTTCTTCATCCTCCGTTTCCTCCCGCTGCTACTCCATTTCCTCGCCCTCCTCCTCCTCCTCCTCCTCCTCCTCCTCCCTCTTCTCTCCATCATCCTTTTCCTCCTCTTGCTACTCCATTTCCTCGCCCTCCTTTTCCTCCTCCTCCTCCTCCTCCTCTTCCCCTTCTCCATCTACTCCCCCTCCTCTTCCATTCCCTCCTCCTCCGTTCTCCTCTCTCACTCCTCCTCCCGCCTTGCCCGTGTCTCTGTGCCCGTGGATTCTATGGAACAGAAATTAGATTTGGCTCACTTTTTTTTGGGGGGGGGAGGGGGAAGTGAAGTATCACTCCCACGGACCGTGGGATGCTGTGAAAAAATCCCCTAAGAGTGATTAGACCTACACCAACCCCCATCCCCCTTTTCTTTAAAACAGGGGCGACTTTAGTTGTCTGAAGAGATTAAAAGAAGATGAAATTTATTTGGTCTCCGTGAGTTCCGAGGCCCCTTTTTTTTTTTTTTTTTTTTTTTTATTAGCCTTGTACAGCCATTATGTTATTGACTATAGTGACACCTACATGGAGCAGAGTCACGTAGGATTATTTTATGGTTGGAAGCTAGTATCACAAGGGAAGAATGCTAGTCGTTGTTAACTTTTGAAACCTATTCTTCCTGTCTTCTTCTTAAATTTTCCGTTACCACCTGTATGCGCGCGTTTTTTTTTTTTTTTTTTTTGTGTCTTTTTCTTGTCTACTCTAAAAGCTCAGGGAGAGATAAAATAATCCGTAATTACCATCACGAGTAGAAATATGTATATATATATATTTCAACATAAACATTAAATCTAATGTATTTCTTCTTGTCTCTTCCAACAGCTCCCGCGAGGAACATAACAATGACTTACACCAAGTCACCGCGACATGACAGCGTCGTCGTTTCCTGCCGAGCCACGGGCGTGGCTCCAGAACCCAAGATCGCCATATACAGGAGTGACGTCATAACGCCGAGGTACAGTCTTTGCTCGCCTAGAGGGGGTGTGAGTCGATTCGTTTTAAGAGAAGTCTGGGTATCCCCCCTTTTTCACTAGAAATATATTTTAACTAGAATAGAGTTTCTAAAGGGCATGTAAATGAGTTTACTGCAAGAGAAGATATATTCTATTTCAGAAAAAATATATAAAATAAAAAATAGGAAAGGGACGACCATAATGAAAAAAGAGACCATGAAAAGCGAATTATGGTTACTGAGATGTAAACACTGAACTACGCATAATCACGTGATTTTCAGCCTGTTTGGTATGTTGATGCTTTACCAGAGCATACGCATGTATGTGTGTATGTGTGTATTTACCTATGTGTATATATGTATATGTGCGTGGGTTATTGTATACTGAAGTATTCACATGGGTATGGATGTATGTATGCACACATGAATGTCTCTAAGTACTTATGCATACATGAATAAATGTGTATGTGTGTGTATGCAATAGTCTATTTGTAAATGTGTATGTGCGTGTATGAAATAGTCTATTTGTAAATGCGTAGGCAGTATGTTTTATGTATATATGTATGTTTGTATGTATGCATGTATGTATATATTGTATGTATTTAAGCATGTATGTATGCATATATATGAATATATGTATATAGGCAGTTATGAATGTATATATGTATGTATGAATGTATATATGCATGTATGTATGTATGTTTGTATGTATGCATGTATGTGTGTATTGTATGCATGTATGTATGTTTGTATGTATGCATGTATGTATGTATTGTATGTATTTACGCATGTATGTATGCATATATATGAATATATGTATATAGGCAGTTATGAATGTATATATGTTTGTATGTAATGTGTGTGTGTATGTATGTATGTATGTGTGTGTATGTATGTATGTATGTATGTAAGAGAGAACCCACTGAGTCAATATACATAGCTTTTTCAATATGTGCGTCTCCTTCCCACTTTGGAGGAAGATTTATCCTGACATCTCCTTTTTTCCACAACTTTTCTTTCCTTTTTTTATTCATTTATTTATTTATTCATTTATTTATTTATTTGTTTATTTATTTTTACCACTTATGCTACAATGGCTCATACATTTCATCTAATGTACCTGATATCAGAACGCTAATGGATCACCTTTATGGTCATTTGTAAGATTTTTCTTCTTAGGTGTGTCATATGTCTTCTACTTACGGTGGTATTCTTAAAAAAAAATTCTTTCCTTGTATAAACCTTATATAAATCCTTGGAAGGGAAAGATTTATATAAGGATTTTTTTTTTTTTTTGTAATACCACCGTATGAATCTTATGGTGGTATTCTTAGAAAATTCTTTCCTTATATAAATCTTTCCCTTCCAAGGATTTATATAATACTTATATAAGGAAAGATTTCTTTAAGAATACCACCGTTAGTCCCTTCACTTCCTCTCCATTCTCCCAAACGTCTCATAATATTTGCTTTGGACTGGACGACAGCGGGAGGGAAAAAGAGGTAAAAACATTGTTGTTACTATTTAATCTTTGCTTTGACTTCAAAGCATCGATTTGTTTAGTATTTTTTTCTTAGAGTGGAGGGAGAGAGAATGCCTGGTTATTTCGTTGAAGAATACCACTTGAAAAGAAGTACTAGTAGGTTGCATGTAATATAAATATAATGTGAGTTTCAAATACAAAAAATGATAGAAATAAACATTAAAAAGTAAAACATGAGTGTAAGATAAAATGTGTGGGTCCAGAAGTAAATGTATATACGACCTTATGCACACATGCACACATACACACAGTCATGAAGGAGCTTATGCACAAACACACACACACATACACACAGTCATGAAGGAGCTTATGCATACACACACACACACACACACACACACACACACACACACACACACACACACACACACACACACACACACACACACACACACACACACACACACACACACACACATACACACACACACACAGAGTCATGAAAGAGCTTATGCACAAACACACAAATACACACAGTCATGAAGGAGCTTATGCACACACACGCACACACACACACACACACACACACACACACACACACACACACACACACACACACACACACACACACACACACACACACAGTCATGAAAGAGCTTATGGACACACACACACACACACACACAGTCATGAAGGAGCTTATGCACACACACACACACACACACACACACACACACACATTTTTATATTAGAATGCTGATCATTTTTAGTTTCACTTTTAATATTACTCATAAAACTCATGTTTGGTGTGATATTGTCTACACTTCTTATCATCAACAAAATACTTTAGTACTGTTCACAGAAATGGTTGTGTTCTTATTGACTGACTTGGCTGAAGGCAAATTTCTTCAAGAGCAATGAAGTAACATTACCCGTCAATAACGTTTCTTTTTTCAAGCGCAGACGGAACTTGTTTGGTACAAGACGTATCTAAGTTTTCCCGGTACGTCCTTCCACGTGAATCACCTGCGCGAAAATAATCATTTAATTTTGTGGACATGAGATCAAACGGATTCTCCAGCTGCTACTACTACGGTGACCTCCAGGAAGACAAAGAGATGGAACCTAACGGGAACCGAAGAGCTCGAAGGGACTTGGACAAGGATTTCGTCCAGAGAGTCCGAGCCTTCGTGAGTGTCTGCACCATCATGGAGCTGATGGTCCTCCTTAGATTCTTCAACGATAAGGTTGGACAGCTCCTTGGTGCCAAAGCCAAGAAAGACACTTCAGAGACAAACCAAAGCATCCTCCGGAGCCTCAGCATCGTCGGAATCGTTCTGGATGCGATTCAAAGGTCCGTGATGCAGACAAAGAAACGAAAGTTTTCTGAATTAAGAGACGAAACTCTACATACAGCCAAGAGGCTCAAGACTTCAAACGATTTTGCACAAGGAATGCCATGGAAAGAAGTACGTTTCCTAGGCAAAGGCAGCTTTGCTTCAGTATCGCTCGTAAAGGACGTCACTTCTGGCTTCCTTTGTGCAAAGAAAACGATTAAAATCTACCGTCTCCAGCGGCAACTGGAAGAAATCAATATTCATCAGAAACTAAATCACCCTAATATTGTGGCCTTCCTGGGCGAAAACAGGGACAGAGAAAACTTGTATGTTTTCTTGGAATACGTCAACGGCGGAACTCTTCAGGACAGAATCGCCGACAGAGGAATGTCCGAAAGAAGAGCCAGATTCTTCTTCAGCCAGCTGATCGAAGGAGTCAAATACCTTCACTCAAAGAATATCGTACACCGGGATCTAAAGCCGGAGAACCTTTTCTTAACTGAAGACGACGATCTCAAGATTGGAGACTTCGGGCTTGCTGGCGAGTTCGTAAAAGGCAAGTACCTGACAAAGATCTGCGGGACTTCAGCCTACATCGCCCCCGAAGTCTTCACTGAACAATACTTGGGAGAACCCAGTGATGTCTGGGTGTGCGGTGTTGTTCTCTTTAGACTCGTATCTGGTCAAAATCCTTGGAAAATCCCTGTAACTAACAAGGACACGAATTTTGGAGTCTGGTCATATTCGACCGAAGAGATGAGACTGAAAAGTCCATGGAAATCTTTCTCGAGAAGAATATTCCGTCTAATCAAGAAAATTCTTGTTTCAAATCCCGAAGAAAGAGCAACTATATTTGATATTGAGCAAGACGCGTGGATTCTTGGCTGATGTATGAAGTTTGTATGAAGAACAATGAAGATGTACAATAAATGATAAGCAAAAAATAGAAATGTATCAAATCATCGCCTAATACATTAGGCACCGCTTTATTTGAAAGCCTTTAAATAACGGGGTTTCCCCTCAGCTGAATAAAATGGTCCGGTCGCAGTTAGAAAAGGAAATGTGAAAAAAAAAAAAATTCCCGACATTAGCTCAGACCGCTCTTCTGTATCTCTAAGTTTAAACATATATATATATATATATATATATATATATATATATATATATATATATATATATATATATATATATATACACTAAAAAACCACTGCTTAGTGGATATAAGAAAAGAAAGGAAATAACGATTTCCGTATATTTCGATCACTTGCTGTCATCCGCTTCAAGCGGAATACAAAGAGAAAACACCTATCTTATATGCAGAGGAGAGAGGCGGAGTGAGGGAACATGGGCATGACATATCAGGTGGCGTCTATATTACTACTCGGTCTTTGTGGGAAGTCATCCGCTTTTACAATAGATGGAAGTAATTTGTTAACTGCCAAGCTATGTACATTTATATAGTAACCATCCTGATAATATCAAATATAGTGTTGCCTCGGGTCGTTTTCTAAAAGCACGAAGATTATGGAGCCCATCTTATTTAGATTCAGAAATTTCAACCACAAGATATCA
>NC_134796.1:39406290-39413790 GCF_046742065.1 Oratosquilla oratoria
TATATATATATACATATAATATATATATATTGTTTCCAGCCTACAGGGCAGTGGACAAGATGCAGGGATGACCCGTCATCCTGGTGGTGCCAAGATATGTGGGCGGGATGAGGGTAGAGGGGTGTGGATTATGTAGGGGATGAAATGGGTGGGAGTGGTTTCTATATCTTTGTTTTTTGGCTACCTCCCGTGTAAGGGGGAAAAAAAGCCTTTGCTACATGTATGCATGTATGTCTTCAGCCTGTACGAAGTCAAGTTCAGGCAACTTTGTTTACATTTTTTGGAAAGACGAAGAATGCAGAGTGATCTAATAGAGGTATTGAAATGGGTGAAGGGTTTTAACAAGGGCGATGCAGGTAAGGTCATCATATTAAGACAGCAGGGCAGGACTCGTTAGAATAGATCTAAATTGGACAAATTTGGGTTTAAGAAGGAAAGGATCAAGAACCAGTTTAGCATAGTAGTATAGACTTAGTGACTATTTCCTGAACGCTGAAATAATTGGTGATTATAAAATATTAGATAATTCTATGGAAACGGATAACTTGTGGAAAGGAACATAGAACTGTCCAGTGTAGGCCTTATGGACTCTTGCAGTGTCCTCCAGTCTTATTCTCTTATGTTTTATGTATCAACGGAAGACGAATTCATACAGATACGAAAGTTTCTCAGATAGGATAAAGAATTAATATGTGGGTATGTTTATCTGATTATATTCAAAGTAAGTATTTGGATTCTTTATATGTGCATATATACGCACACACACACACACACACACACACACACACACACACACACACACACACACACACACACACACACACACACACACACACACACACACACACACACACACACACACATACACACAGTCCTGAAGGAGCTTATGCACACACACACACACACACACACACACACACACACACACACACACACACACACACACACACACACACACACACACACACACACACACACACACACACACACACACACACACACACACACACACACACACACACACACACATACACATACAAACACATATAGACACTTTTATATTAGAATGCTGATCATTTTTAGCTTCCCTACTATTATTACTCTTTTAAAGTTCATATTCTGTGCGATATTGTCTGCAAGGTTAAAAACACTACTTATTATCAACAAAATACTTTAGTATTGTTCACAGAAATGGTTGTGTTCTTATTGGCTGACTTGGCTGAAGGCAAATTTCTTCAAGAGCAATGAGGGAACATTACCCGTCAATAACGTTTCTTTTTTCAAGCGCAGACGGAACTTGTTTGGTACAAGACGTATCTAAGTTTTCCCGGTACGTCCTTCCACGTGAATCACCTACGCGAAAGTAATCATATAATTTTGTGGACATGAGAACAGACGGATTCCCCAGCTACTACTACTACGGTGACCTCCAGGAAGACGAAGAGATGGAACTTAACGGCAGCCGAAGAGCTCGAAGGGACTTGGTCAAGGATTTCGACCAGAGAGTCCGAGCCTTCGTGAGTGTCTGCACCATCATGGAGCTGATGGTCCTCCTTAGATTCTTCAACGATAAGGTTGGACAGCTCCTTGGTGCCAAAGCCAAGAAAGACACTTCAAACACAAAGCAAAGCATCCTCCGGAGCCTCAGCATCATCAGAATCGTTCTGGATGCGATTCAAAGGTCCGTGATGGAGCCAAAGAAACGCAAGTTTCCTGATTTAAGAAACGAAACTTTACATACAGCCAAGAGGCTGAAAACTTCAATTGATTTTGCACAAGGAATGCCATGGAAAGAAGTACGTTTCCTAGGCAAAGGCAGCTTTGCTTCCGTATCGCTCGTAAAGGACGTCACTTCTGGCTTCCTTTGTGCAAAGAAAACAATCAAAATCTACCGTCTCCAGCGGCAACTGGAAGAAATTAACATTCATAAGAATCTAAATCACCCTAATGTGGTGGCCTTCCTGGGCGAAAACAGGGACAGAGAAAACCTGTACGTTTTCTTAGAATACGTCAACGGCGGAACTCTTCAGGACAGAATCTCCGACAGAGGAATGTCCGAAAGAAGAGCCCGATTCTTCTTCAGCCAGCTGATCGAAGGAGTCAAATACCTTCATTCAAAGAATATCGTACACCGGGATCTAAAGCCGGAGAACCTTTTCTTAACTGAAGACGATCATCTGAAGATTGGAGACTTCGGGCTTGCTGGCGAGTTCGTAAAAGGCAAGTACCTGACAAAGATCTGCGGGACTTCAGCCTACATCGCCCCCGAAGTCTTCAGTGGACGATACCTGGGAGAACCCAGTGATGTCTGGGCGTGCGGTATTGTACTCTTTAGACTCGTTTCTGGTCAAAATCCTTGGAAGATCCCTATGACCAACAAAGACACAAACTTTGGAGTCTGGTCGTATTCGACCGAAGAGATGAGACTCAAAAGACCATGGAAATCTTTCTCGAGAAGAATGTTCCGTCTAATCAAGAAAATTCTTGTTTCAAATCCTGAACAAAGAGTAACTATCAGTGATATTGAGCAAGACGCGTGGATTCTTGGCTGATGTAAGAAGTTGTATAAAGAACCATAAAGATCTACAATAAAATCAGAAGCAAAAAATAGAAATCTATCAAATCATCGCCTAGTATATTAGGCACCGCTTTATTCAAAAGCCTTTGAATAACGGGGTTTCCCCTCAGCTGAATAAAATGGTCCGGTCGTAGCTAAAAAGAGAACTGTGAATTTTTCCCCCCAACATTAGCTGATTTAGACCACTCTTCTATATCTCAAATTTTAAACATATATATACATATATATATATAATATATATATATATATATATATATATATATTATATATATATAGGTATATGCATATACACACACGTACATTTACATATATATATACATTATATATATATATATATATATAATATATATATACATATAATTGTATTTATACATATACAGTATATATAGTATATATATATATATATAGATATGTGCATACACACACACACACACACATATATATTATATATATATATACACAGAGACACATATATATTCATGTTTATGTCTATGTATATATACGTACATGCATATAAAATTTATAAAAGAAACAAAGACAAACTATTGAGAGTGCATGGAAAGGACGAGGAGGATAGTGTAGGAGAGGGCACTAGTGGATCTGGTGTGAGCACTGTCGCTCTTGTTGTCCTCTCGATCTCTTGTTCCTCCATCACCCATTCGCCTATAGCCATCAACCCGTAATGGGTTCATCCTACACTGAACAAAAGTGGATGGAAGATTGAGGGAGAAAGAGAATGGGGCAGAGAGAAAGAGAGGGCGAGATGGAGAGGAAGAGAGAGAGAGGGAGAGAGGGGGAGAGGGAGGAAAAGAAAAGAGAGTGAGAGTTGGAAAAGGCAATACAGGGAAATGGACGTCTGTGATTGTGTTAGTATTTGTGTGTGGGCGTACGTGTGTGTGGGCGTATGTGTGTGTGGGCGTATGTGTGTGTGGGCGTGTATTGGGCGTATCCGTCCAAACCAGGTCACTATGCCGATTTAAGGTCAATTCTCATCGCCCATATAAGCTTATAGAGAAATGAATCCTCTTCTTTGATGTTGAAACACTATGGTATTGTAGCACCTGAAAAGGATTGAGAAAGGGAATTAAATCTACCTTTTTTTATTATTATTATTTATTATTATTTATTATTATTATTATTATTATTATTATTATTATTATTATTATTATCATTATCATTATCATTATTATTATAATTATTATTATCATTATTATTATCATTAATATTATCATAATCATTATCATTATTATTATTATTATCATTATCATCATTATTATAATAATAATTATAATTAATTATAATTATTATAATTATTATTATAATTATTATAATTATTATTAATTATAATTATTGTAATTATTGTAATTATTATATTATTATTATTATAATATTTATTATTATTATTATTATTAATATTATTATTATTATTATTATATATATATATATATTTTTTTTTTTTTTTTTTTTTTTTTTTCATTCGTCTTTCATTTGTATTAGTGCTTGTCCTGCATGGGAATGAGGCTGCAAGTTGACTGTCTGGCCTGCTGTCATGCAGAATAGAGGATCATCAAACAGCATCATGCAGGCATAAAGAATCGCATGAACTCAAATCCTCTTTGTGATTCACACACACACACACACACACACACACACACACACACACACACACACACACACACACACACACACACACACACACACACACACACACACAAAGAGAGGACAAAGAGAGGACAAAGAGCATAGTTTCCCCCTCCACGTAATGATACTGTGCGTTTCTTAAAAACATGTGAATCTGACTGCCATCACAGTAGACCTCCAATTTTAGCCGCCTTCATACGCATCACAAAACAACTTTTTCCTTCATTTCTGACGTCATCAAAGACAGTTCTCACACGGAAATTAAAACACACGAAGAAGTTACGGTAAAAAAAATAACAAATAGATAAACAAATAAATGAATAAATAAATATGAAAAAAGTTACTGGGTACCATTGCGCATGCGTAAATGCCTCTGACGTCATAATTTCGTCACGAAAACGTCATAATTGTGCCGTAGGTGACGTCATCGGTAACTCCTTCACTACAGGTTAAGTACAAGTGGGAGAATACAAGCGAGCCTTACGAATACAAGTTTTTATGTATGGAAGTACTAGTGTATTGACCCAAATTAACTCAAATATTTTAACGCAAAAGACATAAACATGAGTAGGAGAAGAGTGTGAATGTTTATGAGCCAGGACCAGTATCTGAATGTGAGTATAAAAACAGTATGAGTTTCTATGCACATAACAGTACACGTTTAATATTATAATACTCCTAACATTACTTGGTCCAACTTAAATTTTTATTTATTTATTTATTTTTATTTTATTTATTTATTTATTTTTTTTTTTTTTTTTTTTTTTTTTTTTTTTTTTTTTTTTTTTTTTTTTTTTTTTGTCATTGGAGTCACTGATTTTTCTTTTTCTTTTTCTTCTGGGCTAGTGTGCAGTTGGAAGGAGCCACCGTTGAGACTCGTATGGTGAACTACAGATACTTCAATGTTAGCCTAAACATCGAACTATCGGACAGCGACCTGCACCCGGACGAAAACATATTCAGATGTGTCCTGTCCATCCCAAAGACGGATTATGAAGAACACAGAATGATAATATATTCTCCAGGTAAGACGTCTTAAAGGTTACTATCGAGTGTCTGTGTCTCGTGGATGAGACAGTAGTGATGAGATGATTATTAAAAAAAAAAAAAAAAAAAAAAAAAAAAAAAAATATATATATATTCCCGATACGAATTCCGATACTTTCCCAAACTTCCGATTCCGATACGAGTTTCGATACTATTTTAAACTTCCCATTCCGATACCTTCAACGATAATATAATTCATGGTTATTTCCAGGCCCTGGTTTTGGGAAACGAATACTTTATGGACGGAGTACATTTGTTAATCATTTATAGGACTCGGATGTTTTAAAGTCATATCGGAAGTCGTATCGGAATCGTTAAAGATTTAAGTATCGCCCTTTCACTATGAGATAGTTTCTCAAGTTCATTGTATATGTGAGAATAACATATTGGATACGTTTTCCACGGCTTAGAACTACATGACGAAGAAAACGGAGTGATGATATACTCCGAAAGGTTATTATAAAATTTTCAACTTTATATTTGAAATGTATTGTAACAACTCATATATATATATATATATATATATATATATATATATATATATACATATATATATATATATATATATATATGTATTTATATATATACATACATATATATGCATATATGTATGTTATTTTAAAATACTTATCATATATGTATGTATATATATACATACATATATATGTATATATACATACATGTATATTATGTATATATATTTATACACAAATACATATATATGTATATATATGTGTATATATATACACACATATATATACATATATATTTGTATATATCTGTGTATATATATATACCTATATATATACATATAAATACATATATATATATATATCTATATATATATATGTATATATTATGAACGCGTTTTTTTTTATCAGGTTGTTATTGCACAGCATATCTTTACTCTTTTGCCCCGATATCCGTGCCCCAGTGGCAGCCAACAACGATCTTCGGACTCTCTGACAGATCTTTCAGAAAAAAAGAAAGAAATTGGACTGCTGACTGTGTTGTGGGAGTGTGGAGTTTCTGTGTCTTCAGCTGGTAAGAGGCTTCTGCCTTTTGTGTCTGAGGTCGTCCTCCAGAGATCGAGGAAGGCTCCAGATGGACAATGATAAAGGTCTCAACGATACCTGATGACAAAGGTACCAAGTGATCGGTACCTGCAAGTGTCGGTCCTGCAAGACAGACGTGGGAGAGGATCAGCTCCCAGCCACCCAATTTAAAAACCAGTCAACATCCTTACTACGTTATTTGTGATATAACATAAGAATGAAGGAGACTACAAGAGACCATGAGGCCTACACTAGGCAGTTCCATGTCCATTACCACTTGTCATCCTCATCCATAAAGTTGCCTAACCATTTCTTAAAACAACTGATAGTTTCTTGTTCGTTTACTTCTTCCAACGTTAAATTTCTTCCAAGTACTTTTTCATACAGACCATCCACCTTTTTCTGGATCTTCCAACCGGATTCCTCCTCCTAGGCTGCCATTCCAAATACTTCCTCGGATATCTACTTTCCTCCATTCTCATCATATGACCAAACCGTCTCAAGTTGTTTCTTTGTATGTATGTGAGTCATGGGTGGTAAATCTAAGCTGTAGAAACGCATTTGGAAATGATTATAACATCCCATGATCGGGGTGATGATGCTCTTTTGTTTATATTGGGCAGAAGTAGATTTGTGTCTCTAAGTCAGCGTTTCTTGACCTTTCTACCTTTGCGTAACCTTTAAAACAAATTGCATGTCTCAAGGAACGCCTGCGCAAAAAAAAAAAAAAATATATATATATATATATATATATATATATATATATATATATACTATATCTTTCTCATTTTATTTTCATCGTAATAATAGGTTAGTAAGGATGATGTCTATATTACACTATTCCAATAACCAAGAATATGTCGTGCGTGTTTGATTATATTACGTATATGAAATTAAATAAAAAATCAAAAGTGCATTAGCTTATTTCATTTGTTCTCGCGGAACCCTTAGGGACCTTTAGCGGAACATTAGGGTTCCGGGGAACCCTGGTTGAGAAACGCTGCTCTAGATAAATGTGTTTATATACTGAACGTATCCTGTGGACACGTGTGTGTTTATAAACATTTAGATGTACATAGTTGGAAACGGAAAATGGCTTCAAACACTATCCCGACAAAGACACAAAAGTGTGTGTGTGTGTGTGTGTGTGTGTGTGTGTGTGTGTGTGTGTGTGTGTGT
>NC_134796.1:39416290-39418790 GCF_046742065.1 Oratosquilla oratoria
CGCGGTACGATGACTGCAGTCCGTAATTATCGTGCATGGCACCTGACAACGTGACTCTCTTTGGCTCAGCTCCGAGATTTGGGGTCCTCTCCCGGCCCCAGGGTGCTCCGTTTCCCGTCCCTCGTCTCGCTTCACGATGGTATGTGTGTATGTGTGTGTGTGTGTGTGTGTGTGTGTGTGTGTGTGTGTGTGTGTGTGTGTGTGTGTGTGTGTGTGTGTGTGTGTGTGTGTGTGTGTGTGTGTGTGTGTGTGTGTATGTATGTATATATGTATGTATGTGTTTATGTATATATGAATGTATGTACAGTAAGTGTACATGTTTTTATGTATGTACAGTATATATATATATATATATATATATGTGTGTGTGTGTGTATGTATATGTATATATAAATATATGTATATGCATATGTATATGTGTATAAGTATATGTATATGTATATACATATATTATATATATATATATGTATATATATATATATATATATAAAGTATATGTATATGTATATATATATGTATATGTATATATATATATATATGTATATGTTTAAGTATATGTATATGTATATGTTTATGTATATTTATATGTATATCTATATGTATATGTACATGTATATGTATATGTATATCTATATGCATATGTATACGTATACGTATATGTATATGCATATATTATCTTATTCCCCTTTGGCCACAAGGCCAGGGCCAACAAGCTTGGGAATTGCATGTCGTCCTCTGTTATTTTGCCACGGTCTCGTCCGGCTAAGTAAAGCCTTTGTCACGGTTCCTCCTCCTCCTCCTCCTCCTCCTCCTCCTCCTCCTCCTCGTCCTCCTCCTCCTCTTCCTCCTCTTCCTCCTCTTCCTCCTCCTCTTCCTCCTCCTCCTCCTCCTCCTCCTCCTCGTCCTCCTCCTCTTCCTCCTCCTCTTCCTCCTCCTCCTCCTCCTCCTCCTCCTCCTTTTCCTCCTCCTCCTCTTCCTCCTGGTCCTTCTCCTCCTCCTCCTCCTCTTCCTCCTTCTCCTTTTCCTCCTCCTCTCCTCCTCCGCCTCCTTCTCATCCTCCTTTTCCTCCTCCTTATCTTCCTCTTCTCCTTTTCCCCCTATTTCTCCTTCTATTCCTCTCCTACTATTCCTACTCCTCAGCCTCCTGTTCATCTTCCTCCTCCTTCCCCTGCTTCACCTCCTCCTCCTCCTCCTCCTGGTCCTTCTTCTCCTCTTACTAATCCTTCATCTTTTCTTCCTCGTCTTACACATATTCCTCCTCCTCTTAACCCTCACTCCTCCTCCTCCTCCTCTTCATCCGCCTCCTCTTCATCCGCCTCCTCTTCATCCTCCTCTTCGTCAGCCTCTTCATCATCCTCTTCATCATCCTCTTCCTCCTCCTCCTCTTCCTCCTCCTCTTCCTCCTTCTCTTAACCTTTTCTTCTTCGTCTTAGACATTTTCTCCTCCTCTTAACTCTCATTCCTCCTCCTCCTCTTCGTCCGCCTCCTCTTCGTCCGCCTCATCTTCCTCCTCCTCCTCCTCCTCCTCCTCCTCCTCTTCCTCTTCCTCCTCTTCTTCCTCCTCTTCATTCTCCTCTTAACCTTTTCTTCTTCGTCATAGACATTTTCTCCTCCTCTTAACTCTCATTCCTCCTCCTCCTCTTCGTCCGCCTCCTCTTCGTCCGCCTCATCTTCCTCCTCCTCCTCCTCCTCCTCTTCCTCTTCCTCCTCATCCTCCCAAGTCTTCCTGCTCTGTGGGCATACACTTGACGTCATCCGGTATTCACCTCTGCATCACATTGAGTCGCTTACCTATCACGTTATTCACTTGCCTGTCTATTACGTGTTTAACTCTATGTCTGTATTCGCCTTTGTTAACTTCGTAATTGATTTGTGTGCTCACGTATTTGTCTGTCTTTACGTCGAATTATATTTCTTAATTGTTTCTTTATTTTTTTTTTCTTAATTCATATTGTATTGTAAAATTCGTAATTGATTTGTGTGCTCACGTATTTCATCAGTCTTTGCAACGAGTTATACTTCTTAGTTGTTTTTTGTACTCATTTTTTCTTAATTTATATTGTATTATGTGATTTATTAAATTACTATTCTGACATTTATTGGATCATTTCCTTATTTATTCGTTGATTCATCGCCTGTTGGATTTTTTACGTTTTTATTCATATAAATGCTTGGTTATGTAATTACACTGTCGTTTATTTGTTTATTCATAAGCCAATTCATTGGATATTCCTTACTTGTCTAATCTACTTATTTATTTGTTTTTTTATTCATTCTTTTAATAACTCATTTATTTGTTCGTTCAATTATTCGTTTA
The DNA here is from genome assembly GCF_046742065.1 of Oratosquilla oratoria. Taxonomy (NCBI): domain Eukaryota; kingdom Metazoa; phylum Arthropoda; class Malacostraca; order Stomatopoda; family Squillidae; genus Oratosquilla; species Oratosquilla oratoria. Next base: position 39,418,608 of record NC_134796.1, read on the forward strand.
TTCATTAGTTTATCTACTTATTAATTTATTTATCATTTGTTTACTTTTTTATATAATTATTTATTTAATTATTCACTTCTGTCATTTGGTTAATTCCTTTGATATGATCTTTGAGTTTCAAATTTTGTTTCTTTGATTTTGGAAGGATGTTGGGAGGAATTTGTTAAAGTGTCAGATTGTATA
>NC_134796.1:39426290-39433790 GCF_046742065.1 Oratosquilla oratoria
ATTTTCTCTTGGAGATCTCATGGGAAATGAAACTTCTCCCTGTGTAGGAGCCTGAGAGGAAGACTAAGAGGGGAGGAAGAGGGGAGAAGGCCGGAAGAGCAGAGAAAGAGGAGAAGAGAGAGAGTAAGGAAGGTGTAGGAGAAGTAGGAGATTAAGGAAGAGGTGGAAGAAGAAGAGAGAAAGGAGGAGGAGGAAAAGGAAAAGAATAGAGAGAAAAGAGCAGAGAAAGAGAGTAAGAGGAAGTAGGGAAGCTTTAGGAGAAGTACGAGATTAAGGAAGAAGTGGAGAAAGAAGAGAGAAAGGAGAGGGAGGAGGAGAGTGGGGAAAAGGAAAAGAATAGAGAGAGAAAAGGAAAAGAAAGATAAGAATGAAGAAAAGGTGAAGGAGGAAGAGGAAAGATGGAGAAAGGAAAAAATAGAAAGAGAAATGGAAGAGAGAGAGATAGTAGAGGAAGAGTGAAGAAAAGAAGAAGGAAGAGGAGGAGAGAGGGAAAAGGAGAAAAGAAAGAAAAATGGAAGAGAGAGATAATGGAATAAGAGTGAAGAAAATAAGGAAGAGGAGGAGAGAAGGAAAAAAAGAGAAGAACAGAGGGAGATTAGGAAAAGAGAGATAGTGGAACAAGAGTGAAGAAGAGAGCGAGAATAAGGTTGAAAAGGAGGAAGACAGGGAGGGGGAAATATAGGGAGAATGGGAACGAGTGATCATAAGAAGGAAAATGGCATTCGAAGTGCGTCGATTTGACGATGTAGATGATGTAGTTAGTCAGCGCATGCGCGCGCGCACATATATTTTACAACTAGCGCACATAAAGAAAATATATGCGCACACAAGGTCTTCAAATGATATTAAAATTGATTCAATAAAGAAGTTCCACCTAAACATCAACTTATAGATTCTCTGAAAATATGGTAACTTGCCAACCGTCAAACCAATAATTATATATATATATATATATATATATATATATATATATATATATATATATATATATATATATATTTACTTTTCTAACTCTAGCGCTTCCATTGCAAACGAAATAACTATGCCGTCTGGGTGCGCACATACTTTTCGGAGAAGGCAAAGTTTGCACACAAGCTAATTTGTACGCACACTCACAGAAAAAAAAAAAGAAAAAAGAAAAAGAGGAAACATTGGTGTTAGCGATGTTGTTGTTGATGATGATAGTAATGGTATAGTTATTGATGGTTGTACTGGGACAACTACTACTTCCTATATATCCTCTTACTGCACTATACACCTTTCTTGCACTCCATCTTGTCTAAAAAAAGATTTTTTTTCGTGAACCCCATTTCTGGTCTTCTTTCGTTTTTTGTTTTGTTTTTTAATCGTATGTCTGTTCCCTCTTTCGTCACAGGTAGCTATGATTTCATCTCCTGTATTTAGAAAGATCCTCTTATATCCTAATCTTACCCTCCTCAGCCCTCCCTTATCCCTTCTTCCTTCTCATCTCGTCTTTTCCTCCTCCCACCCCCTCCCACCCCCTCCCACCATCACCAGAAACTACATACTTCAGTTTTTTTGGGCTCCTCTGGGATAAGAGCTAATCATTTTCGAAAAAAAAATCACGCCTCTGACCATTTTTCTTCTCAGACACCTTTCACTGCCCACCGAGCCTAAGACCATAAGAAAGAAGAAGTCTGCAAGAGACCATAAAGCCTACAGTAGGTAGTTCCATGGTCATTGCCACCTGTCATCCCCATCCATAAAGTTACCGATTTTCTTTAAACAACCAATTGTTTCAGCAGTCACTACATGGTTACTAACTCTTCACTCCGGGGCACATCGCACGTCTGGCAGCATTAGCTGCCCAACGTGCGATGTTGCGTCATAATAATCACATTATAAAAAATAAAGTCAGTGCTCAATCGTTCGTTCTCTTTCACCCGTGTATTTGATAACCATAGAAATTTGATGAAGCCAGTTTAGAGAGAATGGAAATTACGTAGGTACGACTACAATAAATATAATCAAGATACCGACGTCGGCATCATCGAGTACCCACTTGCTCCTCATGCCGCCTACGTAGGCGTCACCGTATGGAAGTGGCTAAGTCTACAGTATTCCATTCGTTAATCACTCTATTGGTAAACCAGTTCTTGTCTATTTTCTTCTTAAACTTAAATTTGCTCAATCTAAACCCATTACTAAGACTCCTACCCCGCTGTCTTAATATGATGACCTTGTTTGTATCAGCCATGTTAAGGCCCTTAACCCATTTGAATACCTTTATTAGATCACCCCACATGACCTTTCGTGTTTTTGTGGCTGTCGTTAAATGATCTTACTCAGATTTGAGGACTGATCTCTGTTCCTCAACCTACCGATTACCGGAGGCTGCTTTCGGCTGAATAAAATCATCAAGGAACACACAGAGAGAGAGAGAGAGAGAGAGAGAGAGAGAGAGAGAAAAGAAAAAAAAATAGTCAACCATGGACCAGATCGAAACCTTCGCTGTCTACTCTTAGGTCTCTTTGTCGCTCGCTGAGGCTTTTTCCAATCCCACACCCAAGCCCAGAGCCAAATCCCCCGTGATCCCTCACTACGACCTCTCTCCAATTTAACACCCTCACCTTATACCCCCACCCCGCCCACCTCTCACGCTCTCACGCCCTCACGCCCTCATGACTCACGCCTCTTCCCTTCTGGTCGGGGCATCAAATCAGACCGGGATTGCCCGGAAGAAAACGTAAAGTTGTGTTTTGTCTTCTGCGTATTCGCCCTTCGCGAACTCTCTTTTCGCGGATTCACTCTTTCGCGTTTTATTTTTTTCTTTTCTTTTCTTTTATTTTCTTTCTATGGATTCACATTTTACGGGTTTGGGGGGTCATTGCTGCTTTCCTGTACCTATTTGTTTATTGTGTATTATGTTTTTTTAGCGTATCTTTCCATTGTGTTTTAATGAAATTATTGGGAGCGAAAACAAAGAGTAAAAAGGAACGAGTGAATATAGTTAAACGTGTAGTATATCAGTAAGATTCCGAAGAAACAAAAATAATTATAACAGCGCACAAACCTCATAGTTTTTTCTATATAAAAAAATGTCTTCTTCACGAGATGTTATCCTAAGATGAATAAAACCGAATTGTTTTACCCAAATAAGATTGTAAATCCGTCACAGAAGTATTTCTTATCTAGACCTAGCGTACAGTCTAATAGATATATAAAATACAATTGGTTAGATTGGAGTGAAAAATAACGCGTGTTGGGACGGGAAAGAGGACAATCGATGAAATCACACTTGTTTGTCTAAAGCGAGAAGCGACTTAAGATTGATTTCTCTTCTGACGAGCGTTTCATGTTGTTTCGGAAGCTTTTGAAGTGATGATCTAGTTTTCCTTTTTCTTTATTTTGTTCTCTTTATTCTCACTTCTTTCGTTCTTCTTCTTCTTCTTCTTCTTCTTCTTCTTCTTCTTCTTCTTCTTCTTCTTCTTCTTCTTCTTCTTCTTCTTCTTCTTCTTCTTCTTCTTCTTCTTCTTCTTCTTCTTCTTCTTCTTCTTCTTCTTCTTCTTCTTCTTCTTCTTCTTCTTCTTCTTCTTCTTCTTCTTCTTCTTCTTCTTCTTCTTCTTCTTCTTCTTCTTCTTCTTCTTCTTCTTCTTCTTCTTCCTTCTCCTCCTCCTCCTCTTCTTCTTATTCCTCTTCCTCTGGAAGGGGTGTTACCTCCGAGCGATGACGGAGGAAATGTGGACGCATTAGAACGGAAAATGTGGTTTGAAAATACGAACATATGGTCATAAAAACAAAAGAAAGCGGCCATGAGAGGAAAGCAATGATGTCTTTAGAAAGAGAAGAAGATTGTCACAGAAGTTCTCTTATTTTACCTTGCAAAAAAACGAAAGTAAGTTTGGGTTTAGAAAGAAATGTGGGAATGATAAGTTAATAAAGGAAATATGTGTGTGTGTGTGTGTCTGTGTGTGTGTGTGTGTGTGTGTGTGTGTGTGTGTATGTCTCAGTGTGATTGTGTGTGTGTGTGTGTGTGTGTGTGTGTGTGTGTGTGTGTGTGTGTGTGTGTGCGTGCGTGCGTGCGTGTGCATGTGTGTGTGTATGGAGATGATTGTCTCCGACGTCCCTCTCGCAGGACCATCTCTATCAGATAATCTATCACAAAATATGTAAAACACATAAATATATTTTTCAATCGCGTATTGCTGTGTTACGCCTATAGAATTCACTGCAGAACCATTGTTCTATCCTTTGCGGGACTGTGCAATGTCAGAAGGATTACACACTCATAACTTAGTTCACAAACACAGAGGACAAAAGAAATGACCCATGATGCATGAAAATTATGCAAATGTGTATTGTCTATCACTTCATCAATTTCCGTATGCATCCGCTCCCTTATATACATGTCAAGCTGCCCACAAAACACAGAAATGGTCACGTCTAGTTTACTCGTTTAGTCGTAAATTACCACAACAAAGATCATAAAGAAGGCAAGAAGACTTCCTTCTCCCCCCTCCCCATCCCCGCCCATGGTCTAGTAAGGTCTAATAATTGGGTCCTTAGCGCACGAAAACAACACCATTTGCGTCGTTATCGCGTAATTTAAGTTCATGGTAGGCCGCGTTTCGCACGATGTCGCGTGCGTCCGCAGCGCTGCGGGATTACAGGAACCTGGACACATAAACAGACAGTGGCGACCCTCTTTCGTCGACACAGATAGACACGCCGGCCACGCTTCCATGCACATAGCACGCAGGGTCACACACTGAGCGCGCGCGCAGGAGAATCTGTAGTTACCCAGTCTGAAAACGTGATAGAAGACATAAAATCAGAAGAAGAGTGGTGGTAGTTTTAAAAGAAATAGATAAAAGAAATATAGAAAAAGACTAGAATTATTAGATCAACGAAAAGAAAATGAATAAAAGAATAGAAATGGAATTGAAGGGAAGGACACAGAAGTAGATAAAGTAACATTAAACGAAGAATGGTTGAGGCAATAAATATGAACTCGGAAACCAAAGGACAAGACAAGAGCAATGTCCTGGCAACATTAGCACCACCCCAGACAAGAGAATGGAATTATGAAAACCAAATGTTGTCGCCAGGGGCATCTCTGCTCTTGAAGAAAATTAAGAGAGTGATAACATAATCTTGCTGGGTGACTTTAATTGCGAGGAGATATATTAGGAGGAATGGGAAGCAGGTGCGATGGAAATTCCTGAGCTAAGATTTAATTAGATTGGGAAAACAATGACTTCATAGATAAAAGACATAATACAAGTAAGAGGAGAAGACATTACAGTGAGACTGGGCTTGTTAGTAATTAAAAAACTTGATATTATTAAATCTTTTCTGGTAACCATGTAGTTCCAGACAACGCAGTACATTTTTGAATATATTTTTCCGGTTTAAGGAACTTTTTCAAGGAACAAATTAGAAGGAATTTGTAAATGAAAGTAAAACCGAAAAAGTAATTTTTTTTAGAATATCTACTGCTGGAAGTAAACAAATATATAACCAGGGTTAGTAGGCAGAAGTATTGGATATATTTAACAAAAAAAATACAAAATAACAAAGAAAACCAGAGATGTAGAATATAAAGGGTGACACAGGTTGGGAAACAAGAAGACTATGTATGACAACAGAAAATAAAAAATCAAAATTGTTGCACTAGAATTGGTAGAGAAAGGGATGGAATTTGAAAAAAGTATCATCAGTAAATATAAAAGCGAGGCTAAAATGTTGTACAGGTTTGGCAACGTTAAATTGAGACAACGTGTAGGAATCCCTAAAAGTTGTCGGAAGATGATAAAGTTTACGAAAAGGCACCAACACATGCTGAAATAATGAACAGAAGTCTTCATTACAAAAAAAAAAAAAAATCTAAGAAGTAGACAGTAATGTTGGGTTTCATGATACAAATGTGGACATAAAGAAAAAATATTCATCATTGGAAATATTAGACGTGAGAAAGCATCTGGAACCTGATGGAATCTCAAATCAGATAATAAAGGAACTTAGAAACAAATTTCCAGACAAATTTGAACTTTGTACTTACAGTATCTGGGGAAGGAATGACAACTGTCCATTTCTGTATAATTTATCCAACCAAGATTGTGGTAAGGTATGTCGGAGTCAACCAGAGACTTGGTTAAAAGAACACAACTCGTGGCGCAGTTGGTAGAGTTCCCGGCTGCCACTACGGAGGTCCGGGTTTGAATCCCCCCCCAGGGCTGAAATAATTTCAGTATCGCTGCGCTGTGTGTTGTTATTCCAACTCTCGTGGGCGGGGAGTTGGGGATGTGTGTGCGTGTAAGGTCACAGCATTACCCATAGATCGGTCATATACGAGCTCTGAGCTCTCTTCTGGGAGAGAAATAGCTGTCGATCACGAGTCCAACACGTAATCCAAAGACCATGGTGATATGCCCAAGATATCTCTGTGGTTTTTCGTCATATTATATTTGAAACATAGCATGGATTGGGATAACACTACATCAAATCACATTGTAGATTTAGAGGGAAAATAGTTGAATCCTCTCCCATTAAATATCTTCCTAACTATGTGTGTGCGTGCGTGTGTGTGTGTGTGTGTGTGTGTGTGTGTGTGTGTGTGTGTGTGTGTGTGTGTGTGTGTGTGTGTGTGTGTGTGTGTGTGTGTGTGTGTGTGTGTGTGTGTGTGTGTGTGTGTGTGTGTGTGTGTGTGTGTGTGCCTGAGAGAAAAAAGAGATAGAGAGAGAGAGAGAGAGAGAGAGAGAGAAAGAGAGAGAGAGGGAGATAAAGGAGAATTAAGGAATAAATAAACAAAAACGAGTAGAAAATACGAAACAGGAAAATCCAAAAGACGCAAAAGATAAACAGAACAACAGAGAAAGAGAAGCATATGCCCGATCGCTTGTAATACGCAATACATATCAATAATTCTTCTTTATATTTGTTTAGATAGCAAGAGATTAATTTTGCTGATCAGTATTTACTTTTTTTCTGGTTCTACGCATTTTTTTTCTTCCTCCTCTCTCATTCGTTCATTAATACTTTCTTCCTCCATCTATTTCTGTTCTTCCGATTCTTCCTCTTTGCTTCCGTTTTCTTTCCTAATTCTTCCTTCTCTCGTTCCTTCTCTCGTTTCTTCTCTTCTTTCTCTTCCCCGTCCAATCCTTATGTTATCTCACTCTCCTATTCTCTTGCGTTACCTCCTCCTCTTCCTCTTCTTCTTCCTCCTCCTCCTCCATACTTTTTTGGTTCCCTTCCCAGTCCCCCTCCTCCTCCTCTCTCTCTCCCCTGCTCCTCCTCCCTCACTCCTCCTCCTCCTCTCCTTCCCTCCTCTTCCTCTCCGTCTTCTTTCTCGTCTTCTTCTTCTTCCTCCCCTTCCTCTTTTACCTCCTCTTCCTCGTCTTCTTCCTCCTCCCCTTCCTCTTTTACCTCCTCTTCCTCGTCTTCTTCCTCCTCCCCTTTCTCTTTTACCTCCTCTTCCCCTCTTCTTCCTCTTCTTCTCTTCCTTTTCACTCTCCTATTCTCTTGCGTTACATCCTCCTC
>NC_134796.1:39441290-39453790 GCF_046742065.1 Oratosquilla oratoria
CTTCTTCCCTCCTCTCTCTTCTGGTGCTCTTCCATTCCTTCTCTTCCCCTCTCCTCCACTATTCCCCTCCCCTCCCTCCCTCCCTCCCTCCCTCCCATCCCCTCCCCTCCTCTTCCTTCTCCTCCCCTCCCCTCCTCTCCCCTTCCCTCCCCTCTCCTCCCCTCCCCTACCCTACCCTCCCTTCCCTCCCCTTCCCTCCCCTTCCCTACCCTCACCTCACCTCTCCTCCCATCCCCTCCCCTTCCCTCCCCTCCCTCACCTCTCCTCTCCTCCCCTCCCCTCCCCTCCTTCCCCTCCCTCCCCTTCCCTCTCCTCTCCTCCCCTCCCATCCCCTTCCGTTCTCTCCCCTCCCTTTCCCTCCCCTCACCTTCCCCTTCCCTCCCCTCACCTTCCCCTTCCCTCCCCTCCCCTCCCCTGCCCTCCCCTCCCGGACTCCAGGCGAGTGTCCTAAGGTCGTTCAGTATTAGGAGGCTTTTGAGACTCGAATAGTTTAAGAACAGCTGTATCGTTTGGTGCTGCGGTAAAATTGCTATTTTCTATATAAAAAGAAAAATAATGATAATAAATTTACGAAAAATAAAGAATAGAAAATAAAGATGAGACGTCAAGAAGTAATGTATTGTCGAATAATTATAGTACGAGCTATTACGTTATATAAAATCGTCACCCAAAAATGTCATCAGATCATGACGTCATCGAAAATTACACTTGTGTGTGTGATTCCCCATGGTCTTGGATTACGTGTTTGTTTCGTGATCGACTCCTATTTCCCTCCCGGAAGAGAGCTCAGAGCTCATATATGACCGATCTATGGGTAATGCTGTGACCTTACACGCACACACACACCCACCCAAATCCTCGGTTATGAGAGTTGGAGTAACAACTCACAGCGCAGCGATACTGACATTATTTCAGCCCTGGGTGAGATTCGAACCTGGACCACCGTAGTGGCAGCCGTGAACTCTAACCACTGCACCACAGTGTGTGTGTAAGTGTGTGTGTGTAAGTGTGTATATGTGATTCACCATGTTCTTAGATGTGTTGGACTCGTAATCGATATCTATTACCCTCCCGGATGAGAGCTCATGTGTGTGTGTGTGTGTGTGCGTGTGTGTGTGTGTGTGTGTGTGTGCGTGCGTGTGCGTGTGCGTGTGTGTGTGTGTGTGTGTGTGTGTGTGTGTGTGTGTGTGTGTGTGTGTGTGTGTGTGTGTGTGTGTGTGTGTGTGTGTGTGTGTGTACGCGCGCGCGCGTGTGTGTGTGTGTGTGTATGACCTCATTGTGTATGCGTTTGTGATTCTGTGTGTGTGAATTCTAGCGTGAAGAGATATTGTGTTTACGTTCGCAGCCCAGTGATAGAACACAAAGGAATGCAAAACACTCGTCATTGTTTACATTGACATGATAACAAACAAAAGTTAAAAAAAAAAAAAAAAAATCGAAATTTAATTCAGAAAAAAGCGGGTTGCAGTCTTCCTGACACATGACTGACCAGAAATGGCCTCCTCCTTCCTTCCTCCTCCTCCTCCTCCTCCTCCTCCTCCTCCTCCTCCTCCTCCTCCTCCTCCTCCTCCTCCTCCTCCTCCTCCTCCTCCCTCTCCTCCTTCTCCTCCTCCCTCTCCTCCTTCTCCTCCTATTCCTCCTTCTCTTCCTTCTCCTCCTCCTCCTTTTCTTCCTCCTGCTCCCTCTCCTCCTCTTACTCCTCCACTTCCTCCTCCACTTCCTCCTCCTCCTCCTTTTCCTCCTCCTCCTCCCTCTCCTCCTTCTGTTTCTCCTTCTCCTCCTCCTCTTTCTTCTACTCCTCCTCCTCCTCCTTTTCCTCCTCCTCCTCCCTCTCCTCCTTCTGTTTCTCCTTCTCCTCCTCCTCTTTCTCCTACTCCTCCTCCTTCTCCCTCTCCTCCTCCTCCCTCCCCCTCCTCCTCCCTCCCCCTCCTCCTATTCCCCCCTTATCCTCCTCCTCCCTCTCCTCCTCCTCCCTTTCTTCCTTCTCCTCCCTGCCCTCCTCCTCCTCCTCCTTACTGTCCTCCTCCTTCCTCTCGTCCTCCTTCTCCTCCTCCTCCTCCCTCTCCTCTTCCTCCTCCTTCTCCTCCTCATACTCCTCCCTCTCCTCCTCACGCTTCTCAGACTCCTGATATTCCTTCTCTTCCTCCTCCACATACTCCTCCTCCTCCTTCTCCTCCTCATACTCCTCCCTCTCCTCCTCACGCTCCTCAGACTCCTGATATTCCTTCTCTTCCTCCTCCACATACTCCTCCTCCTCTTCCTCCTCCTCTTCCTCCTCCTCCACATACTCCTCCTCCTCCTTCTTAGATCCCTTTTTAACCTATGCATTAACCTATGTTCATCTTCCTTCTTCCTATCGCTGCCACTGTAAAAGATCCTGAATCGAAAAAAAAAAAAAAAATGTCAAAAGAAAATTGACTTGATATTTTTAAGCAAGATCCATCGAGAAATAGCTGCAACTGTACTAATAATTGATTGGTCCCCATAGAATTGACTCTAGATATCTATTTGAGTTGTCGGCAGTGAGAGAAATATTCTTAGTTTCTTGCCCTTCCTTTTTCCTTACATTCTCCTTCCCTCTCTCTCTTCCTCCCATCCTCCCTCCCTCCTTTCCTCCCTCCTCCCTCCCTCCCTCCCTCCATCCTCCCTTCCTCCCTCCATCTCTATTCATCTCATCACAACCCTAGCCACTCTCAACTCATCAATTCCACAGTTGAATCTAAAATACAAATTTGTCAATTTGGAGAAGAAAGATAGGAACGCAAACGAAGGAAGGATTTTGTAATAGAACTCGAAGCTTGGAGAACAAGTGTTATAGGATGTTCACTCTAAGATGCCGAAGAGTTCTTGAAGAACAAGGGAACCCCTGGCCATGAACGTACAAGAACGTGAGACGTTCTGGAAATTCGTCTAAGGGTTAGTAGGGTTGTTCTGCACTGGATTCCAAAAGCCAACCAATTCACTTGATATGTAGCCGTATTCAGTTCCTGCATTCGTTATTCGTACTTCTCCTCCTCCTCCTCCTCCTCCTCTTCCCCTTCCTCCCCACTCCCCCTCTTCCCCTTCCCCTCCTACCCCTCTTCCCCTTCCTCCCCCTCCTCCCCCTCTTCCCCTTCCTCCCCCTCCTCCACCTCCTCCCCCTCCATCCCTCCCTCTCTCCCTCCCCCTCCCTCTCTCCCTCCCCATCCTCTTCTCCCCCTCCTCTCCTCCCCCTACTCCCCACTCATCCTCCCCCTCCTCCCCACTCCCCCTCTTCCCCTTCCCCTCCTCCCCCTCTTCCCCTTCCTCGCCCTCCTCCCCCTTTTCCACCTTCTTCCCCTCCTCTCCCTTCCTCTATCCCTCCCCCTCCCTCTCTCCCTCCCCCTCCTCTCGTCCCCCTCCTCTCGTCCCCCTCCTCTCCTCACCCTCCTCCCCACTCCCCCTCCTCCTCTCCTCCCCCTCCTGTCCTCCCCCTCCTCCCCACTCCCCCTCCTCCTCTCCTCCCCCTCCTCTCCTCCCCCTCCTCTCCTACCCCTCCTCTCCTCCCCCTCCTCTCCACTCCCCCTCCTCCCCACTCCCCCTCCTCCCCCTCTCCTCCTGCCCACTCCCCCTCATACCCCTTTTCTTTCCCTTCTCATCCTCATCATCCTCTCCTCCCTCCCTCTCCTCTTACTACCTACTCTTCCTCTTCCCTTTTATCCCCTCCTCCCCATCTCACCCTTCCCTACCTCCCTCTCCTCCCTTCCTCCTCCTATCTACTCTCCTACATCCCCTCCTCCCCTTCCTCTCCTCCTCCCTTACTCCCCGTCCTCAACCACCTCCCCGCCTACCCCTCCTCCCCCTTCTCCCTCCCCCTCCTTCTTCTCCCTCCTCTCCTTCCTCCTCATTCCACGTATGCTTTCTGTATTTGCATAATTTTCTTTGACCCACTTAGTGTCGAAATTCTTTTTCACATTTTTTTTTAATCGCTCTCAGCCTCTTTTCATTATTTGCTAACTATAGTTATCTATATCATTCTCACATACACACACGCGCGCACGCACACACACACACACACACACACACACACACACACACACACACACACACACACACACACACACACACACACACACACACACACACACACACACACACACACACACACACACACATACAAAACTCGTGGCGCAGTTGGTATTGTTCCCGGACGCCAATACGGCGGTTCGGGTTTGAATCCCGTCCAGGGCTGAAATAATTTCAGTATCGCTGCGCTGCGGGTTGTTACTCCAACTCTCGTGGGTGGAGTGTTGTGTGTGTGTGTGTGCGTATAAGGTCACAATATTACCCATAGTTCGGTCATATATGAGCTCTGAGCTCTCTTTCCGGAAGGAAACAGCTGTCGATTACGAGTCCAACACGTGATCCAAGACCATGGTGAGTCTCACATGCACACACACACACACACACACACACACACACACACACACACACACACACACACACACACACACACACACACACACACACACACACACACACACACACACACACACACACACACACACACACACACACACACACACACAACTCACACAACTCACACACAGACACACAGACACACACACACACACACACACACACACACACACACACAGAGAGAGACACACACACACACACACAGACACACACACACACACACACACACACACACACACACACACACACACACACACACACACACACACACACACACACACACACACAGACACACACACACACACACACACACACACACACACACACATACACACACACACACACACACACACACACACACACAAAACACACACACACACACACACACACACACACACACACACACACACATACATATATATATATATATATATTTATATATATGTATATATACACACTGTGTATAATATTATCTTTCTGTCTATTTCTACCTTTCACGGTACTAGTCTTACAACATTGCAAATTCTTCGAGCGAAAATATATGAAATCTATTTGCTGATGTTTTGTTTATTTATTTTTTTTTTCTCAGTGATGGTCCTATGGTCTTTTCAAATTGATTTATCCTTTGTCTTGAATTTTCGTTCCATCTTCCTTGTGCTCGTACAGCAATCGTCTTAGAAAGTAAAATCAGGAATTGGATGAAGTGGAAGACTGGGATTAGGGGAGTGGATTGCGGAAGAGTGGAAGGAAGAGCTGTTGGATGAGGAGTGGATGAGGAGGAGTAGGATGAAGAAGAAGAATGTCTGAAGACAGAGGAGGAGAGGATCACATGAGAGAGATAACTCTTCATCCAGTGAAAGATCTGGCAACATAAGAACATAAGAATGAAGGAGACTGCAAGAGACCATAAGGCCTACACTAGGTAGTGTATATGACGTGGACCTTAAGAGTACACAGTGTGATTGCTAAATTCGTATCTGATATATTTTAAGGAAATGCAAAAAAAAAAAAAAAAAAGGAAAAATATAACAAAGTAAAATAACAGCAGAATGTCGCTTTGGAAAGAAAACAACCAAAGTACAGATACAAAGATGTACTTTTAGAAAGTTGACACGCTTCTTACACAAAAAGAATAACTTGCATATATTGACATTATTAACTTTCAGGTCTCTTTAATCTTGTAACTTGTTTGTGTGATTATTTCTTGTTTGAATATCTTGTGTTTTGAAAGTAAAATGAAATTATTACATTTCAGATCTCTTTAATCTTTTAATTTGTTTGTGTGATTATTTTTTGTTTGAATATTTTGTGTTTTGAAAGTAAAATTAAATTATTACCTTGCAGATTTCTTCAGTTTGTAGTTTTTCTGTGTGATTATTTCTTGTTTGATTATCTTGTGTTCTGAAAGTAAAATGAATTTATGGACTTTCATTTTTTTTTTTTTTTTTTTTTTTTTTTTGTCTTGAAAATTTGTATAACTTGTTTGTATGATTATTTTTTTGTGTTATCTTGTATTTTGGAGATTTTTTTAAGATTGTGCTTTTTGTTATTTTTTGACATTTATATAAATCTAATGGTTTTTTTTTTTTTGTGTTCTTCTTTTGCTTCCAGTACTTTGGGATCTATAACTTTGGATTCTTTGATGGTGAAGGAATTTGATTTAACATCTTCATTATAACAATTATTTTCTAAATAAATATTTACAGGACATTTGTCCAGGCCCATAATTTTAACACTGTTCCACTAACCTCATATCTTTTAACCAAAGGTTAAGTTAACTTTGATCCAACAAAATTTAAGCAGGATTGACTGACAAGGTGGTGGAATGAGGTATAATAATTCATTGGTATGAGGGAAATGTGGTATGTGGTATATGTGGGGTTTTGTGGTATAATGGTTTACAGTTGGTATCTAATGGTATATTGCAGGTCCTCCTACTACCACCTCTACCACCACCACAACCACTACTACTACTACCACTACTACTACAACTACTACCACTACCCCACCACCTCCCACAACCACTACCACAACTTCTACCACCACTGCCACCAATTCCGCCACCAATACCACAAATTCTGCCACCACACTAGACTTCAACTCTTACGCAACTGAGGAATATGAAGATCTTGGAGATTATGGAAACTATGAAGATCTGTATTACGACGATGGAATGTTTTACGATGGAGAATATGAAGAAGGATATGATTATTTGTATGGCGAAGATGAGAAGGAAAATGACTCTGTGGAGAAAGAAAATAAAATTGAGGAAATGACTTATGACGAAAAGGATTATGTCGATTATGATCAAGACGATGGTCAGGGCATGAGTGATCATGAATCTGATCATAACCCAAATGATCATCATATCAGTCATGATCATGTTGCAAATGATCATGACCAGGGAGATGATGATCATATCAATCATGATCATGTTGCAAAGCATCATGACCAGGTAGATGATCATGGGGGAGATGATCATGGGGAAGATGATCATGCCGTAAGTGAGGATCATTCTGTAAATGATCATGAGTTGATCGATGATCAAGACTTTCATGATGATCATGAGGAAGATGGTCATACCGTAACCACAAGTGAGGATCATGCTGTAAATGATCATGAGTTGAGCAATGATCATGGCTTTCGTGATGATCATGATCATAGCTTCAGGGAAGATCATGATGGCGTCTATCACGACCTGAGAGAGGAAGATTCAGAGATTACTGACAAAGTCTCGTACGGTAAGCGGACGTTCCAACTCCCATCAAAGAAAATGGGATTTGAGTAGTATGGAAGCATATATAAAAAAACGAATAAATAGCAAAAATAACAAAGCATTGTGGTATGTAGTCCGCTTTTCCGTCTCATCACAACTCAAAAAACTCAAACTAACCAATCGCGTGTAAGAAAGTAGGTTGTGTACCAAATACACGCATTGCTATCTCTCTCTCTCTCTCTCTCTTAGACTAATTACCAGGTTCCTGTTTTGTAACAATTTAAACAACTTTGCCTGCCCCCTTGCCTTTCCTTCATTAGCCAAACTAACTCGCTAATTGATTTACCTCAACTCTGATGCAGCTGATTAGTTTAAAGTAGTTGATGAACTAATCGAGTTAAGGTGCTTTTACTAACCGTGCATTGTGGCAAATGCTTACTAACAAATGAGGATTACCAGTTGGTCATCTTCAAACCTCTTTCGGATGAAAAAGAGTCAAGGTGGTTAGTTTTTCACGACACAATAGGATTAAGGTAACTGCGTTCGAGGTGTGTGTGTGTGTGTGTGTGTGTGTGTGTGTGTGTGTGTGTGTGTGTGTGTGTGTGTGTGTGTGTGTGTCTGTGTCTGTCTGTGTGTGTGTGTGTCTGTGTGTGTGTGTGTGTGTGTGTGTGTGTGTGTGTGTGTGTGTGTGTGTGTGTGTGTGTGTGTGTGTGTGTGTGTGTGTGAGAGAGAGAGAGAAAGAGAGAGAAAATATGAGTGTGTGTGTAAGAGAGAGAGAGAGTATGTGTGTGTGTGTGTAAGAGAGAGAGACAGAGAAAGAGAGAGAGAGAGAGAAAGAGAGAGAGAGAGAGAAAGAAAGTTTGTGTGTGTACGTGTTTGTGTATGTATCTGTGTGTGTGTATGTGTGTGTGTGTGTATGTGTGTGTGTGTGTGTGTGTGTGTGTGTGTGTGTGTGTGTGTGTGTGTGTGTGTGGGTGTGGGTGTGTGGGCGTGTGTGTGTTCGGATACTTTATTCATGTGTGTGTATATTTACACAAGAGTGTATCAGGCCCATCTTACGTCTCATCAGAGAACAACACACACGTGGATCGAATACGATTTAACATATTCATCATATAGACACATCGTGTGAACTTTATTAAACCACATCTAATCGTTTAACGAGTGGACTTAATCCACATATTTTAATCCTGTAAGAAGTGGAGTTATTCCCAAGGTGGATAAAATCGTCTGGTGGAAGTTTGAAGTCTGAATTAGATGAAGTTTATGAAAATAGAGCTGATGAAAGATGGCTTCCAATAGATATAATGATCTATTATTTGCATTAACAGAATTATTAAATGGGTCGAGTTATTGATTTTCAATTCCGTTTTCTGTTAGTTTAATTGGTCATGTTTGTCACTAACCACCCTCCGTTTTCTTTCTTCATGCAGCGGAATGCTCCATAGTTAGCTCAGGTAAGAAAAGGGGAAAGGTTCGAGTCTTCATGATCTATTTCCATCTCCACCTGCGTCTCCACCTCAGCCTCCACCTCCACCTCCATTTCCACCTCCATTTACACTCCATTTTCACCACTTCCTCAACTTTCAACTCCATTTTCCTCCACCATTTCTAAATCCACTTACTCCTCCACTTCTACCTCAGCTTCCACCTCCACTTTCTTCAGTTCCTATTCCACTTTTACCTCTATTTCTACCCTTTCCGCCTCTTCCACCTCCTCATTCTCCACTTTCATCTTCACTTCCTCCACCTTTCCTCTTCTTTCATCTATATTTTCACCTCAATTTCAGCCTCCTTTTCCACCTCCACCTCCACCATCGCTTTCACCTTTAACCTTTACCTCCACCTCCACTTCCACCTTCTCTTCCACCTCCACCTCCACTTCCACCTTCTCTTCCACCTCCACCTCCACTTTTACCTCCTCTTCCACCTCCACTTCCACCTTCCCTTCCACCTCCACCTCCACTTCCACCTTCTCTTCCACATCCACCTCCACTTCCACCTTCTCTTCCACCTCCACTTTTACCTCCTCTTCCACCTCCACCATCACTTTCACCTTTAACCTTTACCACCGCATCCACTTCCACCTCTTTGAACCTCCACCTCCACTTTTACCTCCTCTTCCGCCTCCTCTTCGGCCTCCACCTCCACTTTCACCTTTACCTCTTCCACCTCCACCTTCTACCGCTTCCACTTTTGCCTCCTCTTCCACCTCCTCTTCCACCTCTCCCACCTCCTCTTCCACCTCTCCCACCTCCTCTTCCACATCCTCTTCCACCTCTCCCACATCCTTTTCCACATCCTCTACCACCTCTTCCTCCACTTTCACCACTTTCACCTCCTCTTCCACCTCCTATTCCACCCCTGCCTCCATTTTCGTCTCCACATTCGTATTCTTTCCGGCTCATTCTTTCCTTCTTTCCGTTTTCCTCCACAGTCCTTCCTCCTCTTTCTTGTGTCCTTCCCTTCCCTTCGTGTTTCCCTTTTTTCCTCTTTCCTCTTTCCTTTCTCTTCCTCTTTTTTCTGTACCATCTTCATCATCTGTCTGTTCTTCGGCTGAAGAAAATTATCTGGCGTTATGTAGATCAAAGTCCGCTAGACTTTCCGCCTCCGCTTCCTCCTCCTCCTCCTCTTCCACCTCCACCTCCACCATCATTTTCACCTTTAACCTTTACATCGACCTCCACCTCCACCTCCACTTTCACGCCTTCCGCCTCCACCTTTACCTTTACCTCGACCTATTCCATTTCCACCTTCCCCCGCCTCCACTTTTGCCTCCTCTTCCACCTCCTCTTCCACCTCCTCTTCCACCTCCTCTTCCACCTCCTCTTCAGCTCTTCTTCCACCTCCTCTTTAACCTCCTCTTCCGCCTCCACCTTCTCCCATCCCGCCTCCACTTTTGCCTCCTCTTCCACCTCTGCCTCTGCTTTCGTCCCACTGTATTGAACCAGAGGAAGGCTGATAACGATACCTCAGCCAACTATATCGGGTTTCTTTCTCAAATGAATAAAATCACTTGACGGCACACAAAATAAAGATGTAAGGTTTTGCTCCAGAGGGGGAGAGGTCCCAGAAAGATGAATTAAATCACCTGGCGGCGAGTGGAAGGGAAAGAAAAAGGACCAACAGACACGAAAGGGGGTTCATTAGATGTTGTATTTAGTGTACGAGTATTTTGATGCTGTGGCTTAAATATTTTATTTTAATATTTCGTTTAATTTTTTTTGCATGTTTGTATGTATGCATGTATACCTGTCTCTCCTAACCTATTATACAAAATTTGTTCTAATTTGGCTGAAGGTTTTTTTTCTGGTATTCCTGTGATTTTCAGATTTTCTTTAATTGTTTTTTATACGCAAATTCTCGTCCATTTTATTTTATTTTTTTACCCAATTGTTATGGTAACGCATCTTTTAGATTACCGTTTTGGTTAATACCTAACAATTTTATTCAGCTGAGAAGTAGCTTAAGCCCACAACAACTCCTCACTGATTAACATTGTGTTATTCTCGAAACTATATATATATATATATATTATATATATATATATATATATATATATATATATATATGGGGGGGTCATATCAGTAATGTTCACAATTGATCGAGAAGACACTTTCCCTTATCGTCTTGATCTGTTGAAACCAATGAAACCTTCGCCAAAATAGCACAAAACAGAGTTAGTATGTGATCATGTTCTTAATCATATGGAATGTATACAGTTGGAACAATGATTTCTTCGACACTTTGTGTTATTGAAACTCGATTTTCATTGATATATTCATTTTATTTTGTCTTTATTTATTTATTTATTTATTTGTTTGTTTACCCGATTAGCTATTTATGTATTCAACTATCTATTTATGCATTTATTTTTCTATTTTTTTTTTAGTCACGAGTGGAAATCACGTCTGGCATTGAAATTCGAAATATTTGGTTTTTTTTTTTTTTTTTTTTTTTTTTTTTTTTTTGTGGTCAAACATGATTCCACATCCAAATGTGCTCAAGAACTTTTTTCCAACTGTATACGTCATTGATGGCCTTGTTAACTAATTAACTACACAATATTACTTTATTTTTCATTTTTATTTATTTATTCTTACTTTTTTTCCAGAGCGCAAGTGACGTCATGATTTACGTAATATTCTAAAATGGCGTCACTTCTCTCTTGATAAAAAAAAAAAAATGACGTCATCAATCATTTATGCAGTCACGCTTTCTTATACCATCATAACCTTATGACATCACAAATAATCAGTAAATGAACACATCATTTGCTTTATCACAGCTAAAACCTACACGTGACGTAGGAAAACAATCTCAGTGACGTCATAATCTTGATGACGTAAGAAGGCAATGCTGATGACGTCATAGTTTGTTTACGTGTGACGTCATAACTGATCTGATTTTTTTTTCTTTCCTCCTTTGTGTCTTTAGTGTCTGGCAGTGGAAAGCTTCCGACTCTTGGTCGATTTGGAGTGTTTGCGATGGCTGTCGTTTTCTACTTGTTACGCTGAAGAAGGTAAGCGAACATCATTGTCTTAACCCTTTAACCTTTTTTTTTTTTTTTTTTTTTTTTTTTTTTTTTTTTTTTTTAATGACAGACTTAGGAGGTAAAAGTGTATAGGTGATTTCCTCGAAAATCATTGAGGTGTTTTTTATTTATTTTATTTTATTTTATTTACTGGTGAGATATGCCTTCTGTTGACAAGCTTGAAGATTACATCTTTCTTTTCCTCTTCTCTCCTTTTTCTCTCTTTCCTTTTCTTCTCTTCTCTTTTCTTCTCTCTTCTCCTCTCTTCTCCTTTCCTCTCCTCTCCTCTCCTCTCTTCTCCTTTCCTCTCCTTTTCTCTCCTCTCCTCTCCTCTCCTCTCCTCTCCTCTTCTCCTCTCGTTTCTTCTCCTCTCCTCTCTTCTCTCCTCTCTTCTCCTCTCCTCTCCTTTCCTCTCCTTTCCTTTCCTTTCTCCTTTCTTCTTCTCTCCTCCCCTCTACCCCCTCCCCTCTCCTCTCGTCTCCTCTCCTCTCCTCTCCCCTCTCTTCTCCCCTCTCTTCTAATATCTTCTCTTTTTTCCTCCCCTATCCTCTTCTCTCTTTTTCCTTTTTTCGTTCCTTTACACTACTATACTCTCTTTTC
Organism: Oratosquilla oratoria; assembly: GCF_046742065.1. Classification (NCBI taxonomy): domain Eukaryota; kingdom Metazoa; phylum Arthropoda; class Malacostraca; order Stomatopoda; family Squillidae; genus Oratosquilla; species Oratosquilla oratoria. Next base: position 39,453,578 of record NC_134796.1, read on the forward strand.
CTCTCTTCACCTCTTTTTTTTCCTCCCGCCATCATTTTCTCTTTCCTCACCAGCTTCCATTTCCCCTTTTCCATACCTTGTCTCCCCTCTTTTCCCCTCTTCTCGTCCTCCCTCTTTATTGTATCTCTTCCTCTCCCCTTCCCTTCGTCTTCTCTCTTCTCTCCTCTCTTTTTTAATTCCCTTTCTTTTTTCCACTCTCCTCCCTGTTCACAC
>NC_134796.1:39461290-39481290 GCF_046742065.1 Oratosquilla oratoria
AGTTTAGCACTGTGTGACCTAGTCTGACCTCTGACCTCCTTTCTCCCTCTAACCCTCCCTAAGAATATTAATAACTAATAATAATAATAATAATAATAATAATAATAATAATAATAATAATAATAATAATAATAATAATAATAATAATAATAATAATAATAATAATAATAATAATAATAATAATAATAATAATAATAAATGAATTTATTAATCGATAAAAAAAAAATCTGGTTTTGTCTAATTCTAGAAACCCCATTTCCCCCCTCTCCTCTATGACGCTGAAAGGTATCATTGTGCTCAAAACATTCCTCAGAACGTTGCTCAAAACGTTTCTCGGAACGTTTCCCGGAACGTTGCAGAAAACGTTCCTCGGTCAGACAGCCTCGAGTTCCGAATATTCTTCATATGACCCCAACTATCCACCCAGAACTACCAGAACTACCTTTCCCTTCCCTTCCTCACTTTCCCTTTCCCTTTCCTCAGTTACCAGATTTACCTTTTCCTTACCCCTCCTTTCCTTCTCTTCCCTTTATCTCCTTCCTTCCTTCTTCTTCTCGGTCTCCGTCTCTTCCTATTTCCTCATTCTCCTCCTCCCCAATTTACTCTCTCCGCCTCTACTTTTTTTTTTCATTCCTCTCACCTTCTCCTCCTTTTCTTTCCTATCTCCTCTTTATCCACCTCCCTTATTCCCCTTTCTTCTTCCTTTCTCGTCTTTTTATCTTCCGTTTTCTTCCTCCTCTTCCTGTACCTTCCTCCCATTTTCTTCCTTCTCTTCATCTCTTTTATCATGTCTCTGTGTGTACATGTGTATATATGTATGTACATGTCTCTGTGTGTACATGTGTATATATGTATGTACATGTTCATGGGCGTATATGCATGTACGTGCATCCACATAGGTGTGTGTGTGTGTACATGTATGTACGTATGTGTACGGTTATGTACTTGCATCCACGTGTGTGTACATGTACGTGTGTGCACATTTGTATACATGTGTGTGTATGTGTATAGAAGCCTCACTCTAGGTAACAAGACATAATAAAACTAACCCCGGTTTTTCTCCTCTTCCTCTTCTTCTTCCTCTTCTTCTTCCTCTTCTTCTTCCTCTTCCTCTTCCTCTTCCTCCTCCTCCTCTTTCTCCTCTTTCTCCTCCTCTTCCGCCTCCTCTTTCTCCTCCTCCTCTTCCTCATCCTCTCCCGCTTTCTTCTCATCTTCCTCTGTCTCCTCTTCTTCTCTCCCTCCTACCTCTCCTCTTATTCTTCGTGTTCCTCTTCCTCTTCCTCCTTCTCTTCCCCTTCCTTCCCTATGTCTCCCTTTCTTCTCCTCTTACTCCTCCTGTTCCTTTTCCTCTTCCTCTTTCTCCTTTTCTTCCCCTTCCTCCTCTTTGCCTCCCTCTCTTACTCCTGTTCCTCTCCCTCTTCCTCTTTCTCCTCCTCTTTCCCTTCCTCCTCTTTGTCTCCCTTTCTTCTCCTCTCACTCTTCCTGTTCCTTTTCCTCTTCCCCTTTCTCCTTGTCTTCCCCTTTCTCCTCTTTTTTTTTTTTTTTTTTTTATTTATTTTTTTTTTTTTTGAGTAGCTCGTTGAGGAGATTCGTTGTTGGTCTCAAGCACACTTCTTCAGTGCACTGCCTGAGGCTTCTGTTTTCCTTTAGCTTGCCTTTGTTTTCCTTCTTAATTTTTTTTACCTCCTTTTCTTCTTCTTCTTCTTCTTCTTCTTCTTCTTCTTCTTCTTCTTCTTCTTCTTCTTCTTCTTCTTCTTCTTCTTCTTCTTCTTCTTCTTCTTCTTCTTCTTCTTCTTCTTCTCCTCCTCCTCCTCCTCCTCCTCCTCCTCCTCCTCCTCCTCCTCCTCCTCCTCCTCCTCCTCCTCCTCCTCCTCCTCCTCCTCCTCCTCCTCCTCCTTGTTCTTCTTTCTGTTTAATCTCCTGTTCTAATTATCTTTTCTTTAATTAGTTGTCATTTCACCCTCCTCTCAAAAACAAAAAATGCTATTATCATTGTTTCTTTTATAGTTCCTGAGTTGTTTTGATTTCCACCTGGTTTTACGTCTCTGCCAATTATATTATTTTTTATTTTTCTCTTTTTTCAAAACAACTTTCCAACATCTTCATCATCTCAGCCTGTTGGATCTCCTTCACCCGAATAAGATTATCTGATGACAACCAAAGAAATAGATAAAGACATCTTGAGGATTTATGAATTAATCCATTTTATCTTTGATCCAAATATCTTTTATCCGGTTAATAATCTTTGAGCTTCCTTAGGTGAATTAAATTATTTAACGGCAGGGGGTTAGGGTGGGGGGATTGAGTAGAATTTTTAAACCGTTTTCTAAACTCCAAAGAGGCAGTTTCTGAACTCAATTCAGTTTCATTTTCTGGAATTCTGGAAACTTCGTTCCTTGTCTCCTTAATTTAATGAATTCAGTCTCTACTCTTGTTCCAAGTCCCGTTCCCAATTCCCAATCGTAGTGTCAATTGTGTTCCCGTTTCTGGTCCTACTTTGTTGTTTCCTCATTTCATGGAAATCTGGAAACTTCGTTCCTTGTCTCTTTAGTTTAATGGATCCAGACTACTCTTGTTTCCAGTCCCGTTCCCAATTCCCAATCGTAGTGTCAATTGGGTCCCCATTTCTGGTGCTATTTTGTTTCTTGTAACTGTATTCCTGTTTCTGAATCTACTGTTCCCAATTCCAGGCTGGTTCCAGTTTCCAGTTCCATTTGCCCTCGTTGTTCTTGGTTGTCTTCCTGTTCTTGTGTACATTTTTAATTCCTATTTCGATTTTTGTTTTTTGTTCAATTTCTTTATGCCACACTCGAATCCACTTTCGTTCTCACACTCTTGTCGTCACTCTCAGTCTCGCTCTCACTCTTAACCTCACTCTCACACTCACTCTCACTCTCACTCTCAGTCTCACTCTCACTCAGTCTAATTCTCAAACTCACACTCATATTCACAGTCACTCCCAATTTAATTCTTACACTCACACTCAAATTCAAACTCAATTTCACTCTCAGCCCAGCTCTCACACACTCTCACCTGCACTCTCACCCATACTCCCACTTCTGTTCACCCTTCCCACGCTTCCCCTCCCACCATCCCCCCTCTCTCACTCTTCCTCCCCCTCCCACCCACCCCACTCCTCAGGTCCCCCATCCCATTTCCACGTGTCCAATCATGGGCTGAATTACCAGCACTTCCGTCTCATCCTCTCCTAATCCTGCGGGTCCACTTGCTCCCCTCGTCTTCCACTTCCCTACACCTTCTTCCACCTCGTCTTCCACTTCCCTCCACCTTCTTCCACCTCGTCTTCCACTTCCCTCCTTCTTCTTCCACCTCGTCTTCCACTTCCCTCCACTTTCTTCCACCTCGTCTTCCACTTCCCTCCACCTTCTTCCACCTCGTCTTCCACCTCCCTCCACATTCTTCCACCTCGTCTTCCACTTCTTTTTCGTCTTTTATCTCTTTCTCCCACCTTCTTCATTCGCTTCCTCTCCCATCTCATTGTCTTCCACCTCCTCCTCTTCTTCCAGCACATCTTCCATCTCCTTCCACCTTCTTCCACCTCGTCTTCCACTTCCTTTCGTCTTTTATCTCCTACTTCTTACCTTCTTCCACTGTGTCACCTTTTCACATCTCCTCCCCTCTCTTCTTCCCCACGTACTCCTCCTCCTCCTCCTCCATCCTCCTCCTCCTCCTCACCCTCTCATATCTCCTCAGCTTCTTCTACTTCCTCATTTTCTCCCATAGCTTCTTCTATCTCCTCTTCTTCCACCTCCTCTCACCTCTTCCACCTCCTCACATTCTTCAACCTCCTCATCTTCTCCCATAGTTTCTTCTATCTCCTCTTCTTCCACCTCTTTTCCACGTTTTCCTCCTCCTTCCTTTCTCCCACCTCTTCCACCTCCTCACATTCTTCCACCTCCTCACCCTTCCACATCGCTTCTTCTTCTTCCAATTCTTCTCCTTTCATCTCTTCTTTTTGCTTTTCTTCGTCGGAATCCAATTCCTCTATCTATTTCTTTCTCTTCGTATTTCCTCTATCCATCATTCTGTTTTCTTCTTCTTCTTCTTTTTATTATTACTTTTGCTCTTCTCTGTAGCTCTCCACCTTCTTTCTTTTATATTTTATCACGAATTTTTTCTGTTTTTCATTTGCTTTCTATCTGTCATTTCTTCTTCTCTGTTTCATTGTATTCCTATCTTCGTCTCTCTCTCTCTCTCTCTCTCTCTCTCTCTCTCTCTCTCTCTCTCTCTCTCTCTCTCTCTCTCTCTCTCTCTCTCTCTCTCTCTCTCTCTCTCTCTCTCTCTCTCTCTCTCTCTCTCTCTCTCTCTCTCTCTCTCTCTCTCTCTTATGGACCAGTCACTCGACGTTCATGTTATGGTTGGAAAATAATCTAGATTCTGCTCAAATAGTAACTTTAACTTTACTTTCTAGTACCCTCATTTCCTCTCGACCATCTCTGTGGTTCCACTACATCTATGAGATATGGTTTCCAAGGATGGAAGGGCTAGTTATCACAAAGAATACTAATTACTTTCCTCCTCTCCTCCTTGTATCCTTATACTTTTCCTTCTTCCTTCTCTTCCTTTTCTCTTTCCTCCTTGTGTCTTTATACTCTTCTTCTTCCTTCTCTTACTTCTACCTTTCCTCCTTATATCCTTTTACTTTTCCTTCCTTCCTTCCTTCCTTCTCTTCCTTTGTTCTTTCCTCCGTGTGTCTTTATACGCTTCTTCTTCCTTCTCTTCCTTCTATCTTTCCTCCTTATATCCTTTTACTTTTCCTTCTTCCTTCTTTACCTTTTCCCTTTTCTTCTTGTGTCTTTATACTCTTCTTCCTTTTCTTCCTTCTATCTTTCCTCCTTAAATTTTTCCTTCTTCCTTCTCTTCCTTTTCCCTTTCCTCCTTTTGTCTTTATACTCTTCTTCTTCCTTCTCTTCCTTCTACCTTTTCTCCTTGTATATTTATACTTTTTCTTCTTCTTTCTCTTCCTTTTCCCCTTCCTCCTTGTGTCCTTATACTTTTCTTCTTCCTTCTGTTCCTTCTACCTTTTCTCCTTATATCTTTATACTCTTCTTTTTCTTTCTCTGCCTTCTACCTTTTCTCTTTATATCTTTATATTTTTCCTTCTTCCTTCTCTTCCTTTCCCCATTCCTACGTCTGTCTATATATTCTTCTTCCTTCTCTTTCATCTCCCTTTCCTCCTTGTATCTTTGTCCTTATTTCTTTATTCTCTTTCATCTCATTTTTCTCCTTCTGTTCGTCCTTTCCTTCTTTCTCGTTTTCTCTCATTCTTTTTCCTCCTCCTTCCTCCCCCTTCTTCTCTATTCCTCTTTCCCTCCTACCTCCTCTCTTTACTCCACTTCCTCCTCCTCCTTCCTCCTCCTTCCTCCTCCTCCTTCCTCCTTCCTCCCTCTCTTCCTTATTCCTACTCTCTTCTTTCTCTCCTCTCTTTACTCTATTTCCTCCTCCTCCTTCTCCCCTCTCTTCCCTATTCCTACTCTTTTCCTCCTTCCTTCTGTCTTCATTCCTCTTCCTCTTTTTCCCTCTCTCCTTCCTACACCATCTCCTCCACTTCCGTTTCTCGTTTCCTCACCCCGGCTCCCACTCCTCTTCCTCTTTTTACTTCTCTCCTTCCTCCACCACTTCCTCCACTTCTCTGCCTCATTTCCTCAGCCTGGCTTCCCCTTTTCCTCCTCCACTCCCGTCTGCTCCCGGTCCACGGCCCCAAAACCCCGTCCCCCCACCCCCTGCCCCCGTCCCCCTGCCCCCTGCCCCCGTCCCCCCGGCCCCCCAGGCCCCCAGCCCACCGGCCCCCAGCCCACCGGCCCCCTGCCCCCTGCCTCCTGCCCCCTGCCCCCAGCCCCCGGCCCCCTGCCCCCTGCCCCCGATCCCCTGCCCCCGGCCCCCGGACCCCCGAACCCCCGGACCCCGGACCCCGGACCCCCTGCCCCCGTCCCCCGTCCCCCGTCCCCCGGCCTCCGGCCCCCTGCCCCCTGCCCCCCGGACCCCCGGACCCCTGCCCCCGGACCCCGGCCTCTCCATCGTGCCATATTTCACATTGTAGGCACTCTAAAGCATGGCGTCATTCGTTATAGCAAGTCGGAGCTCTTGTTGTTGTTTATCACGATGAGGCTGACCGACTGGGTCGTTCAGATCCTTCCGTTCGGGGTGGCACTTTCCCATTCCGTTAAGGTCGCCGCCAGGCGATTTTATTCGGATTATTTGGCACTCCCTTGGGAGCGAAGAAACTGAAGACGCTTTTCGTGAATCCCTTCCGAAACCGAATTGCGTTTTTTTTCTTTTATTCTGGATATCGTCAGATTTTTTCATTCAATTACTATCACTAAACTCTGTCTCTTCATTTTATCATCAAAGACAGCAATCGTTCCTAAACCAGCCCATTCCTGACACTGACTTTAACTAATAAACATAACTGATATTGACAGAATTTAACTCTGAGTTGGCTAAATTGATCCGAGTTTGATTCCCCGCACAAGATGTTCATGTAATTACTCTTTTCCAAAGAAACCACGCCTTCTTCGCCCTGGAGACAGAGACAGAAAAAGAAAGAGAGAAAGGAAGAAATAATGAAAGAGGGGGGAGAGAGAGGGGGAAAGAGAAAGAATGAGTGAGAGAGAGAGAGAGAGAGAGAGAGAGAGAGAGAGAGAGAGAGAGAGAGAGAGAGAGAGAGAGAGAGAGAGAGAGAGAGAGAGAGAGAGAAAGAGAAATAGTGAGAGAGAGAGAGAGAGAGAGAGAGAGAGAGCGGGAGGGTGAAAGAAAAACAGAGAGAGAGAGAGAGAGAGAGATAGTGAAGGAGAGGGAAGAGAGTGAGAGAGTGAGTGAGAAATAGAGAGAAAGAAAAAAGAGATATAGTGAAGGAGAGGAAAGAGACTGAGAGAGAAAGAGAAAGAGAGTGAGAGAGAGAAGAAATAGAGTAGACAGATTGACTGCCTGATTGACAGAAATGCGGTCAAACATATTTTCCAGGTAACTCCTCCAAGTGTTGTTCTCACTAATATACGTTCACCCCCTAACCAACTGCCCCCGCATTTTCCGATGAAATATGAAAGGAACAATGAATTTTGAAAATGCCCGCATATGAAGAAGAAAAACGTATACTGAACGTCGCCTTTGTCTTAATTTGCGGTAATTCGTTATTGATCGCTCAGACACAAGCATATCAGTATTTCCAGTTTATTGTTCGTTATGTTATTAAGCTCAGCCAACCGCAACAGAATATTTCGTTCAATTCTTTACTTAACAAGACGTGATGGGAGGTCAAGTCATTCTTATTTATTCATAGAGTGTTGGATTTTTATTTCTTATTTATTGAGCAATTAAGCGTGGTGATGTTAAATGTAAGTGGAGAAATATCTATGTGATACCACATTCTTCCTACTCCTCCTCCTCCTCCTCCTCCTCCTCCTCCTCCTCCTCCTCCTCCTCCTCCTCCTCCTCCTCCTCCTCCTCCTTCTCCTCCTCCTCCTCCTCCTTCTCCTCCTCCTCCTCCTCCTCCTTCTCCTCCTCCTTCTCCTCCTCTTCCTCCTCTTCATCTTCCTCTTCTTCCTACTCCTCCTCTTCCTCCTCTTCCTCCTATTCATCTTCCTCTTCTTCCTACCCCTCCTCTTCCTCCTCCTCTTCCTCCTCCTCTTCCTCCTCCTCTTCCTCCTCCTCCTCCTTCTCCTCGTCCACCTTCTACTCCTCCTCCTCAATCTTTTCTTTCCTCTTCTTCTTCTACTTTTAGCCCTACACCAGTTTTCTTTTATCCTCCTACTCCTCCTCTTCCTCCTCCTCCTTCTCCTCTTACTCCTCCCCTTCCCCCATCGCCTTTTCGTTCTCCTTCTAATTCTTATCCTCCTCCTTCTTGTCCTCCTCCTCCTATTTTTCGTTCTCCTCCTCCTTCTACTTCTTGTCTTCCTTCTCCTCGCCCTCCTCACCCTCCTCGCCCTCCTCGCCCTCTTCCTTTTCTTCCTTCTCTTCCTCCTCCTGGTTGTCCTCCTCTTCCCCTTTTTGTTCTCCTCCTCCTCGTTCTCGTTCTTCTTCTCGCCCTCCCTTTCCCCTTCCTTCCCTTCCTCCTCCTGCTTATCCACTTCCTTCTCCTCTTCATTTTCGTCCTCTCTTCTTCCTCACCCTCTTCCTTATTTTCTTTTGTAACGTTATATATTAGAGGTTCAATGTACCAGTGTTTCATTTATTACTACTTCTGTAAAGCACACATTATCATAGCTTTCTCATTCACTCTTTTTTCTCCTCCCCCTCTCCTTCCCCCTCCCCCTCTCCTTCCCTCTCCCCCTCTCCCCCCTCCCCCTCTCCTTCCTTCCCCCCTCTCCTTCCCTCTCCCCCTCTCCCCCCTCCCCCTCTCCTTCCTTCCCCCCTCTCCCCCTCCCCCTCTCCTTCCCCCTCTCCTTCCCCTCACTCTCTCCTTCCCTTTCCCCCTCTTCTTCCCCCTCCCCCTGTCCTTCCCCCTTCCCCTTTCCTTCCGTCTCCCCCTTTCCTTCTACATCCCCCTCTATTTCTCCCCTCTAACTCCCCCTCCCCCTCTCCTTCCCCCTCACCCTCTCCTCCCCCCTCACCCTCTCCTTCTCCCTCTCCTTCTCCCTCCCTCTCTCCTCCCTCCCCCTCTCCTTCCCTCTCCCCCTCTTCTTCCCTATCCCCCTCTCCTTCCCCCTCCTCTCCTTCCCCTTCCTCCTATCCTTCCCCCTCACTTCTCCTTCTCCATCCTCCTCTCCTTTTCCCTTCCCGTCTCCTTCCATCCTCCCCTCTCCTTCCCCATTCCCTTCTCCTTCCCTCTACCCTTCTCTTTCCCCCCTTCCCCCTCTCCTTCCCCCTCCCCCTCTCCTTCCCCTTCCCCTCTCCTTTCCCCTCCCCTCTCCTTCCCCCTCCCCATCTCCTTCCTCCTCCCCTTCTCCTCCTTCCCTCTACCCCTCTTCTTCTTCCGCCTGCTCTTTCCTGCCATGTACTAATTTGTCTTGTTTTATTGCTTCTGTTGCAGGAATCTCGCAGAGCCGCTGGTAGGCGTAACCGCCGCCGCCGCCGCCACCAAAGCAGCCGCCAAAGCCACCGACAGAGAAGCCGCTGCAGCCCCCAGGGAGTTGCTCCAGCAGCCAACATTCTTCTTCGGATTTCGTTCACAGCCACCATGGACATCAACAGACATTCTTCTTCTTCTTCTTCTTCTTCTTCTTCTTCTTCCGCGTCATCGCTTCTTTCTCTTCGTTCTTCTTCTTCTTCTTCTTCCTCCAGTTCTACTTTTCTCATTTTTCCTTGTTTCATTTCTTCATCCTCTCTTTACTCTTACTTCCTCTTTATCTCTGTCTTTCTCCCTCTTTACTTCCCTTCTTCTCTCCTTATTTCTTTCTCTTCCTCCAGTTCTTCTTTTCTCTTTTTTCCTTCGTTTCATTTCCTCATTTTTTCTTTACTCTTACTTCCTCTTTATATGCTTCTATGCCTTTCTTCCTCTTTTCTTCCCCTCTTCTCTCCTCATTTCCTTTGCTTCCTTTCTCCATCTCCCCCTCTCTATATCTCCCTTTCTCTCCCTATTTCCCTCTCTCTTTCCTTATCTACATATTTGTCTTTCTCCTTTTTTTCCTCCTCCCTCCTTCTCTCCTTCATTCACTTGTCTCCTTTTCCCATCTCTCCCTCTCCTCCTCTCTCCCTGCCTCCTCTCTCTCTTCCTCTCTCCTTCTTCCCCCTTTATTCCCCCCTACGCTTCTTTTCCCTCCTTTTTTTTGTGCTTCTGTCTTACCCTCCTGTGATTTGTTAACATTTGATCTGAACGTAATCAATCCCTCTGTCCGCTATTGTCTGTGTGTCCGCAAAAAATCTGTGTTCATCAGTTCCTTCCACAACCTTGCCAAAGACATGATAAAGAAAAAAGTGAAAAAAGTTAGACCAGCCTGTAAGGAGAGACTTGAAAAAGCATGACGAATGAAAAAAAGTGTTATGTCATGAAAAAGGAGGTCGCAGAAAAGACCATATGAAAGTGTAAACACAGAAAAGGAGATGAAGAAAATATTAAAGTGTGAATGATGATAAGATAATGATATCTGGAAGTGATTCTCGAAAACTCGAAATTGGAACAAGAAGACATGTCAGATGATGGTGCCCATGTCCCATTACGGAGTTTTCTAGTGATCAAAACAAATACTGTGAATAAAGTGCAACGTAGGGTGATTTTGAACAACCGAATAGTAAGAAACGAAGACTGTGTTCCCCACTCTCACCATTCACTCAAATAGCGCCATTATAATTGTTCTCAGCATGTTTGTAACATGTTTGACACATGTTGTGGTATCATACACACTGAAAGAAATGATTACTATAGGTCTTGTAAGGAAGAAAGTGTGTAGCAGTGAGGACCAACAAACTTAGATCAGTACTTCAGTACTGATCAATAGCGATTCATAATCAACTGAGCCTATCACTGTATGAGTATACATGTAAATGTGCTTAAAATTTCCCTATAGAAAGCAATGAGGTAAAAGAAGAGGATCCCTCTTAAAAAAAAACAATGATAATAATAGTAATTTTCAAAATCACTGCAAACTTTTACAAACCAATAGTATATATGATATATAATTTTGTCTCCATCAGACGATTTTAGTCAACTGAGGAAGGGTTTCCGGTTAGATTAGTGTTACTGAAATAAAATATGAGATACTATGAAGATAATCACAAATGAATATACCCCCTTACACACCCCCATACCTGAAATAAATAGTCTGCAATTATTATGAAAAGAATGCGAACCATTTAGATTTTATTTACTATCCCAATGTTCATAGAACAATGAAACAGAAGAAATTATCGGTACGACTCTCTCACCCTGGTTCTGTTCTTGCACCTTTAGACCCTCGTTACCCAGAGAAATATATAAAGTGTGCCATAGTTTACAAGAATTAACGACCCATTTATGGAAATGGATCAACTAACGGAAAGACCTATTTTGGACTTTTGCAATACACTGGTCCTTCCCACGGATGAAAGGGGGTGATTGAAGAAGTCTACGGAAATGTTTTGTAATATTTCATTTCACCTGATTACCAATACCTTATTAACGTGTGAGTATATATATATATATATATATATATATATATATATATATATATATATATATATATATATATATATATATATATATATATTGAAGACAGAACTCACAAACAATATCTGCCAATGATCTTCCATAATATCAAAGAACTCGAATAAATTCGCCAGTTTCGTTCTTCAAAGTTTCTGTCACAGTTATTTGTTTCTTTTCATCTTGCTTTAGCCTGATAAGAGTGCAAGCATGAATGTGCTACCGTGATAATTCCTTTATGGTTTCCCTTCCTCAGTTTGCGGCCAATCTTCCCCTCCCCCTCCCACACAACGACCTTTGTTCCTTCATGATTTCGGTGGAATGAGAGCAAGAAGAAAAATAAAACAAATAAATGAGTATATAAATAAATATATAATCATATATATATATAAATAAATGAAAATATAAAGAGGGAGTAATATAGAGACATTTTGCCTGTGACCTATCTACTTAAATGTTTGAAACATATGCACACACAGATCCACACACATACATACCCATTATACGTATGTGTATATATATAATATATATATATATATATGTATATATATACAATATGTATATATAATGTATATATATATATATATATATATATTTATAAAGTATACGTCTGCCACATTCTTTGCTTAGTTTTTTAGAATACTCCTCATTCTTCTAGTCTGACTATTTTATCTGCAATTTTTACCAATTAAATTGGCTTATCAGTCTGTTTAGCGTATCTCGCTTGAACAAGAATGCATGGCTTATGTTTTGTTGTTCTTATAAGTTACCATTTGCTTTGCTTTATCCATTTTATGCATTTACTCATAGTTTTAATTTATACTCTTTAAGTTTCTATTTTTTTTCTCCTTTTACCAATGCCAGTAGTAGTTTTATTGTCAATGAGTTTTGATGTTTTAAATGTGAACAAAAACAAATGAGATTTGATTCGTGTTTTCAATCGATTTTGTACGTTTACAGTTAGGAATAGGAAATATGGATTTCAGTTGAAATGGTCATGTCGAAAAAATAATAAATGAATTAATATTAAATGCTACGTAAAGAAAAACTGAAATATAAGCGCATCATAACATTTTGCAAACCAGTTTTAATATATAAATGTGATAACTTCACTATAGTTACAACTGTATAGGGAATATATTTGATTAGGATATGTTTTAGATTTGATTGATAGATTTTGTACCAAGACGAATACTTGAACTTTTGCATATTGTCTCAGCTTAAATATTTATTTGTTTATATTTTCAATAGCGACCAATACGAAAACAGATAATCCAAAATGATGAGGTAAATAAAAATCATATAATTGTCAGAAGCTGATATTCGAAATATACTCCGGACGTCAAATGAAGATTATTTATAAACTTCAAAATGTTTAGATTCTTTAATTTTCTTGAATTTTGTTTTTCATAGCATTTCATACGTGGAAGGCTTAAAATTGAACTCCTTATTGTGAGTGCCTACATTGAGAAAGGAGAGAATTATAAATGAGGTGTATATGGTCATATTATATTGATTCAGTATAACGTAGCTAATTCCCCCTATCAGGAGGCTGGGATGATACCCCTTACAGAGGACCTTGTTGCGTGGAAAATATTGACCCATTCCCTTGGTCCAACTCGCTGGGGCCAAAGGGTCAAACTGCCGTCACCTCAACCTCCGCCGCAAGTAGCGACGCTCTAACTCCCTCGGCCTGCGAGCAATCGGTCATCTTATTTAGTAATATTTATCTACTTAAGTTTCGATGACTGAAAAGCCTCCGAGGCGGATCCCCTCGACCCTCCCATAGATCTCTATATCATAGAGAGAGAAGCGCTGGTTATTCGCATGATGTAGGATGTTTTTATATCTCTGGTTAGTTGAGTTAGGAATGAAGGAAAAGGTTATCGTTGTCAGATCTCCTTTTGTGAAAAGATGGAGGAAATACAGCTAAGATGTTGTTGGAGGTCTTGAGTCTGGTCAAGGAACCGTATGTCAACCCCTCGGGGCTTCATATTCAAATGGAAGTCAGAGTGCTCACGGGTTTGAAGTCAAGCGACAAGGAGATCATTTGCTCTGAAGTTCGTATGTATATATATATATATATATATATATATATATATATATATATATATATATATATATATTTATATATATATATGTATATATATATATATATATATATATATATATATATATATATATATTGAAGTGCGTAAGACAGAATGAGTGGAAGGGTAGTGAGTTAAACACCAGGAACAGTTGGAGTTTTATTGCTAACGTTCCGTCCTGAAAGGACTTCCTCAGAGAGGAAGTCCTTTCAGGACGAAACGTTAGCAATAAAACTCCTCCAACGGCTCCTGGTGTTTACTTCACCACCCTTCCACTTACTCATACACACACACCCACACACACATATATAAATATATATATATATATATATATATGTGTGTGTGTGTGTGTGTGTGTGTGTGTGTGTGTGTGTGTGTGTGTGTGTGTGTGTGTGTGTGTGTGTGTGTGCGTATGTGTGTGTGTGTGTGTGTGTGTGTGTGTGTGTGTGTGTGTGTATGTATGTATGTATGTATGTGTTCGCGCAGATATCTAAGGCTTGCTCCACAATTCCTTTAAAGCTTTGCCTGACGAATGACATACATATAAGTTACTTTCTCTTAGAGCGTTTCCAGTTTTAAATACTCACTTCAACAGTATTTGTTCCTCATCGTTCCATTAGCTAACATCAGAATTTATTCTGCGAAAGATATTAGGACTATCTTTATTCAGACAAGCGCTTGATTACGAGAAAATATATCTCAAATCTGTGACCTTAGGTCACCTTTGTGCTTGGGTCACAAGAGAGATGTTTGGGATCATTTGTAGGTCATAGGGTTTCCCTGAAAATTAATGAAAATAACTTATGCTAGCAGGGAAATTTTTTGGAAATGAATTTTGAACGTCAAGGAAGAAAAGAAAATATTTCATATGTTTCTTTCTATTTTGTTTCTTGTTCATATAGTTTATCTTGTTTCTTTTTTCAAAAGAGCTTGCTTGATTCAGCTTGTACACATTTTTTTTTCCTATCCCTATTTTTTTTTTCATATTATTATCATTCTATTATCATTATTATTATTTTTTCAAAACTGTAGCTATCGTGATGGATATTTTCCTTTTTGTTGATTTAATTTCCATTGCAATACTTATTTTTCATACTCGTATCTATAATTTCATTTACCTCTCCTTTTCTTTCCCTTCTTCCATACTTCTACTTCTCTTCCCTCTTCCTTTTCCTCCTTCTTCTCTTCCTTCTCTTATCTTTTCTTCTTTCTTCACTTCCTTTCTTTGTATTCTTTAACCTTTCCTGTTTCCATCACTCACTCTCTCTGTCTCTTCAATTTAATTTCTTATTTTTCTTTGCTTCTTCCTTCCGCAAAGTAGTTGCTACTTTTTGGTATTCCTCATTTATTGCTCTTTTTAATGGTGCTATAGTAGAAACTTAATGTTTATCAGCTTTCATGTGTGATTTAATATCTATAAGTGATGTCACTGTCGTTTAGAATTATCTTGATCATTACGGAAACGATTACCAACAGCTGTTTTTCTCATAATCATTGTCATTACTAGAAACGTTGCCATCAGAACAGCTTCATCATTAATATATTATTTATCGGTGATAAGTTGATAATGTGATTATAGAGTTTTCAAGGAGGCACTGAGAGTGTTTTATTTTTTTTCGTCATGAAAATGTATGTTTTCCTTCATTTGAACCAATATATAAAAAAAATACGAAAGCAAAAGACAATTCTTTTTACTTAACAAGTGAATACAGCTTGTTTTTTTTATGGGCTATTTATCTGTTTGTTCAGATTTCACAAAGTTGTAGATCAGTGTAACTTGAAAGAAACAATCTATGTAAATAATATGAATTACTTATTACAAGACTTCTATGAGAACCATCATTATATGTGTAAAGTTTTGTACGTACTGTAAATACGAAATTATCGTATCATATGACGCGTGCACTAGAGTATGAGCACTAGTAAGTGTGCACCAATGTGAGTGTGTGCACGTGACAGAGTTGTACCACATCATGTACGTCACGCCACTGATTAGGTTACGATCTTGTTACGTCCGCAAAGCTGCAGAAGTACGCAAGCATGATAACAACATACATGGGGAGGAGGATATCTGACTGTCGCTTGAGAACGTGACCGATTTCCTCTGTAACTATGGTGTCATAGGTCACCAATACTGATGTCTAACCACCATCACCACCACCACTACCACCATTCCTAATACCACCATTAACAACAACAACAGCTGATTGACAAAGAAATATAATTTTACATGACAACGCTTGAGAATATCATAAGCTATCACGTTAAATGTTCTGGTATTACATGATACCTAGGTAATGTACTTGCAATATCATGTAATATTTTACCAGATAACTATGCCCCTGTGACAAAAGTCGTACGACATCGTTTTCCCTCGATCAATGTTCCTCCCACGTAACATTAGAGGAGTCATTGTGTCATTGAATTTACACTATAAATGACTAACATTAATGATTTTTTAATTATTAACGTCAAGCTCATGTAAACTGATCTAGAGGTACAAATATAAACAGAAAATATACTGTATGCATGTACAGTTGTGGATAAAAGTTTGTTCCCGGTTTTGAGTAATTTGGAATCCGAAAATATTCTTCAGCATTTTAAGTTGTGGTGGAAGATTCATATAGATATGAGTATGAAGTTGCATAAATGCCCAGGTAATGGTACTGCATAATATGTAACAATATATATATATATATATATATATATATATATATAAAATATACATATGTACACGTACATATGTATCTCTGCGTATGGTTGCCTGTATGGGCATTCGCACAAACAATATACACACATCTATTCATGCATAAACAAATGGCATATATGTTTTTGCGTATGAATTTCCAATAAAAGGCATATACAAACATCCCCATTGGCGTGACCACATGTACATATGTGGGAGAAAGCATATATTCAAGTTATAAAGGCGGCAAATGTTACAGACACTGAAAAGGAACTTTTTTCCAAAAATAAATCCCCCCTCCCATCCCACATAGTTCATTTGTATGTCCACTTTCATCAACTCTTGTCCATTTTAATCCACTCGAAGTAACTAGTCATACTCCAAGTGTCACTTATCTGCCTCTGCCCCCAGACTGCTGTACATAAAGTGAGTAATGTTAAACTGTTTGACATTAAAAGAATTTATACGAAAAAATATTGTCGTGTTTGATTTCTTCTTCCTTAAGTTACTATAATGAATATTCAGTGTCAGTATTAGGTTAATATGACACTACAAAGGATTACAAAGGCGGAGCATGCCAACAGGAGACCTTTTGGTCCATAACTAGGTCGGATGAAAAAAATATATATATATAACAATGTTAGATATAAAAAATAATAATTATAATATAAATAATAAAATAAATGCATAGGTATACTTAAATAAACAAACAGGTAAATAGTAAATAATAGATTGACAGATAAATGATGATAAATGAAAATCAAGCAAACAAAAATAATAAACACTACAAAGGATTACAAAGGAGGAGCATGCTGACAGAAGACCTTTTGGTCCATAACTAGGTCGGATGCGGAAAAAATATATAATAATGATAAATATAAAAAATAAAAGTAATGATAATATAAATAATAGTAAAATAGATAAATGCATAGGTATAGTTAAATAAACAAACGGGTAAATAGGAAATAATAATAAATTGACAAATTACAATAAATGAAAATCAAGCAAGTAATAAACAAACAGAAAAATAATAAATGAAAATCAAGCAAATAATAAAACAAACAAATATAAAAAACAAGTATTTTTATATAAAGCACGGGAGGTTTTGGGGTTTCGATATCAGAAGTATTGATAATATAACTATTATCATTGTATATAAGGTGATCCAGAAAGCTTGGATCTATAGATATACTTTCTTATGTAAAAATTATATTTCGTTTGTTTCAGACACGAGAAGACTTCAAAACCAACAAAAGAAGATTGAATAGAACTCTCATAAACAAAAGACATGCGGTTGTTTCCTTTAGAAATATTGCTGAACGATACTTTGTCTGTGGATCCAGACTTTTGGAACAACGTGTGCTTACTTTATGGTGGAAAGATGTCAGAATGATTCCTTGTTGAACTGCTTCCTTCGAGACAATTATATTTGTAATGCTTTGTATATATGTATATGTATATGTATATGTATATGTATATGCATATGTATATGTATACGTATATGTATATGTATATGTATAATATATATGTATATGTATATGTATATGTATATGTATATGTATACGTATATGTATATGTACATGTACATGTATATGTATAATATATATGTATATGTATATGTATATGTATATGCATATATATACATATATATATATATAAATATATATATATATATATACAGTTTTTATATATATATATTTATATATATATATATATATATATATATATATATATATATATATATATACACATTACCATACAGACGATTCTGATCAGCTGTGAAGATTCCACTCAATATGAGGGCTGAGTCCATCAACAAATTAATCAGAGGAGAAGAGGAGAGAGAGAGAGAGAGAGAGAGAGAGAGAGAGAGAGAGAGAGAGAGAGAGAGAGAGAGAGAGAGCAAAAGAGATAAATGAGAAGAGAAAAATGAGAGGAAGAAATAGAGGGGAGGGAGAAATTTAAGCACACAGGGTATAGAACTCAGACTAGAGATAAATGAGTGAGTGGAACAGGAGAGACTAGGAATATAAGGTAGAGAGTGGTGGAAAGAGGTGAAAGAGAGAAAAGTGTATGGGAAAAATGAAAGAGAGAAAGGGGAAGGTTTGCTGATGAAGTATGTGATGTTTGGTCAGTAGTAAATAATGTTTCTATCTTTGTGGAAATATTGCACGAAAGAGGCGGAGGTACGGAAATGGTAATGGAGAAATTTAAGAGAACAGCCGAATGGAGGAATAATGAGAGTCAAAAGATTTAAGCATTGTTTTCTGAATGTAAATTAGTCTCGAATCATAAAAAAGAATTCTGGTTTGTAGGGGTATTGGTAGCGCTCTAAAATAGAGCCTACATAAAACATGAAGTGAGTATCCCATATTAGGTTAATTGGTGGAAAAGAGAGAGAGAGAGATTGAGAGAGAGAGAGAGAGAGAGAGAGAGAGAGAGAGAGAGAGAGAGAGAGAGAGAGAGAGAGAGAGAGAGAGAGAGAGAGAGAGAGAGAGACGGTGTATGTGAAATAGAAAAAAGGGATACGCAATATAAGAAGAGGAGAGATTTGAGCAGGAGATGGAAAGGGAGGAAGGAAGGAATGGGCCTGAATGTGATTGGAGAATGGATCTGTCTAACAAGAATAAAACAGAATTCGGGCTGATGGATAAGAATCTTTAAGGAATCAGGGACTAAAGAACGGGTTGCAGTACATGGGAACAGGTATGGGAAACGGAATTGATGGGCGAGAATGGAAGACGGGACCTGAGTAACGAGGAAAGACAGTGGCGAGGAAACATTGTCTGGACTGAGGAAGGAGATTGACAGGGATGGGATGGGAATGAGGAACATCGAATGTAACTAGGAGCTAGAGCACGGGATGATGTACTTGTAACATTATTGTAGTCTTGAAAGCAGAGACTACATCGATAGAATAATGCGGGACGGGGCTGGAACAAGGCTTGTGGAAAGAGGATAGAGAAGACTTGGGCAGGATAGGGATAGGGATTGACGGGGATGGGATGGAAATGAAGAACAGGGAATGGAACTGGAAGCTAGAGCATGGGATTGTGTTATCCTCGCAACATTGTTGTAGTCTTGAATTAGTGGCAACAACAATGGAATGATATGAGACGGGGATGGAACAAGTCTTGTGGAAGGGGGATAGGGAAGACTTGGATTGGATAGGGGACGAGACAGAACTTAAGTAGAGGGACGAGACGGTACTCAGTATGAGTGACGGTACTGAAAGACGGGAGGCAAGGCTTGGGACGGGGGACAGGACAGAGACGGGGTCAACGGAATGGGACGGGAAGGGTGGAGAAAGAACAGGACAGGGCAGGGCTTTGGGACGGTAGAACGAGACAGGACAGAGGGAAATGGACGGGAGGAGTAAGGGTCAAATTTAAATAAGAATTCAGCACATTTTTTTTTTTTTTTTGACTTGGAAAAGTAAAAAATAAATATTAGAGTTGATCACACAATTCAAAAGAGAAAGTTTTCGAAAACAAAACTTTGTCAAAAAATCAGAAGAACCTGAGAACTCAAGATAATTGAACACGTAAAGATGAAAGGAATTACAAAGGGAAAAAAAAACAAGAAAAAGAAAAAGGAAAAATAAATATGAAAACAATGATGAGACTTCGTGTCTGGTGGAGAGAGAGAGAGAGAGAGAGAGAGAGAGAGAGAGAGAGAGAGAGAGAGAGAGAGAGAGAGAGAGCGTGTGCATGTGCATGTACATGGTCGTATTCTTGTGCGTGTGAATGTGCGTGTGCTTTTCCGTGTGATTCTGTATGTGTGTGTGTGCGTGTGCTTGTGCGTGTGATTCTGTATGTGTGTGTGTGTGTGTGTGTACTTCTCTATATGTGTGTGCGTGTGCGTGCGTTTATAACCCTCACACCAACTGCTCTTTCCATTTTAATAAACTCTGCCTTTGTACAAACATACTGTATATGACTGAGTGTTTTCTCAAAAGTAACGCACACATTCTGTCTGTAGCTATATTCTTTCAATTCATTCTCACTATGCATGATTTTTTATATAGAAAAGTATTTCATACTGGGCACGTATGCCTATCAAATGTCCATTTTATATCATTTGTACTTCATTGTATTCATATTTCCAAGTTATTTTTTAGTTTTGGGACAGTAAAGTACAGATGTTT
>NC_134796.1:39496290-39501290 GCF_046742065.1 Oratosquilla oratoria
AATAGCCATTTAGCGAACACTAAAACAATTGGTTGTTTTAACAGAAGCTCAGATAACTCCATGGATATGGATAACAGGGAGTAAGGAACATAGAACTGCTTAGTGTAGGCCTTATGGTTTCTCACAGTCTCTTCCATTCTTATGTTCTTACTAATCCGGCAAACGTGGAAGGAGTCAGCTACCAGAGGAATAAATTTTCCAAACCACTGAGGCTTTGTGTAGAAAATGGCAAACAGATGCGTTTTCTGTGATGTTTTACCGATATCGATGCAAGTGGCAGAGGCATAAATCTGCTTCAGACTGACTTTGTTCCCTTACGACAAAGTGAAGGAAGCTTGCTTTACTCTGATACAGTAGTAAATAGATTACCAAATAAGAAAAATCCACTAATACCTGTAAAAGATGACGTAGAAATTATTAACAAAAAATCATAGTTTATTCACGTTGACTTTTTTAATTTGAATAAATTTCCAAAATGTATTATGCTTCTACATGTTATGTAGATTAAACCCGAGGAATGTCTGGTAATTCTATTGCTAGGTTACCTTCCAGGATATCTGGGTTATGATTCGTGGTACTTTGAACTGTGGATGTTCCAGGAAACGAAGTCTGGAATTTACTCCCGTGTTGGTGGGCATTCTGGTTTGTCGTTCTTAACCATTTCTTGTCGTATTAGAAGCTTTCCTTTGACAAGAGCTTCTCTAAAGACACACACACCACACACACACACACACACACACACACACACACACACACATATATATATATATATATATATATATATATATATATATATACATATATATATATATATGTTGAAGTACGGAAGACAGATGAGTGGAAGGGCGGTGAGCTAAGCACAAACAGTTGGAGTTTTATTCACAGACTTTTCGTCTTTACCAGGACATTCTCAAAGTACATATATGTATATGTATATGAATTTATATATGTATATGTATATGTATATGTATGTATATGTATATGTATATGAATTTATATATGTATATGTATATGTATATGTATGTATATGTACATATACATATATAATTTATATATACACACAATGCACATTCATCACTTGTGTCTTAAGTACAAAACTTCTCTTCTCAAACTTAGTAGTTAAATCGGTTCCCAAATGAACACACTTGTTCATCAGAAAGCCTTTCTTTTCACTTCATCATCCTCATCTTCGTGTACAGTTGACTTCGCTGCTGTTCCCCACATTTACGATTTCTTCTGTTATCATTTGACTGAGCATTCGAGTTAACGTTTATTCTTTCACGTTGGTCCTGCAGATCGTTTGTTACTTCCAGCACCAAACACACCTGGAGAGAAGATTGTATTCTTTTCAGATACCGTGAATAAGCTTTGGCAAATGTAAACAATAATTAATCAGTAAACGGAAGGTCACGTGACGTGTCCCACACGAAATGATTCATCAGTTCGAACTCGGTGTAACTACTGATCAACAGATTCATGTCACAATATGTATGAATATGATTATTGTTTTAATTACTTATCTAACTTGTTTAATTGTTCATCTATCTGTATATACATTCTATGTATATGTTGAAATATATGCTTATCTATTTATTTGTCTATCTATTCATCTATTTATCAATTTATTTATTTATGCACTATTTGTTTCTTTATTAATTTATTTATTCATTCACTTACCTATTTATTGAATTATAATTATTTATTAATTTGTTTCTTTTATTCATTTATCTATTAATTGATCAATTTATCGACTAGTTACTTATAAAAAAAATTCTTTATATTTTATTTCCTTTTATTCGTTCTACTTATCTATTTTTTCATATCGTAGAAAAGAGAACACACACCTTCAAATCTGAGACGATATAGGGTTAATTTATTTCTTTTATTCATTTATCTATTAATTGATCAATTTATGAACTATTTACTTATGATTTTTTATTCTTTATATTTTATTTCTTTTTATTCGTTCTACTTATCTATTATTTCATCTCGTAGAAAAGAGAACACACACCTTCAAATCTGAGACGATGCGGGGTTGATGCTAGGCGATGCCCCGAATGTAGAGCAGAGGGGGCGTCCAACACAGAGTCTCCGCCTCCAGGGAAATTAGAGGAAGTCCCCTGTGAAGAATTACTGTTGGAGGGAGTGAAGGAGGAAGGGAGTTGGTGAGAAGAGGCAGCAGGGAAGCCGGGAGAAGAGGGAGAGGAATGGTGGAGGATGGAGATCTGAGTAGAGTTTGGGGAAGTTGGTGCGCTGAGATGAAGATGATACTTTTTTTTTCTTTTCTTTTCTTCTTTTGTGAGGTGGATTTATTGTTTTATTTTGTTTAGTTGATTACCGTAGGTATTATACATACACACACGTGCACACACACACACACACACACACACACACACACACACACACACACACACACACACACACACACACACACACACACACACACACACACACACACACAAATCTATATATTATATCTATACATATATATATGTTTATATATATATATATATATATATATATATATATATATATATATATATATATATATATATATATATATGCTAATAAGAACACGGGTACGTGTGTTCACTTATGCAAAGTAGGCCACTTGTAAAAAAGAAACTAACGACTCGTATTACTTATTCCTTCATGGTACTTGTTGCACTGAAGATGTAATATACGAAAGCGCTCTGCTTCGCTAGTTTCTTTTTTTCCAAGTGGTCTACTTTGCATATATATATATGTATATATATATATATATATATATATATATATATTATTTATATATTATATACATATTTATATATATATATATATATATATATATATGCAAAGTAGACCACTTGGCATAAGTGAACACACGTACCCGTGTTCTTATTAGCATATATATATATATATATATATATATATAATATATATATATATATATATATATATATATATTATATATATATATATATATATATATATATATATATATATATATATATATATATATATATATACATATGTCACGTGAAAACCACAGTTGGAACAAAAAATACTGGAGATAGGGAATATATATATCTCAATTGCAAACTGCAATCATCTTCAGTAGATTCCCTGTTTCCAGTGTTTTTTGCTCCAACTGTGGTTTTCACGTGATCGACAAATGTGGTACTACATTTTTCACCAGTAATATGCATATGTATATACATATATAAGTATATATATGTATATATATATATACACTTATACTTCGTTATAGCGGACCTCCAGTTAACGGATATCGTAAGCAACGGACAAAATATGTTGCAGCCGACGGATTTGTGACAGTACTGAATACGAGCAGATACTTTGCGCGCGTTGACCTGTAGTTAGCAGGGACGTCACTTTATTTATATTGGTGCAATCACTCGTATTACTTATTCCTTCATGGTTATCTCTCTTTTTCATGTATCAGTGTGTTTAAGTGGTTTTGCATATGCTTTTTCTAATGCTATATTGTCTGCTATACATAAACATATACATATACATATACATATACATATACATACGTATTTGTGTGTGTGTGTGTGTGTGTGTGTGTGTGTGTGTGTGTGTGTGTGTGTGTGTGTGTGTGTGTGTGTGTGTGTGTGTGTGTGTGTGTGTGTGTGTGTGTGTACCGTATATGCAGATGTATGATTTCTCACGCGAGCTCTTTGAGTGTCGTTGTCCAGCTAATCGGGCCTTGAGCTCATCCGGGTCGTCTCTCGGTCCAGCGCCGGGCAGAAGCCCTGACCGGGGCTCCCGTCACCAGAAGAAGGAGACCACGACTCCGGCGCCGTTTAAGAAGCTCCTACAGTCCCCCGATCCTCGAGGTCACAGCAAAACCGGTCGGGTAATACCACGACCGAGGACCTCAGAAGAGCTGAAGAGGATCGACCGGAGGGTCGCCGGACTCCCATGCCCCCAGAAGACTCCGATCGTCCGTTCTTCGAAGAGGGATTCGTCGGTGCGGCCCGACCAACTGCGGCCAACGGGACGTAGAAATAAGAAAATACCCGACTTGGTCGAGAAAAAACACCCATGAAAAAGTGAGATTATACAAAAAAAGAAAGAAAAAAAAGTAACAAGGAAAATATCCGACTACGTTGAGGAAAAAAAATGAAAAAATAAAACAACAAAGAAAATACCCGACTTAGTCAAGAAAAAAAAAAAGTAAAAAAAAATATATATATATGTCGGGCCAAAAAAATATGGACTGGGTTTCCCCTCCGATGAATAAAATCGCCTGGCGACTGCCTGGGAAAACAGACAAAATTGACATCCCGACGTTCACGAGTTCTGTACATAAAATATATATATATATCATGGCCACCTCCTTCGTTGTGGACATCACACGACCGAGTTCATGAATAGCTGGGCCGACGTACCTGACGATGCCAGTCGCGTGTGGAGTGCGGTACGACAAGCGTGGCGCCTAGTATTGTCAAGAAGAGGATATTGTACAGCATGATAATTGCTTTGTGTCTAAAGAAAAAGAAACGTGGGATGTGGGAGGGAAGCCTGCTGTCGGTTCACGATTTTAACTTGTACGAGTATCTGGCAAGGACGAAACTTCATCTACTGAGCACCGTGTGTGTGTGTATATATATATATATATATATATATATATATATGTTGAGACATTCTGACAGGTTGACGTAAGCGGAGTAGAAAACACAAGAGTCTTAGTCTTGAGTTTATTCCTGACTAGTTTCGCAGGTATTCTTTCAAAAAGCATACCTGCGAAACTAGTCAGGAATAAACTCAAGACTAAGACTCCTGTGTTTCCTACTCCGCTTACGTCATATATACATACATACACACACACACACATATATATATATATATATATATATATATATATATATATATATATATATATATATATATATATATATATATATATATATATATATATCAATTAACGCCACAGTTGGACGAAAGAAAGAGTTGAGTAAGCGAAACTATATATTTCGATTGCTAGCTGCAAT
>NC_134796.1:39516290-39518790 GCF_046742065.1 Oratosquilla oratoria
TAACACATGGACCAATCAGGGTACCGAGCGGGCCAAGGAGTCTCAGCAAACCTGGAAATGAGCCGATCACCGCCATCCTTTACCCTTATACCTTGCTTCTACCCACTTTGACCTTCAACTTTCTCCTCTCGCATACCTTCCTAAATTCCGTCACTAACTCCCTTAAATTCCTCAATTCCGTCACTAACTCCCTGAAACTCCTCCCCTGACCCTGCCACTCCACCACACCTTTACTTTCCTCCTCACTCCCGACACACTCCCCACTACACTCCCAAACTCAAAATCACCCCTCCCTTTCAATTTAGTTTCACTTAATGCCAACACAGTCATCTTCCTTCTCACAAACATTCTGCCTATCTCTTCATCTGTACCACACCCACGCACATTATAAGACTCAAACCTTTAAGTTCTGGTTGGAAAACTCCCAGACCCTGTTATGCCCTGACTTCTCACAGGAATTTATCCATAGGGCTACAAAGATTTGGATGCCTAGTCCCACACTCCGTCCCGTTTTAACCGCCTTTACCACTTGAGTGGGAAGACTAGGCGGCAGTATTCTTTCTTCCCCTTACCACAGGGGAAAGGCGAAAATGGAAATATATACTCAGAGAAGTGGTACAAGAGAGGACGTGACAGCATAACGGAGGGACAGTCGCTGTATAATAAAACAACATAATTTCTCTATGATTATGTGATTAGAGATTTCCTAAAAAATTATGTGAGGCTCTGGTCTGTAGGGGCTCCCCATATAGTTCCTAAAGTATCGAATACATGCTATTGCACAGTTTATACCATACAATAACATACAGCCACTAAGTACTATGTTATACAATATAGTATAGTACAATATAATCTAATGTAAAATGGTACAATGTAATATATATGATATGATATATAATATAATATAATATAATATAATATTAATATAATATAGGATAATATAATATAATATAATATAATAAAATATAATATAATATAATATATTATAATATGATATAGTGTAATATAATATGATATAGTACGATACACAACTATTGCAAAACACAGAGCACTGAAGAAGTTATTTTCCCAGTTGTACAAACACAGAAATAGCCGCTTTAAGGATGATAAAGCACAAAGCTTATTTCCCTTCGATAGAAACAGAAGAGACTTCACATCAAGATAGAAGGACTCGATGGGCTTATGTCCCCTCCTACTCTCTCCCGTCCCCTTCGATTTGTTTACTTCAGGGAATACAAGACTCGGCCGTAGAGGTCGGAGGCCACAGAGGAAAGGACAGATGTTACTAATTGAATACAAAACAAAAAAATAGATAGATGAATAAATAAATAAAGTATGTATGTATATGTATATATATATATATATATATATATATATATATATATACATACATATTTTATATATATATATATATATATGTGTGTGTGTGTGTGTGTGTGTGTGTGTGTGTGTGTGTGTGTGTGTGTGTGTGTGTGTGTGCGTGTTCGTGTGTGTGTGTGTGTGTGTATGCTGTAATGCCTGCCATTTATTCTATATTACTTATTTGTTTGTTATTATTTGTCTGTTTATTATTATTCATTTATTATCATTTATTATTATTTATCTGTCCATTTATTATTATTTATCTCTTTGTTTATTATTTAATTTTACCTATTCATTTATTTATCATTATTATGTATATATATATATATATTTGTGCCCGACCTAGTTATGAACCAAAAGTCTCCTGTCGGCATGCTCATCTTTTATAATATTTTGTTTTTATATATATATATATATATATATATATATATATATATATATATATATATATATATAATAAGATATAACATAAAATAGAGTAAGATGAAAAATAGAATGAAGGTATATATAAGACACAAATTAGAATAGAAAAAAATAAAAGATAACAATAGAAAAAGAATAAAGTAATTAGTATAATAATAATAAAGTAAAAAGTAAATAAGAATTAATGAAAATAAATAGAATTTAGATAAAGTAAAACAGAATGTCATAGAATAGAATAAGATGCGATAAAATAATTCAAAATAAAATAGAAGCCTCTTTTTCTATTATCTATCACACGCTGGTGGTGCATACAGTCACGGGTTCGAGTCTTGCATTTTTCTCCCAGTCTCAGCAGTGGCAGTTAAGCCCCAGTCATACTTAGCTTACGACCTGTTTCCGACCACCTTGTACGGTGGCACTTTTGTTTCTCTCACTCGTGGTTAGCGCCAGGTGGCTGTTTCATAATATTCTTCTATTTCATGACAGGGAGATTCATTCCAATTGCAGCATTGTCTTGAATTCCTTTTATAAACAGAGGAATGGCACAAATAAGCTTGGTCGCCGGTGGTCGGAAACAGGTTGTAAGGTTGGTATGACTGGGTCCTTAAGGGCCATTTACACGATCGAACAGTTTGACAAACCCGGTTTGTCAGGCAAGTGTTTGAAGTAATGTTTGACCGTGTGAATGGGGTATTTGGTCGTCAAACACGTTTGT
>NC_134796.1:39526290-39527340 GCF_046742065.1 Oratosquilla oratoria
ATAATAGTAAATAGACTCAGAGAACACATTGAAGGGCATAATTTAATTCGTGTTTCACAGCATGGTATTCTCCAAGGGTAAGTCATGTGTGACTAATCTTCTAATCCTTTTACACTAAGGTATATAAGGCGGCAGACAACAATGAAAATTACGATGTTATTTACCTTGACTTTAGCAAAGCGTTCGACAAAGTGCCACACCAGAGACTACTATATAAAATCAAAGCCCATGGCATAGGAGGAAAAGTGTTAGAATGGATTAGAGCTTGGATTAGTAACAGAAAGCAACGGGTCACCATAAATGGAATAAAATCTAGGTAGGGCAATGTTACTACTAGCGGGGTTCCCCAGGGCTCGGTTTTGGGTCCCTTGTTGTTCGTTATGTATATAAACGACTTAGACGAAGGGTTAAATAGTGATGTTAGTACGTTTGCGGACGACACTAAAATAGGACGCCTAATTAGGTCAGGAGACGACGCCCAAATTCTGCAGGATGACCTTAATAAGCTGTTAACATGGTCGGTGAAGTGGCAAATGAACTTCAGTATCTCTAAGTGTAGCGTGTTAAACGTAGGGGACTACACAACCCCGAAAATAGATACAACTTAGATAACACGTTTTTAGAAAGATCTGAGTGCGAGAGGGACTTGGGAGTTCTGGTGAGTCCGGACCTTAAAACCAGGAAGCAGTGTATTAGCGCCAGAAATAAAGCTAACAGATCATTAGGCTTCATTGCTAGGACGGTAATGAATAGAAGTGCAGAGGTAATTATTAAAATCTACCTAGCGATAGTTAGAGACCCATCCTTGGCTATACATTACAGTTTTGGTCTCCGTCCTACAGAATGGACGTAAATTCATTAGAATCAGAATCAGTACAGAGAAGAATGACCAAAATGATACTAGGACTCGGAAAATTTGCCTTACGAAGAGAGGCTTAGGCACCTAAACTTACACTCTCTGGAAAGACGCAGAGTGCGGGGTGATCTAATAGAAGTGTTCAAGTGGGGATCAAAGGCTATAACGAAAGGGTGATGCAAACAAGGTCATCA
>NC_134796.1:39527840-39532840 GCF_046742065.1 Oratosquilla oratoria
ATCTGTGTGTGTGTGTGTGTGTGTGTGTGTGTGTGTGTGTGTGTGTGTGTGTGTGTGTGTGTGTGTGCATGTGCATGTGCGTGTGTGTGTGTGTGTGTGTGTGTGTGTGTGTGTGTGTGTGTGTGTGTGTGTGTGTGTGTGTGTGTGTGTGTGTGTGTGTGTGTGTGTGTGTGTGTGTATGAGTGTGTACGTGCGTGCGTGCATGTGCGTGCATGTGCGTGCGTGCTAAACTCATTCCAGTAAGAGTTAAAAACCTAAAACAAAATTCCCTAAGAATACATCCCCTCCATCAAGTTCACCAATCCTATCTTCCGACAGAACTCCTAAATGAAATAGTTTCTCGATAACCAGGTTCAACTAAACTCGTTAGGTGCTAAACTCCTTCAAAGAGGAGTTAACTGTTTAACTGATGAGAAGCTGCTACAGGGTGTGACAAAAACATCGCGACACGAGCCAAGTTGTAATCGCTAACTGGCTCGCAAGTCTAAATGACAAGGTGGCGTCTACTTACAAAAACTTACTTTTTTGAAAGGAAATTGAAGAAATAATGATGCTGACAGAAGGTCCTGTGCTTGTTGTGTCATTGTAGCAGGAAATTGAACAAAGAGTAGATAAGTGTGTGTGTGTGTGTGTGTGTGTGTGTGTGTGTGTGTGTGTGTGTGTGTGTGTGTGTGTGTGTGTGTGTGTGTGTGTGTGTGTGTGTGTGTGTGTGTGATTCACCATGGTCTTGGATCACGTGTTGAACTCGTGATCGACATCTATTTCCTTCCCGGAAGAGAGCTCAGAGCTCATATATGACTCTATGGGTAATGCTGTGACCTTACACACACACACACACACACCCAGCTCCCCTCCCACGAGATTTGGAGTAACGACTCACAGCGCAGCGATACTGAAATTATTTCAGCCCTGGGTGGGATTCGAACCCAGACCGCAGTAGAGGAGGCCGTGTGTGTGTGTGTGTGTGTGTGTGTGTGTGTGTGTGTGTGTGTGTGTGTGTGTGTGTGTGTGTGTGTGTGTGTGTGTGTGTGTGTGTGTGTGTGTGTGTGTGTGTGTGTGTGTGTGTATGTGTGTGTGCATGTGTGTGTGTGTGTGCATGTGTGTGTGTGTGTCTGTATGTGTGTGTGTATGAGTGTCTGTGTGTGTGTTTGTATAGGAGTAAGTATAAGTGTGAGTGTGTATGTGTGTGTACGAAATATCAGATTCACCCCGTCTCTCTCTCTCTCTCTCTCTCTCTCTCTCTCTCTCTCTCTCTCTCTCTCTCTCTCTCTCTCTCTCTCTCTCTCTCTCTCTCTCTCTCTCTGAGAGTAATAAGATGCGATAATGCCTGGGTTCAACGTTTCGCGTTTCGACTTATACCTGGACATCATCAGCACATTTATCGGTACATGAGCGTTCTTGTCTGATTATCACATAGTGAGGAATTCACGTAAAAAGGCACTTAATTAAATCGTCACCTTTGCCTTATATGATTGGACTGCTAAAGAAGTAGTAATGAATTGAAAATAAAAAACATTAGAAAAAGTCACAAAGAGGTAAGATTTTTTTTCTATCTGACTAAGAATTGGATGAAACAACCAAATGTAGAAAAGAAATTGAAATAGTTGGTAGGTTGTAAAATTTTAATCGAATTAGATTTTAGTCTTTTCATTATAACAATGTCCGTTTTCCGGACGGTGGAGGATGTTATGGTCTAAATAAAAATAAATAAACAAAACAAAATAAGATGAAACAAAACTAAACTATACTAAACTAATAAAACATATGAAACTCTTAGGCTTTATCACCGACAGAAAGAACACAGAAAACGATAAACGCTTGACCATTTGGTGAAATTTGGGAATCATAAAGAAGCCATTCACTCACGTTAGGGCCTAAACCCAAACCACCCACACACCCACGCCCACGCCCACCCACCCACACCCACCCACTTGTTCGTGTGAACAGTCAAGACATTTTATAGTCGCCTCGCTAGAGGAACCGAGACGCAGCTGATCTTCCGACTCCGTTTATTACCTTAGTAATGGCGGTCGGGACGCTTCTGCAAACACGAGCCCGCTGTCAGTGATAAAATTATCGCCCAGGTTACGGCCCTTTCGGCTGAATAAAATCGTTCATTTCTCGTGAGCCGGGACAGAATTATCAACATTTTCGCCATGGGGAAAGGTTTCCCCCTTTACTTGAATAAAATCACCAGGCGGCAGATGCAGAATCAAACAAGACATACTACAGGAAACGCGAGTAAATATAAGGATTTTATAACCTGAATTACGTTTTACCCGTTAGAGCTTTCTTAAGTACACAGACACTGATGTTTACAGACTCTGAGCGTGTATGATATATTATGTCCCCAAGGAATGGGAGAGGACACTTGTAAATCATGAGAACAAATGTTCGTGGTCCAACAAATGGTGACCAAATGACCATGGGACAACAAATAATAATAATCACATCTGTATTGTTAGTTGGTTTGTTAATGTGAGTCTGCATGTGTGTGTGTGTGTGTGTGTTAGTCTGCATGTGTGTATTCACTTGGTCTTTGGATCACGTGTTGGATTCGTGATCGACAGCTATTTCCCTCCTGGAAGAGAGCTCAGAGCTCGTAGGTCCGATCTATGGGTAATGCTATGACCTTACACACACACACACACACCCAACTCCCCGCCCACGAGAGTCAGAGTAACGACCCGAAGCGCAGTGGTACCGAAATAATTTCGGCCCTGGGCAGGATTCGAACCATGAACTACGGGCCACTATGGTGACAGTTCAGTGCTCTACGAGGGGTGATCAAAAAGTAATGACAGTGATACCATATATTTTCACGGTACAGAGGTAAATCCAAATAGCGGCCTACATTCCTTCAAAGTACTCCCCTCCTGCCTCTATGCAACGTTCCATCCTCTTTCGCCACTTCATGAAGCACTCACGGTACTCAGAAGCCGATATACCTCGTAGCTCTGAATTGACTGCTCGCGCCAGATCTTGGATGCGATGAAACAGCTTCCCTGCGATCGCACCCTTGATCTTTGGAAACAACCAAAAATCACAGGGAGCAAGGTCAGGCGAGTAGGGTGGGTGGGGGAGAAGTGTGATCCCCTGCTGCTCCAGGAACTGCACAGTGAGGTGAGCTTTGTGGGGGGCAGCATTGTCATGGTGCAGCAAAAGGCGCGATCGGCGACGGGTTGGTGCAGTCTTGGCCTGATATTCCAGGACTCGAGGAAGGACGTGATCAGTGTAGTACTGGGCTGTGATAGTACACTGTTGAGGCATTACATCCACACACATTGGTCCTTGTGAATTGAAGAAGATGGTGAAAAGGCGCTTCCTGCTGCGAAATCCTTCCTTCAGAATCTGAGGTCGAGGTTCTTCATCACTCAACCACACCATGTTAGACTGCTTGTCTCTGGTGGTGAAGAAAGAAATCCAACACTCATCTCCGGTAGCTACATCTGAGAACCGTTTCGGACCATTTGGCTCGAATTTAGCCAGCCATAGACGACAAATCCGCACCCGTTCGCTCTTCTGCTCTTCCGTAAGCAAATGAGGTATCCATCGAGCACACTTCTTCCTCAGCCCTGAGTGTTCATGCACGATGTCATGTGCGCTCCCATAACTGACACCGAGCTCCAAGGATAAGAATCGAAGAGTAACAGTTGGATCTTCGTCAATGATGGCCCGCGCACGGACCGTCGTTGCTTCGGTCACGGATGTCCGAGGGCGGCCAGGACGATGATCATCTTCTAGCTGCAATTTTCCGGCTGCGAAAGCTCGAATCCAGCGGGAAACAGTTTCCAGTGATGGAGTAGACTCGGGAAAAACTTGCAACAATTCCTCTCTGATCTCCGTTGCTTTTTTCCCGAGTTTCCATCTTGTGAAGGTGTAGAATCTGCAGCCTTCTTTCGAAAAATCCATGTTTCCGGTTAGAGAGGCAAACCAACAATGACGCAATCGCACAGCGCAACGATAAAATGTAAGCTAGACAAACAGCGACAAGCTCAAACATGTAACAACAGGCAACACTTGCTGCCCCTTGTTCCCCGCTCCCCCAACACTTATAGTCTCTCAGCTACGAGTCCGACTGTCATTACTTTCTGATCACCCCTAGTACCAACTGCGCCACCGAGTCGTGTGTGTGTGTGTATGTGTGTATGTGTGTGTGTGTGTGTGTGTGTGTGTGTGTGTGTGTGTGTGTGTGTGTGTGTGTGTGTGTGTGTGTGTGTGTGTGTTTCACCATGGTGTTGGATCACGTGTTGAACTCGTGATCGACAGCTATTTCCCTCCCGGAAGAGAGCTCAGATCCCATGCATGATCTATAGGTAATGCACACACACACACACACACACACACACACACACACACACACACACACACACACACACACACACACACACACACACACAAACTCTCCGCCCATGAAAGTTGGAGTAACGACTCGCAGCGCAGCGATATTGAAATTCTTTCAGTCCTGGACGGGATTCGAACCCGGACCGCCGTAGTGGCAGCCGGGAAGTGTGTGTGTGTGTGTGTGTGTGTGTGTGTGTGTGTGTGTGTGTGTGTGTGTGTGTGTGTGTGTGTGTGTGTGTGTGTGTGTGTGTGTGTGTGTGTGTGTGTGTGTGTGTGTGTGGTGTGTGTGTGTGTGTGTGTGTGTCTGTGTGTGTGTGTGTGTGTGTGTGTGTGTGTGTGTGTGTGTGTGTGTGTGTGTGTGTGTGTGTGTGTGTGTGTGTGTGTGTGTGTGTGTGTGTGTGTGTGTGTGTGTGTGTGTGTGTGTGTGTGTGTGTGTGTGTGTGTGCGCGTGTGTGTGATTCACCATGGTCTTGGATCACGTGTTGGACTCCTGATCAACAGCTATTTCCCTCCCGGAAGAGAGCTCAGAGCTCATGTATGATCTATGGGTAATGCTGTGACCTTACATGCACACACACATCCAACTCTCCGCCCATGAGAGTTGGAGTAACGACTCGCAGCGCAGCGATATTGAAATTATTTCAGCCCTGGACGGG
>NC_134796.1:39547840-39550340 GCF_046742065.1 Oratosquilla oratoria
ACCAAATAAACAGAAAGACTAAAAAAAAAAAAAAATGTATTTCCTTTATACTGCACGGCATCAAACGAGAGGACCACGAAGATGTGCTGGGACGTGAAACGAGAATGAGGATTTCATAGACTTGGTTATTAAGGTTGATACGTATGCATATTGACTGCATACTGCGCGTGGGTTCATAATGGGATGAAATGATAACACCTTGGAGCTTGGGGACTTACAGAGGAACGGAAATCGAAGGACAGAGAGGGTGGAAACTGGAGGGTAAGATAATCTTCGGGAGTATTCGAAGACGAAGAGGATGAAGGAGGAGATGGAGACATTAGCCCGGAACAGGAGAAAGTGGAGAAGGTAAAGTAGCAAAGTAGCGCAAAGATAGAAATAGAGAGATAGATAGATAGACTTTATTTGGCAATGGATCAATGTACATGAAGTGCAAATAATGACAAGAACACATAGTTCGGAATAATAAATGCAAATTGCCGAGGATAACACAAAAAGCATGTACGCTTATTTCCATTGTGGTCCTCATCAGATTGTTATTCTACACTAAGTCACACAAATAACAGAGAACGTAGAGAGTAAACTAGAACAAAATAGAATAAGATAAACTAGAATAAGATAAACTAAAGTAAAATAAAATTAGATAAAATTAAATCAAATTATATGAAATTAAATCGAATTAAATAAGATCACATAAAATAAGATGAAACGAATTTTCGCACATTCCAAGGCAATTAATGGCAGCTGTGTGAGAATTGTTCGGTAACCGTGTCATCTTAAGATTCGGAGACATTCCCTGTCCCCCAAGATCACCGGATTTGTCCGTTTGTGATTTTTATCTGTGAGGCTACCTGAAGAGTCGGGTCTACACGACTCGGCCCAAGAACAATGGATGAATTGAAACAAAGAATTCAAAACGAAATTGTTGGCATCCCAGCTGAGATGTTGCAGCGAGCAATGGGAAACCTCAACAGCAAACTGGAAGAATGCATATGTATAGGAGGGCGCTGTCTACAGGACGTAATTTTCAAACATTGATAATTTGGATTACTGCCACTTAAAAGGCAAGTTGTAGTGGTTCAATTGCTGTCGATATATAGTTTTTCTTCTATTTCTATTGGGTTTTTCATATGTTCCTGTTTTTCTGTGTCACCCTGTAATGGTACACAAAGAGCGACCTTTCCCGTACGTCCGACAAGAAAACTTCGTTTAGTACATGAACTTCCATCGCAGTTTTCGATATGCACTCTCTGAAGAAGTTCCTTCGTGAATAAAACATGAGATTGATTAGGATTTCGTGATTCCCCCGCATGTTCTCCATCATTAAAATCATACACACACACGCGCGCGCGCTCACCAGCAAAATTTTTGGATCACATGTGTTTAGTGATAACTCTGTATATATATATATATATATATATATATATATATATATATATATATATATATATATATATATATATATATATATATATATATGTCAGGAACGTAGGGTACGTGGGCCTGGCTGAAGGCAAAATCTAGAAAGTTTTGTTAGTTTAGTCTTAAAGTTGGGCGCCCAAGAACAGGTAAATAAGCTCTCCCTGGCCGAAGGGTAGGAGGGGAGACGGTGTCTGTCCTCGGCGAAGCCTCGCTGCGGGAGGTGGCTGGAGATAGCTTCCTCAATTCCGAGGCTGCCTGTCACGGTGAGAAAGATGGCAGGAAAGTCCTCCTACAGTTCCCAAGGTCGTCTGGCCTTGGTGAACTTACGGTGACCCTTTATATTCACCGGGATCAGGTCATGACCCTCGCATTAACTGTCCCTTGGGAGGCGCTCAGCACGGGTGGGAGCTACAGATGTTTCAGGAGACTCGTTTTGTCCTACCCGGAGCGGTGGGTTGGACCTCAAGGGCCCATTTTGTCTGACCTGTTGCGGCCGGGTGCCTCAGAGCAGCCGGTGACCGCCAGGAGTTCGGTCCCTGGAGACCTTTCGGAGGCGCTGACGTCGATGCTGATGGGTATGCGTCGCCGGCGAATACAACTACCTCACAATATGTATATATATATATATATATATATATATATATATATATATATATATATATATATATATATATATATATATATATATATGTATATATATACATATATATATATATATATATTAACAACCACAATGCACATTAATTCTCAGCCATCAAAGGCCAGCATTCTTGAAATTGAAATGTGGGACTACCCAGGACTCGAACCGGGCATCCTCATAACAAATGCGACAGTGACTTTCCAACTAGGCCATCAAGAGTGATTGTTAAATATATATATATATATATATATATATATATATATATATATATATACATATATATATATATATATATATATATATATATATATAGGTATGTATGTATACTATGGAATAGGTTACTAGTTAAAATGATTTCTTTCAAATAACTAATCCAGCCGTTGGGATCAAGTCTCAAGCCAAGTCTCCGAGCGTATGACACTCATCTGTTATTAGTCA
>NC_134796.1:39555340-39560340 GCF_046742065.1 Oratosquilla oratoria
AATTAATTTCAAATTATAATAGATAAAAAATGGAAGAGTTTTTGTGTAATCTATTTAGCTATTATTTATTTTGGAAAGTAGTAAAAATATATTTCGGTGAAATTAGACACCTCTAATTTTCAAAGTGTTACACTAAGTATTTTGTCGGTGATGAATAGTACATCTTTATTTGGGGACAATGTGACTTCGAAGAGATGAAGTCAGAGAAATGATAAAGGAGGGACTAA
This sequence comes from Oratosquilla oratoria, assembly GCF_046742065.1. Lineage (NCBI taxonomy): Eukaryota > Metazoa > Arthropoda > Malacostraca > Stomatopoda > Squillidae > Oratosquilla > Oratosquilla oratoria. Next base: position 39,555,568 of record NC_134796.1, read on the forward strand.
AACAGGGAAGTAGAAATGAGGGATTTAATAGAAGTTAAATAGTATTCTTAATTCTTTTTAGTGGGGATTAATCTTCAATCACCAAATAAAGTTGCGTGACTCTGGTTCATAGAGGTTTCACTTACGTCACTGATGTATTGACTGCTTAAAACTTATGTATCCAATATCCTTTACTAGGAAAGGAGAGGGAGGAGGAGGAGGAGAAGAGGAAAAGGAGGAGGAGGAGGAGAAGAGGGAAAGGAGAAAGAGAAGGAGATGGAAGAGGAGGAATAGGAGGGAGAGTGAATAAGAGGAGGAGGGACAGGGGCAGTAGTTGTAGGAGGAGGAGAAGGAAAACGAGGAAGAGGAGGAAGAGAGAGAAGATGAAGAGGTGAAAAAGGAGAAGGAGGGTGATTAAGATGAGGAGAAGAAGTAAAGACAGCATCAGTGACCGTTTGAAAAATTGACTGGCAGTACAGCTAATCGACCGATAGATTGATTGAGTACCTGACTGACTGACATTGTTTTCTTCCCTAAAACTAAAGTTGAAAATATCGAACATGGATAACGGTTTGAGCAAAATCAATAAATCTTGTAATTGTACTGAAGGCATCAAGACTGATGGGGAATAACATATCATTATCAGCATGTACTGGTACGATAATGTACAGAGTACATTATACGTATTTGTGCATACATTATACAGTAATGCACAGAGTACTGCATCACCATTGTGTAGATCATTATAATCCAAAATGGAATGGACAAAGTACGCACCATCAATTAGTGAGGGAGGTAGGGAAAAGGTAATGATGATGATAATAATAATAATAATAATAATGATAATAATAATAATGATGATGATGATGATGATGATGATGATGATGATGATGATGATGATGATGATGATGATGATGATGATGATGATGATGATGATGATGATGATGATGATGATGACGACGACGACGACGACGACGACGACGACGGCGGCGGCGGCGGCCGGCGGGCGGCGGCGGCGGCAGCAGCAGCAGCAACAACAACAACAACAACAACAACAACAACAACAACAACAACAACAACAACAACAACAACAACAACAACAACAACAACAACAACAACAACAACAACAATAATGATAATAGTTATAATAATATTAATAATAATTATAGTAATACCCACCGACATACCTACTGTTAGCTAGATTCAAACTAAATTAATGTGAAACATGTTATACTGAACTCATTTAAACGCCTCATGGGCACGTAATTACAAAAGAAAAAAAAAGGAAAAATGAAGAGAGGGTATATTAGCCACCTTTCGAAAAAAAAAAAAAATGAAAAATTGTCCATGCTAGAAAACAACGTTGTTAAGAAAGAAAGGAAAGCTCGGGGTGGGGAGGGGTGGGAGGTAAGACGTGAGACCCGTTGGGCTGGTAATTAGGTGAGCACTCAAGAGATGGCGTTGGGTATGCGTGTCTTGTTTGATTGTTTACTTTTCACTTTAACAGCCAACGTAATTGTCACTTTCCAGCATCTGTTGTTTAGTTCTACTTTTTTTTCTGTTTGTAGTTTTATGTTTATGGCATGAAATTACACGACATGTTTTCTGTGTTTATCTTACCTCCTAGCAAGGTGAAGAGAAGTTTATATTTACATAGTCTCAGCATGTTTGTTTGTTCGTTGCTACCATGTTTTACAACTGCATACGCTGTAATACAGTCTTGTACATATTTTGCACCTCCAACACTACAAAGGATTTATGATAATGAAGTACTCTGTCTTCATTTCTGAGTTCTCATTTTCTTAGTTTTATCAGCTCTAGTGTTGTAATTATTAAAACACTTTGACCATGTTGAGTTCGGTTGTTCGTATTATTACGAATTATAGATCAGTATCACATCTATATTTCCATGTTTACGAAGTATAGATACTATGTACCATAAAGGAAAGCTTTCGGTCAAAAAAAAAAAGATGGAACTGCCATTTCCTGTTTTGGATTTATAGTTGCGCGTGCGCCCAATAGATGGCGCTGAGAACACCTCTCTGTTTCCGACTTTATTTTTACCCTTTTGAGTCCAGATTTTTTTCTTCGGGGTTGATACAGACTACACATGGAACTTCTCCTTCGTGTAGGTCTTGGCCCTAGCTGCTTGAGGGTCGTCATGAGGCGAGGTAGGGCTCGCTGTTTTGGATTTATAGTTACGCGTGCAGCCAATAGATGACGCTGAGAATACTCCTCTGTTTCCGACTTTATTTTGACCCTTTTGAGTCCAGATTTTTTCTTCGGGGTTGATATAGACTACACACGGAACTTCTCCTTCGTGTAGGTCTTGGCCCTAGCTGCTTGAGGGCCGTCGTGAGGCGGGGCAAGGCTCCAAGGAATCCCCATGGGCTTTCTTTAATGACTTTACTCCGTCAGAAACAAGCATGCAGGGCATCTGGCGGAGATTTCCGTGCATGTTCACCGGAAGGTAGGACGAAAGAAGAAGAAAATTGGTTATTATGAACTAATTTCTTTCTTTTATCTTCTTTCTTTATTCATTTATTTATTCATTTGTTTATTCATCTATTTATCCATTAATTTATTTATCTATATTTGTTTATCTACTAATTTATTAATTTACATTTATTTATCTATTTGTTTATCTATCTACTAATATATCTTTATTTATTTATTTGAATATCTTTATCTATTCATTCATTTATTTATTCACTAAGTCACAATATTTTTTTGCTTATCTATTTATTAAATAATCCATCAATTTTCTTGCTCGCTCATCAATTTCATCATCGTATATCTATTTCACAATTATATCCTTCTATCTGTTCATATTTCTATTTATGCAGAGCCTATTTATACATTTATCCATTCATTCATTTATTCACTTACTTTTATTTTTGTTTATCTATTTATTAAATTATTCATTAATTTCCTTGTTCGCTCATCAATTTCATCATCTTATATCTATTTCATAATCATATCCTTCTGTCTGTTCATATTTCTATTTATGCAAAGCCTATTTATCGCTACAAATATCCATTTATTTGTTTATCAGTTTGTTAGACTCTTCACTCAATTATTTATGTAACGACCAACGACGAATAAGATTAAATGGCGGTATGGTAGGAAGGACGTCGGAGGGGATCATCTCCCAATTACTCGCTTTCAAAACCCGGTAACGTCGGTGTAGCCCTGAGGGGCTGACATTCGGTTCCCGTATTGGAGATATACTTTCCAGCGTTAGTTTGCCCATAAGGATAGAAGCAATGGTGAAACGCATTATTCTATTCCTACAAACTCTTTTCATGAGGTGACTGCTCACCTCCTCCTCCTCCTCTTCACCCTCCTCCTCCTCCTCACCCTCCTCCTCCTCCTCCTCACCCTCACCCTTCTCCTCCACCTTAAACTCATCCTCATCCTCACCCTCTTCCTCTTCCTTTTCCTCCTCACCCTCCTCTTCCTCCTCCTCCTCACACACCTTACCCTCCTCCTCCTACTCCTCCTCCTCCTCCTTACCTTCTTTCTCCTCCTCACCCTCCTCCTCACCCTCCTCCTCCTCGCCCTCATCCTTTTCCTCTTCCTCACCCTCTTCCTCCTCCTCCTTCTTTTCTTCCTCCTCCTCCTTTTCCTCTTCCTCCTCCTCTTCCTCCTCCTCCTTTTCCTCCTCCTCCTTTTCCTCCTCTTCCTCCTCACCCTCTTTCTCTTCCTCCTCCTCTTCCTCTTCCTCTTCCTCCTCACCCTCTTCCTCCTCACCCTCTTCCTCCTCCTGTTCCTCTTCTTCATCCTCCTCTTCATCCTCACCCTTTTCCTCCTCCTCCTTCCTCTTCCTCCTTCCTCCTCTTCCTCCTCCTCTTCCTCCTCACCCTTTTCCTCCTTCCTCTTCCTCCTTCATCCTCTTCCCCTCCTCTTCCTCCTCACCCTTCTCCTCCTCCTCCTCCTTCCTCTTCCTCCTTTACCCTCTTCCCCTTTCCTCCTCCTCACCCTCTTCCTTTTCCTCCTCCTCCTCCTCCCCATCTTCCTCCTCCTCCTTCCCCTCCTCCTTTTCTACCTCCTCCTAGAAAACAGACCAACTTTTCTTTACAGAAAGACCTATGGAAGGTCCGGAGGAACGTTGCCAGCTGCTGTGGGGCCGCGGGTTCTGGTTAGTGAAATTCGAGACAACAATCCTTATCACTATTACTTACGTAAAAGAAGCATAAATAGATGAATAGGTAAGTGAACAGACAAACAAAAACACAAACAAACAAACAAATCAATGAACAAATACCAAAACAATTAAACGAAATGAACAAATGAACAAGTTAACAGAAAAATAAACATATAACTAAACAGATGAAAATAAACTGAAATTGAACAGAACAAGATAAAAAAAGAATCTGTCTACAGTTTACGAAAACAGATATCCAAGTTAACAGACGCGTGAAAATATAATTAAACAGATGAGAAAAAATATCTACATTTTACGAGAACAGATTAACAAGTTAACAGACAAGTTAACTAAAGAGATGAAAATAAGCTATAGTAGAACAGAACAAGATTAGAAAGAAATCTGTCTACAGCTTACGAGAACAGACAAACAAGTTAACAGACAATTAAACATAAAACTAAACAGACGAAATTTAAGCGAAATAGAACAGAATAAGGTAAGAAAAAAAAATCTGTCTACAGCTTACGAGAACAGACAATCAATTTAACAGACAAATAACCACAAAACTAAACAGACGAAATAAACTGAAATAGAACAGAACAAGGTTAAAAAAAATCTATCTACAGTTAACGAAAACAGATAACCAA
>NC_134796.1:39570340-39592840 GCF_046742065.1 Oratosquilla oratoria
AAAAGGAGGATGCGGAAAAGAGAAGAAGAGGAAGAGGAAAAAGAACTGACAAAAAATCAGGAGAAAAAATATAAGAGGGGGGGTCGCCGATTTAATGAAGCGGCCTTGCTGTGGACGTGCTGTGTCTTGCGACACTGCTTCTGACCCAGGGTAGTAGACAAGATGCAGGGATGACCCGTCATCCAGGAGGTGCCAAGATAAGAGGGAGGGAAGAGGGTGGAGGGGAGTGGAGTGTAATAGGGTTGGAATGGGTGGGAGTGGTTTTTATGCCTTTGTTTTTGGCTACCTCCCTTATAAGGGGGAAAGAAGCCTTTGGTATATGTGTATATGTATTAACAATGTCCTGGATTGCCCTTTATCAACCTATTATTTTCACCAACAAATATTTCCCTGTGATAAAAAGAAATCACCTAAAGGCAGTCAGGATAAAAGCAAAAAGCAAATATTGACCAAAAGTTTGAGATAGGTAATGCTGTGGCATCTACACGGATTTTCTTCGGATGAATAAAATCACCTGACGGCAGCCTGAAGGAGCGTAAGAGTTGCATATAAACGCAAGGTGATTAGTTCAATCAAAATTTCAGTCATATATGTTCTTTCTTTTGTGTTAGACTGTCGGAAATTACAGGATATTTTGGTATCTTCGATTTTTTTTCCAATATCCACCCTCAAGACTCTAGATCAGTGTTTTTCTTTTTTCTTCTTTTCTTTTTTGTTTTTCTTCTCTTTTTTTTTCAAAACTCCCCTGCGAGGTACTCAATCAACCTCTCTGTCTTTCTTTCTCTTTTTTTTTTTTTTTTAAACACCCATGAGGTACTCGATTAATCTCTTTCTTTCTCTTAATTTTTTTTCTTCCAAAACCTAACCACGAGCTACTCGATCAATCTCTATCTTTCTCTCTTTTTTTATTCTTCTTTCTTTTTTTTCTTTTTTCTTCTTTGTTTCCAAAAACCACCCACGAGGTACTTAATCAATATCTTTCTTACTTTTTTTCTGTTTCCAAATCCCAACCACAAGGTATTCAATCTCTCTCTCTCTCTCTCTCTCTCTCTCTCTCTCTCTCTCTCTCTCTCTCTCTCTCTCTCTCTCTCTCTCTCTCTCTCTCTCTCTCTCTCTCTCTCTCTCTCTTTTTTTTTTATTTCTGTGTTTCCAAAAACTATCCACGAGGAACTAGGTCCAAGTACCTCGTCATGTCCAGGGAGGCTTCTGTCTCTTGGGGATCTCTCTGATCGCTTATTGGAGGATCAGGAAACGGCTCCTATTGGGCGCATATCACTGCAAAGGATTACAAAGGAGGAACATGCCGACAGGAGACCTTTTGGTCCATAACTAGGTCGGATGTAAAGAAAAAATAATGATAAATTGATAAGTAAATAAATATATAAATGACGTAAGTGGAGTAAGAAACACAGGAGTTTTAATCTGAGTTTATTCCTGACTAGTTTCATAAGCATACCTTTTCAAAAGAAACTGCGAAACTAGTCAGTAATAAACTCAGACTAAGACTCCTGTGTTTCCTACTCCACTTACATGAACCTGTCAGAATGTCTCAATAAATAAATAAATAAATAAATAAACAAACAAATAAATAATAAATAAATAGATAAATAAATAAATAGATAATAGATAAATAAATAAATAAATAGATCAATAAATAGATGAATAAATAGTAAATAAATGAATAAATAAATGAATAAAAATAAATAAAAGATAAATAAAAAATAAACAAATAAATAAATAAAAAATAAATAAATAGATAAACAAACAAATAAACAAATAATTAAGAACCATCGATGCTATCCATTCCCACACCGAAGAACAAAATCCCTCCTCAGTAAAGTCACCATCAGTGAATAACAGAAACATATTTAATATTCCACCATCTTTAATTCATTTAATTCCTCTCGTAAGAAAGACTTCAAATGTCACTCCATGGGATGTCCTGTCCTAGTGTCCTTTTCTCATCCATTTCGAGATGAATAAATAGCTTAGAGGATGTATTCTACGTCGGTCGATTCGATAAGGTTTCAACAAGTTAAATGTTGTATAAAGCTTTCATCTTCACGTGGTATCTACTCTGACAATCATTGAATATTCTTTACCTTTTCAGCTGACGTAATGTGATTTGATTCCACAAAAGGGATTTCTTTATAGTCTTCAATCACATTCTGAATTGTAGTCGTTCTATGTATTTATCTATTCTGTCGATACTCGCATGATCAATATAACTGATGCAATTTGCCTTCGGTACTATTCCTGCATTGTCAATGAAAATTTGCGTTGTGTAATAAGGATTTTTGGGTAATATGAGAAGCCCTTTTTTCTCTCTCTCTCTCTCTCTCTCTCTCTCTACACATGGCCGCAGGCTAGCGCCACTCTCCCACCAGCTAACCTTTCCAGAAAGGAAAGGTCGAAAAAAAACGGCTCGACGCACGTGTGAGGCACTATCCACATTTTTATGATTTTCTTTTTTCGTTTTATATATATATATATATATATATATATATATATATATATATATATGTATATATATTATATGTATATATATATTTATTATTACTATTATTATCATTAATGTTTTCAATTTGGAATGTGAACTCATATTTTTATGATTTTCTTTTTTCAATTTGTTCGCTTTATTATTATTATTACTATTATTATTGTTATTATCATTATTATTTTCAATTTGGAATGTGAACACTCATTTTTATGGTTTTCCTTTTTTTAACTTTTTTCTTTTTTTTTTATTAGTATCATTATTATTTTCAATTTGGAATATGAAATCACATTTATATGATTTTTTTTCGTTTTATTATTATTGTCATTATCATTATTATTTTCAATTTGGAATGTGAACTCAAATTTTTTAGATTTTCTTTTCGTTTTATTATTATGACCGGGTATTATCATTATTATTATTATTATTATTATTATTATCATTATTATTATTATTATTATTATTATTATTATTATTATTATTATTATTATTATTATTATTATTATTATTATTATTATTATTATTATTATTATTATTATCATTATTATTATCATTATTATTATTATTATTATTATTATTATTATTATTATTATTATTATTATTATTATTATTATTATCATTATCATTATAATTATCATTGTCATTATTATTTTCAATTTGGATTGTGAACTCGTATATATATTTTTTTTTTTACTTTTCTTTTTTTTTCGTTTTACTATCATTATTATCATTATTTTCAATTTGGAATGTGAACTCACGAAACTCACCAGACTACGCGAGGATCTATCTTTGCAGCGATCCGCCACAAACTGTTTTGGCACGATCTCTCCAAGGAAATCCATTTGTGTGAAATGCGCATAGGCGCATGTAATGTCTATTCCAGCAACGCAAGGAAAGTATAAAACCAGACGTTCTTCCATTTCTCCAGATTTTCCCTTTCCCTCAGGTGAATAAAATCGCCTAGCGGCAGACAAATTAGGCATACGAATTCATTGAAGTTAAGTAAACTTTAAGTTAACTTTAAGTAAGTTAATTCAAAAAAGGTTAAAAAATTGTTGGTGATTTGAGCGTAGGCCAGATGTATCGGGCGCGTGTGTGGAAGTCATTTATATATAGTTTATCAAGAATATTACAAGACGATTTTATTCAGCTGAAGAAAAGCTCTTCGCTAAAAGGGTTAAAGGGACCGGAGAGTTAGTGATATGGACACTAAATCACTAATAGAAGTTGTACATATCCAAATTGGTGGACCAATGTCTGTGTGTATGTTTGTGTGTGTGTATTTACCTAGTTGTATTTACCTAGTATTTTACGGGAAGGGGAGCTATGCTCGTAGTGTCCCGTCTTCATATCTCATTTTATCTAAACTATTTTCAAATTCATGTATTGTTTTTGCACACACCACTTTCTCATCTAACTTTGTTTGTGTGTGTGTGTGTGTGTGTGTGTGTGTGTGTGTGTGTGTGTGTGTGTGTGTGTGTGTGTGTGTGTGTGTGTGTGTGTGTGTGTGTGTGTGTGTGTGTGTTAACAGGTATCCTCTCCCTCCCCCTGACCTGATCTCAGGTCTTCCTCAGGTCACCAGAGAGAGAGTAGTGGTATTTACTCATTTCCTAGCTCCTTTTTGTTTGTAAGAGGTTGTGCTACAGAAAAGGATTGCAGTTAGCAGTAGAAATGTATAGACTCGCGTATTTAGCTCTTTCTTTTGTTCTGACTGGCATTAGTTGTGATATATGCATACATATATATATATATATATATATATATATATATATATATATATGTATATATATATATTATATATATATATATATATATATATATATATATGCAAAATAACCACAGGAGAAGAGAAACTTGTAGACAGTAAGCACTTTCGTATATTACATCTTCAGACACGAAAATACTTATTGTCTACAAGTTTCTCTTCTTTTGTGGTTATTTTGCATTTTCGTATCACGGTGATGTCATTGCTTGCATACATATATATATATATATATATATATATATATGTATGTATGTATATTTACAGTATGTACATACGTATGTATATATACAATCTTAAAGGGACCTACACACTTGGCTGTAGAAGTTTCGTTCATGAGTTCGGGATAAACTTGCAGACCTCACCACAACGCCGAGAGACTCTTTGGCTGAGCGGACGAACGAAGACCTCAACAATTCAAAGACTTCTGCCAAGAGCCCTCGAGGTCTCGTGGCGGCGTTGAGGACGCGCCAGAAGCTCGAAGATTCTCGAGAACCTTCGGAGCTCGAGTCCCACTTCGGGGAGGTTGACCTTGAAAGAGAGAGAGAGAGCAAGTGAAAGAGAGAGAGGAGAGAGGGGGAGAGAGAGAGAGAGAGAAATCGGAGAGATAACGATGAGCGATTGGATAAGATGGAGAAGGAGGGATATGGGAGACATAGACGGATAGACAGAGAGACGGGCGACAGACAGGCTGAAAGACGGACAGATATGCAGACAATTTGACAAACAGACTGACACGATGGGCAGGCCGACAGACGGGCTGACAGACAGAGAGATCGACAAACAGAAAGACATATATGTAGACGGATAAGCAGATAGGCAGACAGGCTGGTAGAGAGACAGACAGGCTGGCAGACAGACGGGCAAACAGATGGACATACGGACAGGCTGACCGGCAGACAGGCAGAAGAATCAACAGTGAGACAGAGAGAGAGGGACGGGAGAGAAACAGAGAGAGAGAGACAGAGAAAGAGAGAAACAGGAGAGAGACAGAGAGAGAGAGAGAAAGAGGGAGAGAGAGAGAGAGAGAGAGACAGCGAGAGAGAGAGAGAGGGCGGAGGATGAGGAGAAGGTAAGAGAGAGGGTGGAGTGAGAGAGAGAGAGAGAGAGAGAGAGAGAGAGAGAGAGAGAGAGGGAGAGAGAGAGAGAGAGAGAGAGAGAAAGAGAGAGAGAGAAGGGAAGGAGAGAGAGAATTAAACATGACTTATGCTTTGCATGTCATGAATCACTCCCAAACAGGATGGGCTGGGCACCCATCTTGCTCTGAAAAGGGACATTTTTAGCTGATTATTCTTTTTCTCCTTTTCAGTGCCGCTGTGGAGGGCTGGTTTCGGACTCGTTTCTCAGCTCGAACACGATGATTGGGCGGTCTTGGTAGGTGTTAGGAGCCTCCCGGGGTAAGCACCTTACCTCTTCCTTTTTGTAGTTCGTCTTCTCCTTCTTCTGTTCACGTCTCCCCTCTCCCTTCTTTCCTCCAGTTTTGTTAACACAAGGGTCACCTTTCAAGCCTTTTTAGATTTATGCTTTCACTGTATATACGTGTGCATAAGTACAATTGTGTGTAATTCACCATGGTTACCATGGTCTTGGATCACGTGTTGGACTCGTGATCGTCAGCTATTTCCCTTCCGGAAGAGAGCTCAGAGCTCATATATATAACCGATCTATGGGTAATTATGTGACCTTGCACGCACACACACACACACCCAACTCCTCGCCCACGAGAATTGGAGTAACGACTCGCAGCGCAGCGATACTGAAATTATTTCAGCCCGGGGCGGGATTCGAAACCCGGACCGCCGTAGTAGCGGCCGCGAACTCTAACCAACCGCGCATCGAGTCTCTGTGTGTGTGTGTGTGTGTGTGTGTGTGTGTGTGTGTGTGTGTGTGTGTGTGTGTGTGTGTGTGTGTGTGTGTGTGTAATAATAATAAATAATAATAATAATTTGCGGTTTATTGGGTATAGCAGCATTTCTGCTGAAAATATACATCCTACAAGTAAATAACATTATAATACTATAACAGTGAGAAGACGTTGTTACAAGCATTCAAAAACTAGACAAATAAAACAGCAGGCTTAGTAATAGGTACAACAATGTTAATACTAGTTGTTGAATAAGTCCACAAATGTCGGTATGTGTGTGTGTGTGTGTGTGTGTGTGTGTGTGTGTGTGTGTGTGTGTGTGTGTGTGTGTGTGTGTGTGTGTGTGTGTGTGTGTGTGTGTGTGTGTGTGTGTGTGTGTGTGCGTGTGTCTATGTGTGCGTGTCCGCTTGTATAGACACTAAACCTTGTATCTATCGATAAAATCTCCAATCTGGACAGAAGTCCATAAGCACGTAGGGGTAATATGACCCCCCCCTACTCAAGGGTCAAAGGGGTCTTCTCCTCGGGGTTGCCAGGTCGGAAGATGGGAGAGGAGGAGGAGGAGGAGGAGGAGAAGGAGGAGGAGGAGGAGGAGGAGGAGGAGGAGGAGGAGGAGGAGGAGGGGTGGGGGGAGAGGGTAGGGGGAGGAGGAGGGGAGGGCACATCATCCATCAGATAGATATGGCGAAATGAATTTCTGCACATTTCCCTCCCGTTTTCAACCCAGTCCCGTCCGTCAGACGAATTCTCAGGGAAACTATAAATCTCGCCACTTCCCGGGCCTGCGAGAGACCTGTGACGTGGGTTATCAACGGAGGTCCTCTTCAGCAATTTTTGGGAGGTTATCGTGTTAATGTAAAAAAAAAAAAAAAAAAAAAAAAAAAAAAAAAAAAAAAAAAAAAAAAAAAAAAAAAAAAAAAAAAAAAAAAAAAAAAAAAAAAGGATTAATATTGTTTATCTGCACCTACGACAATTATTTTTTCCTGTGTAAGCTAAGTACTGTTAAGTGAACACATTTGCCTAGCAACGAGCAGAGTAAATGCTAAAGTCAAAAAACGTAGTAAAAGGATTAACTGAGTTTAGCTTGACTTGTTTTAGACCTTTCGCCTCAAAAGGGGAATAGGTTTCCCCATCTTAATAAAATCACCTGACGGCAAACTATATAAACACAATCGTCCTAAAATACAGATGGAGGACTTTGGATTGGATTTATCGGTGTGTGCAAGCGTACTAAAGGTATAAAGAATATTGATACACGGGTATACACAGAAACGTGTATATACACGAACGTATAACTCCCCCACACACAACACATACACACACCTGTATGTGTATACACTCACATACACACAAACATACACACATGGTTGTGCATACACACACATACGGATACATACACGTACACATACACCCACGCACGCGCGCGCACACACACACACACACACACACACACACACACACACACACACACACACACACACGCACGCACACAAGCACGCACGCACACACACGCACGCACGCACACACACGCATGTACGCACACACACACACACGCACGCACGCACGCACACACACACATGCACACACACTACACGCACATTTCATACATATGTGCGAGTTTATACACATATGTACACACACACACACACACAAGGATACACTCATACTCGTACAGGCACATACAAAGACACACACGCACACATATACACAAACACACAGACATACATGAATACTCGAACACATGATATAAAGAAACACAGATACACAAACGTACACGTACATTCATACGTACATACACGTATATACTATGGAAAGGATAACATTTGAAATCGTAGTCACAGCTATAATTAAGCCTTTGAATATGGTGGCGTGCTTTATATATTTTCTCCTGGCTAAGATCAGACTATTTCATTCAGTTAATGTTGGCGAGCTCAAGAGATGGCGAAACCTCGGTCAAGTGAAATAGAAAGCCCCAGACGCTAGTCAGAATAATTTTTCGTAAAGTTCTTCATTACATTCACTGATTCCTCTGGTCATGTATCGTTAGCGAAAAATAAACAAACTAATTGATAATTGAGTAAATAGATAAATGAACGAATATGTGAATAAATGAATAAATTAACAGATAAGCGAATAAATGAACAAATGAATGGACAAGAAAATTATTAAGCAAATGAATTAGTAAATATACATATAGATACAGTGTATATATGTATATATGTATAGATAGATAGATAGATAGAAATAAACAAATAGATGATTGTATGAATAAACAGATGAATAGAGAGATAAATGAATAATTAGATGAAAAATAATTTGATATATGAATAGATAAAGCCTCATCGACGGAGATGATTAATTCTTGATCGCTCATAGGAACTCACACGACTTCCTGTTCCCAGATAATTTCATTCAGATGCAAGGAAACCCCATTATGGTTTAATATCCACCTTAATTATCTCCTGAAACAATAGCAGTCTTACAAACTTGTGTAGAATAATAACTGATTAAAATCGCAAGAGGTGGAACATGATAATATTCATGAAGCTTCTTGCCTTGTCAAAGCGGCGTAGAAGCAGAATTGTATGAACAAAGATGGAAGACGAAAAGAACGACGATGTCAAATGAACTTGGATTATTTTTTTTTCCTTTGAATTTAGGCGCCGAAAGTAATGTAGAAAGAGCGATTCAAATTTTTTTTCTTCTTTTTCTTCTTTTTTATCGGAAGTCCTGTGCACGATTTATCCATTTTTCGAATTCTGGGCGTGACTCCATCGTGGCGCGCGACATGACGTCATTTCCTGTCGCTTCCTCCTCTGATCTGGATAGGCAAAGTCACCAACAGAAACTGTGAGTGCATCTCATCGAATTAGAATAATTTTCTTAAATAGTGAAAATTGAGACATTTTGTGACGCTGTTTGATTAATAAATTATGTGTGTGCGCGTGTCTGTGCGTGTGCGTGCGTGTGTGTGTGTGTGTGTGTGTGTGTGTGTGTGTGTGTGTGTGTGTGTGTGTGTGTGTGTGTGTGTGTGTGTGTGTGTGTGTGTGTGTGTGTGTGTGTGTGTGTGTGTGTGTGAGTGTGAGTGTGTGTGTGTGTGTGTGTGTGAGTGTGTGTGTGTGTGTGTGTGTGTGTGAGTATGTATGTTTGTGTGCATGCGTGTGTGGATGTGGATGTGTGTAGGGATGTGTGTATGTGTGTGTGTGTGGGTGTGTGTGTATGTGTGTGTGTGTGTGTGTGTGTGTGTGTGTGTGTGTGTGTGTGTGTGTGTGTGTGTGTGTGTGTGTGTGTGTGTGTGTATGTGTGTATTTGCTTTTATTCCATTCTGTTACTATCCCACATTTGAATATCTCTACCACTGTAAGAGGCTCGTAGATGAGGCTCGTAGATATAGGTAGACAGATAAGGTAGATAGAGGGATAGATGGCGAGAATTTAATTTTAATGAGTTGGGTGTTTGGTAAACAACAGTTCGTAAGCGAAGGAGTTGCGCAAGTTTCCTCTCTGCCTAATGTTTACAAACAGTCGCCGGGGACCCGATTTCATTGCTGTATAATGTTCATTTTTATGCTGATGTAACAATATGTAAACTATGTCAGTGTGCAGTGAATTCGAGATTGCTTGATTGAGCATTATTGCATGCGGGATTGTAAAATTTGTTCTGATTGGAGAAAGGGTGGAGGAGGAGAAAATTCCACTGATTCACGATTGTAAGATTACACCCATAAGGGAGGTTCTTATATCTAACATTAGATGTTATTGGACTAAAGAAATCATGACGTCTTTGCAGAACTGACATAGTACCTAAATTGAGGATTCCTGACGGGAGTCCTTTAGTGTAACTAAGACAATCACGTTGTAGAAGAATTCGTGAAGAAAGTCAAGGAAAATACCTCAACCATTTAGATACCCCCTCTCCTATACTTAGACTAAGTGGAACTTTACTATGTCGGATGATCTGAGGCATGGGGCCTACAGAAGAAAGTAGTGAGTGACTAATTATATGTAACAAAGAGAGTAGTGAAAGGAGAGTAAAAAGTAAAAGCACGGGAGAAAGACGACACGTAGAGACGACAACAGAGTAACGAAAGTGGACCACAGACGGTCACAACCACCTTTAGTTCTCCACGGTGTGATGCTGTCGCCCTAAGGACAGAAACGCTGGTTATCGGGGTCCGAAATGAAAATCATCTTGCATGCAATATGTTGTGTGCAACACATTTAGTGCCCAAATCCACTTTGCTCCATTGAGTATGCCGCTTCCATAATTTCTGCCCAAACAGTTGCATGAAACATTCTTTCGAGACACAGATTGCAATGCGATGCAACTGCTGCGTGCTCGGGATTCTGTGCCGGACTCATCGAGTTCTCGGCAGGTGCAATGTTGCATATTCACGCCTCCTCGACGTCCTCACCACCAGATACGCTTTCCCTATATGCGTATTATGATCCAGCCCTACAGAAAGGGAGAATTTGTAACACAAGCTACAACGCAAAGGATCTGTGACTAAATGCTTCTTAACATAGACTCTCCATATTTCTTTTTCATATACAAACGTGGTTGAAAACGATAAAGGAAATTGTCAAAGAGACACTAGAGTAGAGATGTGTATCTCATGCAGACAGGTAGTGTATACTCGTACCCCCAAAGCGTGGAAGGGATACCAGCCTCGCGTCGATGTTGCAGCCCTGAATCTGGGACATGTTGCATGCAACATGTGCAACACATCGTGAGTGACTCGATACATGGACACAAGACCCTTTGCAAGGACACACTGGAGAGTGGAAAGAGGAGAATGTGATGCTTGCAACATAGGAAGGAAACGCTGGTGTACACAGAAACACAGTGCAACGTACAGAAGATTACACGACTGTGTGAATACATACATATGCTCGTATACACACACATACACACATACGTACACACGTACACACTAACGGTGGTATTCTTAAAAAAAACTCTTTCCCTCTCAAGGATCTATATAAGATTTATATAAGGAAAGATTTATATAAGGAAATATTTTTTAAGAATACCACCGATAAACACATGCACGCGCGTGCACGCACGCACAAGCACACACACACACACACACACACACACACACACACACACACACACACACACACACACACACACACACACACACACACACACGCATACATGCATGCTATGTGGAGTATGCAAGAACCAGAGTTACTGAAAGCTATTGCAGGATAACTGGAAATGGCCATAGCTAAGATTTTAATGAAATCGTATCGGAAGAGTTGCTGTGAGCAAAAACAGATAAATAATCTGTTAAAAAATAAAGTTTCTGGTTGATAGTGAAACCCCAATTTTCAATTAAGCAAGAGATTGTGTTTTTTTCGTTTTTTTATATATATATAATTTAGAAAGAAGAAACAAAATCTCGGATTCCGAAATGGAAAATATCGGATATAGATTTTGGAAAGTGAGTCATCACGACAAAATACTGGAGTGCTGAAACGAAAAAAATAGATAAATAAAAAAAAAAAAAAAGATATAATAATAATAGTAATAATAATAATAATAATAATAATAATAATGATGATGATAATAATAATAATAATAATAAAGATAAAGATAACAATAAAAATAATAATGAAGATATTAATAATAATGATAATAAAGATGATAATAATATTAGTAATAGTATAACAATATAATAATAATAATAATAATAATAATAATAATAATAATAATAATAATAATGATAATAGTAATAATAATAGTAATAATAATAATAATAGTAATAATAATAGTAATAATAATAATAACAATAGCAATAACAAAACGATAATAATAATAATAATAATAATAATAATAATAATAATAATAATAATAATAATAATAACAACAACAACAACAACAACAACAACAACAACAACAACAACAACAACAACAACAACAACAACAACAACAACAACAACAACATCAACAACAACCGTAATTCAGTCAGTGACAGGTAAAAGAGGAAGTCGACAGGGGAGAAGGAGTAGAAGCAAAGAAGGAAGAAAGAGAAGGAGAAGGATTAGGAATAGGAAGAAAAGGAGAACGAGGAAGAAGAGGAGAAACAAAGGGAGTGGGGAGGGGGGCGAGAGAAGAAAGAAGATTTGGAGGAAGAGGAGGAGGAGGAAGAGAAGGATAAGGAGAAAGAAATGGCGGAAGATGAGTAGGAGGAGGAGGAGAAGGATAAAGAGAAAGAAATGGCGAAAGAGGAGGAGGAGGAAGAGAAGGAGGAGGAGAAAAAATGGAGGAGGAGGAGTAGGAGGAGGAGGAGGAAGGGGAGGGTTATTAGGAGAAGGAGGAAAGGTGTAGGATAAGAAGAAGAAGGAGAGGAAGAGGAAGAAGAAAGATAAGGAGATGAGTTAAGAAGAGGTGCTTTAGGAGAAGGAACGATAAATGGAGGAAGAGGAGGAGGAAAAGAGCAATAAGGAGAGGAGGGAGGAGATGAAAAGTAAGGAGGAGTATTAGAAGAAGGAGGAGAAAGAGGAGGAGGAGGAGGAGGAGGGACGTTAGAAAGAGGGGTATTAGGAGGAGAAGAAGGAGGAGTTAGAGAAGAAGGAGCAGGAAGAGGAGGAGGAGGAGGAGGAGGAGGAAGAAGAGGAGCGCGTTAAGAGGAGAGGTGTTAAGAGGAGTTACGTTAGGAAGAGAGGTATAAGGAGGAGGAGGAAGAGGAGGAGGAGGAGAGTTTGAAGGAGGGGTGTTAGGAAGAGGAGGAGGAGGAGGAAGATGAAGAGGAGGAGGAGCGCTTGAAGGAGAGGCGTTAAGAGGAGGAGAAAGACGAGGAAGACGAAGAGGAGGAGGAGGAGGGAGGGGTTAGTTAGGAGGAGGAGAAAGAGGAGGACCATGAAGAGGAGGAGGAGAAGGAGCGTTTGAAGGAGGGTCGTTAAAAGGAGAAGAGGAGGAAGACGAAGAGGAGGAGGAGGAGGAGGAGGTGGAGGAGGAGGAGGAGGAGGAGGAGGAGGAGGAAGAGGAGGAGGAGGAGGAGGAGGGAGGGAGGGGTTAGCTACACAGTAGATGAGATGGTCTTGGATTTGAGTTTACTGCCGGATCGACTTACCTGAGATTTCTCCGATTACCCATGATAGCTCTCATTTAATTTCATTTTCGGCTTTCAACGCACAGTATATCTGTTGATTAATTTGCCCGTATCTAGTAACTTAATTATGCATTTATGTATTTATCTGTTTATTGTTTCAATTGATTCATTGGTTAATTGTTTTATTTGTGTATTTATTCATTTATTTGTTTGTCTATTTATTTGCTAATTCATTTATTTATCTATTATTTTTTTTTATTCATATATAATGTATCTCTTTGTTTGTTTATTTCTGAATACATTTATCTTTTTTGTTCATCTATTTATTCATTTACTTATTATTTATCTATTCATTTCTTTATCTATTTATCTGTTTTTTTTTATCTATTTTGTACAGAAAAATATATCAAAGGTCTTTAGAACAAGTGTAACCCACCTATTGAATGGGTCATAGCTTTTGACCCCCAAGGTAGTCAATGGCCCACTACGTGTGTATATGTGTGTGTGTGTGTGTGTGTGTGTGTGTGTGTGTGTGTGTGTGTGTGTGTGTGTGTGTGTGTGTGTGTGTGTGTATTCACCTTGGTCTTTGGATCACGTGTTGGACTCGTGATCGACAGCTATTTCCCTCCCGGAAGAGAGCTCAGAGCTCGTATGACCGATCTATGGTTAATGCTATGACCTTTCACACACACACACACACCCAACTCCCCGCCCACGAGAGTCAGAGTAACGACCCGAAGCGCAGAGATACCGAAATAATTTCGGCCCTGGGCAGGATTCGAACCAGGTACTACGAGCACCACCATGCTGGTAGCCCAGCGCTCTACCAACCGCACCACCGAGTCGTGTGTGTGTGTGTGTGTGTGTGTACATATACAATATATTTTTGTGGGAGAAAGTATACGCTGGACTCGACGTTCGTCAATTTATTCCGACGTTTCGAACCCTGTCCGGGGTTCGTCTTCAGGGTAATACAGTGGTAGCAAGCAATGGAAATGTACATAAATAGGGGATATTTGGTACACTGGGACAGGTCTTCCCAGTAACCGTTATAATCCAACGCAGGTAGAATATATCAAAAACATTAATGAGATTATAACGGTTAATGGGAAGACCTGTCCCAGTGTACCAAATATCCCCTATTTATGTACATTTCCATTGCTACCACTGTATTACCCTGAAGACGAACCCCAGACAGGGTTCGAAACGTCGGAATAAATTGACGAACGTCGAGTCCAGCGTATACTTTCTCCCACAAAAATGGTTCCTGGACTCCAGCTATTTACGAATATACAATATATGTACACACACACACATCACGACATAATTTGAGAAGAGGTTACGTTACAGTCTCACCTTGTCATCGCCCCAATACCCGAGCAACCAGCCTTCCACCCCCACCGCACCCTCCTACCCTCACCGTCTCCATCACCGTCGCTAAAAGCAGAATAGTGTCCGGCTTGCCTGTGTCCGAGAACAACGGAACAACGCCGGTGGTGATGATTCACCCTCTCTCCCTCCCTCCCTCTCATCCTCCCTCCTTCCCTCCCTTCTTCCCTCTCTCACTCTCCCTCTCACTTTCTCCCTTCCTCCTTCCCTACCTCCCTCAGTCATTGCCTCTCTACACTCTCCTTTATGTTGATAGCCTCTATTCATCACTCCCATCAACATCGCTACCTTCTGTCATTACTTGCCCCTGTCCCTCCGTCCCTCCTTCCCTCCGTCCCTCCGTCCCTCCGTCCCTCCGTCCCTCCGTCCCTCCGTCCCTCCGTCCCTCCTTCCCTCCTTCCCTCCTTCCCTCCGTCCCTCCCTCCCTGTCTCCACGCACAGA
Source organism: Oratosquilla oratoria (assembly GCF_046742065.1). Lineage (NCBI taxonomy): Eukaryota > Metazoa > Arthropoda > Malacostraca > Stomatopoda > Squillidae > Oratosquilla > Oratosquilla oratoria. The sequence continues at coordinate 39,585,355 of NC_134796.1, forward strand.
AGCATTTCATTACCATTCGTATCGTCATGTGCATAATTAGTAAGATTTCGAATTCCGCGACAGTTTGACATCGATTATATATTCCTGAAACGCAGATACGGTAACGAGAAAGGTCTTGCCATGAATGAGTAATAGAAGCCCGGTAGTTGTTGTTGTCGTTCTGTAATAATCCTTAGAGACTGTCTCAGATTTCTTTGGATATCGGTATGAAGTATGACAGAACCTGTTGGAAATCGAAGGAACGTCTTGTCGTTTCTTTCAGAAAAAAATAACTGAGGTTTCTCGTTACACACACATTCACACACACTCACATACACATACACACACTCACACACACACACACACCCACACACACACACACACACACACACACACACACACACACACACACACACACACACACACACATATATATATATATATATATATATATATATACATATATATATATATATATATATGTATATATATATATATATTTATATATATATATATATATATATATATACATATACATATATATACTGTATATGTATGTACACTCCTCCCTTGTTTTTATTTATCAAAAAGGGAGAACATCGGTGTGATATTACCAATTGTCCGCAGTTACAGACACTATGTCTCTAGTGTCTAATATCAATAACTACATTACGAAAGAAAGAGGAATACATTACTGTACTTTTAATCAAACACACTATCCAATCTGACAGTGTAGAATACCTCTACACTGTAAATATACATTATAATACAGTAAAATAAATAAATGAATAGATAAATAAATAAATAAGTAAATAAAATCTGCTCGTGTTCAGTGCTGCCACAAGTCCGTCCGCAGTACGTGGGTTTTAGGGGCTATCACACTAAGCTATTTTTCCTCCAACAATCTATCTCCAACCTCCATCTGAATAACTAGAATATGACTTTGCTTACAGAAATCTAGACTTCTCTAAGAACATTTAAAAAAATTCTAACATCTGTATAGTTTTACAATCTGGTAAAGCCCGTGGAAGCCCAGTGTGATGACCATTTTGAATCCCAGTGTGATAATCCCTATACAGACTGAGTCGTCTGCATCAGATTTTGTCCTTTTTCACAAGACGCCTGGTAGGGTGATTCCTGTCAGCTAGCGGGTTTCATCCCAACGGTTTTTCTCCATTCCTCTCTATTCTGATATCTTTCCTCTTCTTCCACTAATTGCAGATCTTCTCCTCTTCTTTCTAACACTTCCCCCACACCGTCAATCCATCTCTTTCTGGGTTTATCAATTGGCCTTCTTGTGATAGACTTCCATGGCAGTGCTCGCGTTGCCAGCCTCTCTTGGTCCGTTTTCGTTACATGTCCGTACCAGCTGTTTGTTTCTGTAATTTCTATAATATCTGTTATTCCAAGTTCCTCCCTTATTTGCGTATTTCTGATTCTGTCCATTTTCGTCTACTCTTTTATGCTTCTAAGCACTTTCATCTCCGCTGATCCTAACTTTAACTTCGTTTCAGTTGTAAGTAACCATGCTTCTGATCCATATATTAGAATTGGTCTGAGTATTGTATTATACATTACGATATTGCATTTAGCCGGTATAATTTTGTCCTTTGCTTATTATTATTCCAAAAAATCTTTTTGCTATTTTGTTAGAGGAGATTTTGGCTGTGTTCATTCCACCTTTTATGAGGAGTCTGTCAACGCTTTCGGTGTTTAGGAAGTTGGAAACCGTTATATGTGAGAACTTTATCTCTCTCTCAGTTCTGTGAATATTAGTCCTCCTATTGTGAATTTCCATACACTTGTCCATTATCCCGCAGATCAGGTCACTAGTATATTCCAATTCCCTGAAAACGTTTGTGATCTAATTAAGTTTATCTTCTAAGTAAACGCTGCTGCAAATTCTGAAGGCCTAATGGCCTAATCTGCAGGATGAAGGATAAGGCTATGGAAATGCACAACAGGAGGACAAATACTCACGGAACTGAAAGGGAGAGAGTGTGTGTATGTGTATATATATATATTTATATATAATATATATATATATATATATATATATATATATATATCACAACAAAGTAATGTCGTAGCACATTAGTAAAATTATACTAATGACCCACTTTCGGAGAAGAATAGGCGAAAGTAAAAAGATCCGTATATTTCGATCACTATCTGTGATCCTCTTCAGCAGATGTCAATCACATCTGCTGAAGAGGATCACAGATAGTGATCGAAATATACGGATCTATTTAATTTCGCCTATTCTTCTCCGAAAGTGGATCATTAGTATAAAACATATATATATATATATATATATATATATATATATATATATACATATATATATATAATAGGGTTATTTTGGGGGGGTTAGGTTATGCCGAGTTGGGTTGGATTAGGCTAGGTTATGTTAGAAAATAAGACTGATTTAGGCTTGTTCGCATATACTGAGAAAATATCAGGAGTAACTTATATATAAACACTACATTCACATGAAACAAGAAACGTACTATCTTACGGTATGATGAATGCCCTGTGATTAGCCGCTTGGATTTAATGCATTGTACCGCTGTGGAGTTTGGCTTCTCTATTCCCACGTGCTGCGGCTGTCTCTGGTTCTCTGGATCCACACCAAGAAAACCAGAAACACCAGGCTATGGGAACACTAAGACTCCATTCATATGTATCGACTTTTTGCCGTGCGCAGTCCACGACACGACGTCGTACTCTCAGATAACCATGGGTGTCTATGGATGATTTAACATGTGGTCGTGACCTGTGAAAGTGTCCATAGATATCCATGGTTATTTAAGACCACGACGTCGTGTCGTGGACGGCGTACGGCGAAAAGTCGATACGTGTGAAACAAGCCTAAGTTGACAGTATTCCAACCATCCCACCCCCCTTCCGTTTCATTCTTCTATTTCTTATTTATTAATCTATTTATTTTTACTTTTTCTTTCATTATCTATTTTTCATACATTTATTTGTTTTTTAATCGTTTATTTATTTATTCATTTATCTTATATTTTATTAATTCGTTTGTTTATATATATATCTCGTTATTTATTTGTTTATTTACTCACCTGTTAATTTATTTGTTTTCTTTTTTCCTATCTAATTACCCAGTATTTGTTTATGTATTTATCTACTTAAACCTTAATTTATATTTTTTCCTTATCTGTTTATTCATTCATCTATTTGTTCATTTTTTTTCTATTTATTTAATTTCCATCCATCTATCCATTCAATCGTTTGACCTATCTACTTATTTTGTTTTATTTTATCTTCCCTATTCATTCTACTCTCTTCAAGGTAATCAGTAATTCAAGGTAATTAGCAATTCAAGGTAATCAGTAATTCAAGGTAATCAGTGTTCAAGGCAAACATTAATCACGAAGAACCCACAGTCGGAATAAAAGGAATTTTAGAAGAAAGTATAATTTCTATATTCCGGCTAACAGCTATAACCCTCTTCAGGGCTACAGCTATTAGCCGAAATATAGAAGTTATACTCTCTTCTAAGTTTCCTTTTATTCCGACTGTGGGTTCTTCGTGATTATTATTGACAAACGAGCCACTACATTTTGTCCGAGTGATACGCAAGCAGGTTAAGAACAAGAACTCTGAGCGTTTTGACGTTGGCTCCCTTTTTCTGTATATGACTTCTTTATGGTCAGAAAAATATATTTTCGCTCTCTTAACCTATCCTTGTTCGTTCTACCTGGGCATAACCGGCGGCGTCTATGTGGTCAACTCCTTGTAGAAAATGGTCTTCATTTGTCATCTTTACAACGTATTAGCATAGGTTTTATAACTATGGATATCCTAATTACTGCCGTGTGTGTGTGTGTGTGTGTGTGTGTGTGTGTGTGTGTGTGTGAGAGAGAGAGAGAGAGAGAGAGAGAGAGAGAGAGAGAGAGAGAGAGAAAGAGAGAGGGAGAAAGAGAGAGGGAGAGAGAGAGAGAGATTCACCATGATGTCTCGGATCGCGTGTTGGACTCGTGATCGATTGCTATTTCCCTCACGGATGAGAGCTCAGAGCTCATATATTCCCGATCTATGGGTAATACTATAACCTTACACACACACACACACACACACACACACTCACACACACACACACACACACACACACACACACACACACACACACACACACACACACACACACACACACACACACACACACACACACACACACACACACACACACACACACAACTCCTTCCCCATTAGATTTAGAGTACCGACTCGCAGTGCATCGATTCTGGAATTACTTCACCCCTGATCGGGATCCGAACACAGACCGCTGGAGTAGCGGTTGCGAACGCTACCACTGTGTGTGTGGATGTGAGTATATGTGTTGTGTTCTGACCATGACCATCACCCTGGCTATACCAACACAAAGACAAATGCGCCCGTAACCAATTTTAATCTCTTTAAAATCTTCCAAGTTTTGGAAACGTTCTTTGTTCAATCAAACGTTTCACAATGGAACTTAGTGGGCAGACACCCCGGGGAAACCTTTTCACAATGGGACAAAATACACTGTGACCTGCGATGACATTAGCAAGATACATTTGGCGTTTACTTATTCTTCCTTGACCTGTGTAATTACTTAATGCAGTTTGATCACAAGAGAAATTCTTCGCCAGTTCCTTGGGGGCCTTCCTGTCAAGCCCTCAAGGAAGATGTTTCTACTTTTGTCGAGCAATCTGCTGTGGGACTGAAATTAATAATTGCTTCTTCTGCATATTGTTGTTGTTGTTTCTTCTTCTTCTTCTTCTTCTTCTTCTTCTTCTTCTTCTTCTTCTTCTTCTTCTTCTTCTTCTTCTTCTTCTTCTTCTTCTTCTTCTTCTTCTTTTTCTTCTTCTTCTTTATTTTTCGATTGCCAGCTGTAGTCCTCTTCAGTAGTACAAAACAGAAGGAGGGAACTATATTCGTATAGTACTCTCTTACAAAAAGAGGAACCGAGGAAGCACCATAGACGCCTATCCTTACTCACTTAATGAAATTGTGGTCATATGGTGTCGGGTCAGTTGGAAATTGCCTGGAAACGATGTTGGTGACCATAAGTCCGGATATTATGTCCTGAGACTGTTGCCCCTTTTGAAATGTTCATACTAGAAATACGTTCTATCAGTGTAAATTCAACCATCTTCCTCCTGAACCCGCAAATTTACTTATACATAAGATTAGTTTTGTCCCATTCGAGACGATGGTTAATCTGATTCACGCGCTGAGACAAGGCTGAACTTTCTTGCCCATACTTGATCGAACGCTTCTGCTCATTCAGCCTTGTCCCAAAGTCTCTCCCTGTCTGACCAATGCAAACTAGATTACAATCCTTACATGTTAATTGACACCAGAATTGTGTTCTTCATTTAACCTCTGATGAACGTTAACTATTTTTTTATTGGTGGTATTCGGGTAATTACGAAATAAGTGTATCCTTTCTTTGGGAAGAAATTTGGTCAAGTGGTTGAATGATTCGGCATGTTCCTCATAACCCTACACCTAATGACCACCAGGTCACTAATTGAGTACGAGTAGGCGTCTATGATCCTTCACAGGTTCTTCTTTTGTAAGAGAGTGTATGTATGTATGCATCCTCCTATTCTGTACTACTGAAGAGGACCGCAGCTAGTAGTCGAAATATATAGACTCCCCCATTTCGAGTCTTTTCTTTTGCTCCGAAGGCAAGTGAGACACGTCTCCGTCAAGGTGTCCGTAATGTGTTGGCCTGGGGCTATCGTAGCTAAACCTCACACAACGGCTCTTTTTGTGGCCAAAATATTAGTCAAGGACGAATGAAAAAGAAAAAAGTAAAGGTAATAAAGTGAACCTAGCATTCATCTATCACAGTTTTCTTAAGCTTTGTTTTTATTAGTAATTAAGAAAGGAATAAGACTAAGCAAAAAGAAATAAAAAGATTAAAATGAAAATTAAAAGAAAAAAGTGAAGGTAATATAATGAGCCCAACATTCATTTATCACAATTTCCTTAATCTTGGTTTTTACAATTAATTAAGCATGGTCATGACAGACGAACAGAAAGAAATAAGAATGAACAAGGGGAAATCAAAACGCAAATGAATAATTCATATTTAGATATAGTTTTTGTTAAATTCAACTATGGTTATTAATAACTTGAAAATGGAAAAATATGAAAACAAAAGAATTAGACAAAAAACTATGCATTTCCTTTTTCATTTGAAGTGTGGTTATTAGTAATTTGATAGGTAATTCAACAAATAATGCGTATATTTGATTATGACAAGATTGAAAGTTGTTAGGAGCAATCAAGAGTTTTTGTAAGAGTAGTAGAGCCTGTGTTAAAAATAAGAATTAGAAATGGAGAGACTGAGTGTTTTGAGGTAACAGTGGAACTTCCTCAGGGATGTGTCATGTCACCATGGCTGCTCAATGTGTACATGGACAGGGTGGTGTGGGAGGTAAATGAGAGAATAATGGACAGGGGATTGGAGACGATTAAAGAAAACGGAAAAAGTGGGAGGTGAGCCAGTTGTTGTTTGCTGACGACACTGCACTTGTGGTAGGGTCAGAGGGGGGGTTAAGGGAGTTAGTGACGGTGTTTGAGAAGGCATGCGATTGGAGAAAATTGAAGGTAAATATGGGTAAAAGGAAAGTGATGAGATGTACAAGGGGAGAGAATGGAGGCAATTTGGATGTAAGTCTTAAAGAAGAGAGGCTGGAGGAAGTGGATAGCTCTACTGTAGGTACTTGGGGTCATATGTGGCGGGGAAGGGAGGAGTGGAGGTGGAGGTAAATTGTTGATTGAAAAAAGCAAATAAGTACCTTGGGGGTTAGAAAAGGTAATGAAAAATAGGTACTTGGGAATGGATGCAAAGAGATTATATGAAGGGATGATTGTGCCGACAGAACTGTATGGGAGAGAGATCTGGAATTTCCGAGAGACAGAGAGAAAAAGTTTAAATGTGTTTGAGATGAAATGTCTGAGAAGTATGGTAGGGATTACAAGGTTGGGCAGAATGAGGAATGAGGAGATGACGAGGAGAGTGGAGATGGAAAAGGAGATATGAAATAAAATTGATGAGAGAATATCGGGATGATTTGGACACATGGGAAGAATGAGTGATGAAAGATTAGTAAAAGAGGTGCAGAAGACAGAGGTGGATGGAGCGAGCATGAGGGAGCGACCGAGTATGAGATGGATGGATGGGGTGAAAGGGCCGTTGGGCAGGAGATGGATGTCTGCTGAGCAAGGAAGGCAGAAGGCAGGAGATAGGGGTGAGTGGAGATTGGCTGTGTATAGATGATACTGTGATGATACATGATACTGTGATGATACATAATGGGGCGGAGAGGGGGGTCGTCGATTAATTGAAACGGCCTTACTGTGGATTTATTATGTCTTGATGTATTGCCTCTGACCCAGGGCAGTCGGTGGGATACAGGGATGACCCGTCATCCACGAGGAGCTAAGATGAGAGGGGAGGTAAGGGTCGTGGATGGGAGTGGAA
>NC_134796.1:39605340-39615340 GCF_046742065.1 Oratosquilla oratoria
CACACACACACACACACACACACACACACACACACACACACACACACACACACACACACACTGATACACACACACATATACACATGTGCACACACACATACACATATATGCACGCACACACACATACACATATGCACACACACACACTCATATATATATATATATATATATATATATATATATATATACATGCACATAAACACACACACACACAAGCACACACATATACTCACATACATACACGCTTTGGTGCGTTGGTTTCGACCTTTCTTCATTCTCGTCAAACCTGAGATCTAATCCAAAATCAAACATTGTGACCACATAGGGGCAAGGTGCAAGTTCGGCCTGCTGCTAGGCGTCTCCTGTTGTAAGCTCATTTTTTCAAACATCATCATTATCATCATTATCGTCGTATAAAAACACACACACAGCCGCTAAGTCACTATCAACATCATCACAATCACTGTCACCATCAACATCATCACTACTCACCACTCACTATCCACTACCATCACCATTGCCATCACACACCATTGCCTGTCACCACCATCTTCACCATCCACTATCACCATCACATTCTCACCATCACCAACACCACTCACTGCCTAATACCACCCACCACGACGACCATTGCCACCATCACTATCACCACTAACATTATCACCACGACCACTGCTACCAACACCATCATCATCACGATCACCACCACCATTATCACCACGACCACCACCACTACCATCATCACTATCACCACCACCATTATCACCACGACCACTACCACCATCACCATCATCATCACTATCACCACCATCATCATCACTACCACCACCATCACTATCACCACCACCATTATCACCATGACCACTGCTACCATCACTATCATCATCACTATCACCACGACCACGACCACTGCTACCACCACCACCAGCTCCATCATCACCATCACCACCACCGTTATCATCACGACCACTGCTACCATCACTATCATCATCACTATCACCACCACCAGCTCCATTATCACCATCACCACCACCATTAACACCACGACCACTGCTACCACCATCACCATCATCACTATCACTATCACCAATATCATCACGACCACTACCACCATCATCTCTATCACCATCACCATTATCACCATGAGCACTGCTACCACCACTACCATTATCACCACGACCACTGCTATCACCAGCTCCATCATCACTATCACCACCACCATTATCACCACGACCACTGCTATCACCACCATCATCACTATCATCACCGACGTCGACTCGGTCGCTCCCGCACGCTTCCCGCGCCTCATTTGTTTCCACTTTGCCAACTGCGTGCGAAACTGATGAAAGTGCCATTTTCGAACCATCCATCACCACAGGGGAGTCATCTCGGCCGAAGAGGAAAGAAAAAAAGAAAAGAAAAAAAAAAGAAAGAATAGGAAAAGGAATGGATTCATTAACTCTTTGACAGCGGAAGCTTTCTTTTCGTTTGAATGAAATCGCCCTGTGAGGTCAAGAGGACTTCCTTGGCGTTGTTGTTGTCGTTGGCGTTGTTGTCGTCGTCGTCGTCGTCGTCTTCGTCATCTTCGTCTTCGTCGCCTTCGTCGTCCTTGTCGTCATCTTCGTCTTCGTCTCCGTCACAGTCTCCGTCTCCGTCTCCGTCTTTGTCTTTGTCTTTGTCTTTGTCTTTGTCTTTGTCTTTGTCTTTGTCTTTGTCTTTGTCTTCGTCTTCGTCTTCGTCTTCGTCTTCGTCTTCGTCATCGTCTTCGTCATCGTCTTCGTCTTCGTCTTCGTCTTCGTCTTTGTCTTTGTCTTTGTATTTGTCTTTGTCTTTGTCTTTGTCTTTGTCTTTGTCTTTGTCTTTGTCTTCGTTATCGTCATCGTCATCCTCTTCGTCTTCATCTTCGTCTTCGTCGTCGATTTCGTCTTCGTCTTCACCTTCGTCTTCGCCTTCGTCTTCGTCTTCGTCTTCGTCTTCGTCTTCGTCTTCGTCTTCGTCGTCGACTTCGTCGGGTAAGTCGTAAGGTCTCCACGTCTCCTTCCTGGCCGGCCGGGGTCGCTATTTTTCGTCCGGGCCGTTTTTTAATATCCTTTTTTATGACTAATATAACAAGAGAAAACGGCGCGTTGGCGGCACATGTGGTCCGCTAGTCAAAGCGGACATATTAGCACAGGGAACCTTATCAAGACCGGACAAATGGGCATGACCAGGCACCCTCCAAAAATCACCGAGTTTCACTGGAGGGGACAGATGACGATAAGAGGGGGACAGGAGGAACAAGAGGAGGGGAGAGGAGAGAGGAAGAGTGGAGAGGAGGAGGGGAGAGAAGAGAAGGGGAGAGGAGAGAGGAGGAGGAAAGAGGAAAGAGAAGGAGGTGAGAGGAGAGAGGAGAAGAGGAGGGGAAAAGGAGAGAGGAGAGAGGAGGAGATGATAGAAGAGGTGAGAAGAGAGAGAAAAAGAGAGGAGAAAGGAGAAGAGGAGAGGAGAGAGGGGGAGGAGAAATTTACATGAACAAGAAGAAGGTGAGGAAGAAAAGGAGAAAGAAGAAAGGGAGAGGAGAAGAGAGGAGAGGAGGGGAAGGGAGAAGAGGAGAAAAGGAGAGGATAAAGAGGAAGAAAATGAAGAGGAAAAGGAAAGAGGAGGAGGGGAGAGGCGAGAGGAAGATGGTGAGGAAGAGGAAGATGAGGAAGAAGAGGATGACACACACACACACACACACACACACACACACACACACACACACACACACACACACACACACACACACACACACACATACATACGTACATACATACCAGAATCAAAGTATCTGGTCAGTCATTCCCCACCCATTCTGAAGCAGGAACCAATGAAAACTTCAATCCTGCCTGACGTCACATGAAAGGAATAAATTCCACCAATAAGGATGAAGCTTTCCAGTACATCATGAGAGAGAATGGAGAAAATATGGATCTTCTGCATAGTATTATGGAATTCTGACTTCTTCATACAGTGGTTTAGTTCTCCACCTATCAGGACAGTTTTAGAAGGGTCAGAGAGCGTCTCAGCCAATCAGAGCTCGCATAACAAAGAGACAATACGCCAGCTTAAAACGAATGATAGGTTTCGTGCATTCTATTTGTGTAAGTGAAGCATTTAAGTAACTTAGATGGATGGGGTGGACGGTGGGAGGAGTCTTACGGCCAATAAGTGTAACACCCTTCACAAGAACGTGCGTGAAGATAAAGTTAAAGCAGGAAATCTATATACAAATAAAATAATTCATGTTGATATCGGACAGGAAACCGGAAATCCCTCAAGGCGACACGTACCCTTCGATCCCTAATTGGCTGAGAGAGTGGTGACGTCACGGCATCGAAGACGACTGATTGACCGAGAGTGGTGACGTCACGGCAACGGAAACGATTGAATGGCTGAAGGCGCCTGCGAGCGAAGCGAGCCCGCCTGAAGGTTCGAGCCCACGCATAGTGGAGTCGGGCGCAGCCTGTTGTTCGTATCTATATATAAAAAAAAAGGAGGTACTACGACCAGGCCCGGCACCTTTGCCCTATGTATTATGATTTCCAGGACAAGCAGAAGCCACCAGTAGCTGCTAGACTCGAACCAGGGCCTATATAATACAAAACACGACTGACACTGACACACCACTTGCCACAGAAAATAAAAATAAATAAAAGATAAAAATAAAAAATAATGTTCTTTAGCAATCTCCCTCCACCTTTCATCACCCTCCCTCCACCCCCTCCTCACCCTCCCTCCATCCTCTCTTTCGCCGTCCCTCCATGTTCTTGTTTCCTTCGTCCTCCTTCTCTCTCTCATCTCCGTCTCCTTCCTCCCTATCGCAGTTTCCCTCCACAATGTGATTACAGAACCATTAGACCTACCCAGTCCTCCCTAATATGGAGGGGTACCTGGGCAATGCTCTCTCAATCTCTCTCTCTCTCTCTCTCTCTCTCTCTCTCTCTCTCTCTCTCTCTCTCTCTCTCTCTCTCTCTCTCTCTCTCTCTCTCTCTCTCTCTCTCTCTCTCTCTCTCTCTCTCTCTCTCTCTCTCCCTCTCTCTATCTATCTATCTATCTATCTATCTATCTATCTATCTATCTATCTATCTATCTATCTATCTATCTATCTATTTATCTATCTATCTCTCTCTCTCTGACTTTGCCTCTCTCTCTCTATCTCTATCTATCACACACACACACACACACACACACACACACACACACACACACACACACACACACACACACACACACACACACACACACACACACACACACACACACACACACACACACACACACACACACACACACACACACACACACACACACACACACACACACACACACACACACACACACACACACACACACACACACACACACACACACACACACACTCCCCACCTCTCCAGCCCCAAGAGCTCCATCAATATTGACCACCACCACCCCTCCCTTCTCCATTTATTTATTTATTTATTTATTTATTTATTTATTTATTTATTTATTTATTTATTTATTTATTTATTTATCTATTTATCTATTTATTTTGTATGTAGGACTGACAATCGGCGACTCCTCCTTACCTCCTCCTCCTCCTCCCTTCTCCTTCTTTTCTCCCTCCCCCAACATTCCTCCCATCTCTTCTCCCCCTCCTTCGACATCCATCCCCCACTCCTTTCTTCCTCATTTTCTCCTCAACAATCCATCCACCCCTAGGGCATTGTCAGCTACATTCCACTTCTTTCTCCACCACTCCTCAAACTACAGCTACTGTAGCTCCGGTATCTCCTCCTCCTACTCCTACTCCTACTCCTACTCCTACTCCTACTCCTACTCCTACTCCTCCTCCTCCTCCTCCTCCTCCTCCTCCTCCTCCTCCTCTTCCTCCTCCTCCTCCTCCTCCTCCTCCTCCTCCTCCTCCTCCTCCTCCTCCTCCCACTCTCCTTTTAGCAGTCTCAGACATCTACTTGGAGAGGTTCTGGTTTCGTTGCTCCTCGTCCTCCTCCTCCTCTTCCTCTTCCTCTTCCTCCCTCTACTCCTACTCCTCCTCCTCCTCCTCCTCCTCCTCCTCCTTCTCCTCCTCCTTACTCTCCTCCTCCTCGTCCTCCTCCTCCTACTCCTACTCCTCTTCCTCCTCCTCCTCCTCGTCCTCCTCCTCCTCCTCCTCGTCCTCCTCGTCCTCCTCCTCTTCCCTGCCCACGCGCTTCCTCCCCCGCTTCCCTCGGCGTGACCTGGGTCGGTCGCCCGCCCAGGTCATTTCCCGCTGTCGTCTCTGCCTCTGCCCCCCTCTCCCGAGGAAGATGCGCCCACAGAAGGAAACGATAAACAACTCCCCCCTCCCCTCCCCTCCCCTCCCCTCTCCTCCCCTCCCCTCCCCTCTCCTTGCCTCCCCCCCCCACTCCCTTTCCCCTCCCCTCCCCTCCCTTCCCCTCTCCTTGCTTCCCCCTCCCCTCACCCTCCCCTCCCCTACCCTGCCCTCCTCTCCCCTCGCCTTTCGGTGATAGCTATAACCTTCTTTAGGAAAGGGCTATAGCTATTAGCCGAAATATAGAAGTTATATTTTCTTCTAAGTTTCCTTTTATTCCGACTGTGGGTTCTTCGTGATTATAATATATATATATATATATATATATATATATATATATATATATAATATATAAATATATATATCTATATATATATATATATATGTATATGTGTATGTGTATATATATATATATATATATACATATATGTATATATATATTTGATATATATTTGTATATATATATATATATATATATATGTATATATATATATATATATATACTAATCAATTCTATAAGCATTTTGTCCGGTTTTGCTATCTTAATCTGCCCAGGAGTAAGCCATTTTATTCAGCTTGAAGAAAATACTCCGCGTCGGTTTTGGGTCAAGTTAATTCACGGCTGCCTGGTCCTCGACAATGGCCCCACGTTCCAGACAAAGAGTCGTTCAAATTTAACAGAAAATCATTCCCTCGCTGGAAGTAAGCTTAGGAGCATTTACGTGTACGATTCCCTCCGCTTCCCTACAAGAATATCAATATGTTTACACCACAGCGCCGTTCCAGCCCCTCTTAGCTCGTGAGGCCTGGAAATTTTCATTTAATTTCTGGAACGACGTAAAAGAATCCAGTGCGCTGGGCTCTGGAGGCTTGTGGAGAGCGAACAAACGGACAGACAGACTAGGACACACGATATGCTAAACCGCTATTTCAGCGTTCTGAGTTCGAGTCCCTGCCCAGGGCTGAAAAGCAACACTGCACTGCAAGCCGGTACTCCAACTCTGGTGGGTAAAATGTGTGTGTGTGTGTGTGTGTGTGTGTGTGTGTGTGTGTGTGTGTGTGTGTGTGTGTGTGTGTGTGTGTGTGTGTGTGTGTGTGTGTGTGTGTGTGTGTGTGTGTGTGTGTGTGTGTGTGTGTGTTTTTTTTTTTTTGTTTGTTTTTTTTTTTTAAACCGCACTAACAGAAATAAAAATTTATTTGACCAAACATTTTCGTTGGGAACTACACGGTACATCATTCGCCCACTTCTTAATCTATGTATTTTATTTGTGTATTCACTTATTCATTCATTTATCTATATATCTATTCATTTGTCTATTTATTTAACTATCTATTTGTTCGTTCATTGATTTACCTATTTATCTATTTTTGTTTATTTATCTATTTATCTATTTTTCATTAATCTATCTTGTATTTCTTGATATATTTATCTAATTGTTTTACTTTTTGGCGTATAGTCGATCTCCGTGACCATGGAAACATTTATCTATCATTCATTTATCTATCTTGTATTTCTGTATATATATATATATATATATATATATATATATTTTTTTTTTTTTTTTTTATATATATATATTCGATTTCCGTAACCACGGAAACATTAATCATGATTTTCGAGCTTAAAACCTGTTTACAGTAATAACATTTTGGTTCATTCGGTCGAAACGCACTCTGTCAGAATTCATCATACCAAGATGATTTAGCCGCTTCCGGTAACCTCAGCGACATTGAGCTCCAGGGGCCGAATTTATAAAAGATCTTAACCCCTAAGTCTAGACTTAAATCTTTAAAAAGGAGGAGATTTCACCTAAATCAGCTGTCCATAATGTCGAGGTTATGTCTAGACATAAGCATTTAGGTCGTCGACATAGGGATTTAGGTAAAATCTCCGTCATTAGGGTTAGGATCTTTTATAAATTCGGCCCCAGGATGCTTCGCGCTGTCTTGTCCTCAGTCGTGGTCGCCAACCAACACAGTTATTACAACCATACCACAATGGAACAGAACATAAACAAGATTATAACGCATATACATCTGTCTTTGGGTTTTCCTTATTCGTCCATACACTTGCTTGCCTGCCTATCTGACTGCCCTACTTGCCTGCCTGCCTGTCAATTGCTTAGTTATCTTTCGACCTGCCAACCTATCTATCAGCCTCCCTACCTGACTGTCTGCCCTTTTGCTCCTCTCGACCGATCTTCCTGCCTGTCTGCCTGATGACCTGCCTGCCTGTCTATCTGCCTGGTGACCTACCTGCCTGCCTATTACCTTACATAATACCTTGCCTACCAGCGTACCTACTCCCTTGCCTACCACCCTACCTACCTACCTACCTGCCTGCCTGCCTATCTGCCTACCTGCCTGTCTACTTGCTAACTTCCCTGCTAACCTTTCTACCCTCCTACATGTATGCACTCATGCATGTATAGACCCATTCATGCATGCAGCACGGCTAGGTTTCTCGTCAAGTGTGGATACCTCCAGCATAACTCCTCGCTCCGTGGACGCAGGCCCACTTTGTCCAAACGTTCCAGGTTCTTCATGATGACATAAACGGCAGATCTGGAGGCACCTTTTCCTTGTCCATTTCCAACACGATCCATCGCCATCAGACCCTACCACAAGCCACCAGCCCCTACCACAAGCCACTAGCCCCTACCACAACCCACTAGCCCCTGCCACAAGCCACCAGCCCCTACCACAAGCCACCAGCCCCTACCACAACCCACCAGCTCCTACTACAAGCCACCAGCCCCTACCACAAGCCACCAGCCCCTACTACAAGCCACCAGCCCATACCACAAGCCACCAGCCCCTACCACAAGCCACCAGCCCCTGTCACAACCCACCAGCCCCTACCACAAGCCACCAGCCCCTACCACAAGCCACCAGCCCCTACCACAAGCCACCAGCCCCTGCCACACGCCACCAGCCCCTACCACAAGCCACCAGCCCCTACCACAAGCCACCAGCCCCTACCACAAGCCACCAGCCCCTACCACAAGCCACCAGCCCCTACCACAAGCCACCAGCCCCTACCACAAGCCACCAGCCCCTACCACAAGCCACCAGCCCCTACCACAAGCCACCAGCCCCTACCACAAGCCACCAGCCCCTACCACAAGCCACCAGCCCCTACCACAAGCCACCAGACCCTACCACAACCCACTAGCCCCTACCACAAGCCACCAGACCCTACAATAAGCCACCGGGCCCTACCACAAGCCACCAGCCCCTACCACAAGCCACCACCAACCGCCGCTGGCTTCAGGAATGATTGAAAAACTGAGAAACAGCTGGTTGATTGAACGCGGCTAAAGTTTAGGGACTTGATTAATGGCAAATTGATGTCAACCACTTTAGCATTGTGGATTTCCGAAGTGTTTTTTATTTTCTTTCTTTTTCTTTCTTTCTTTTTCTCTCTCTCTTCTTTCTTTCTCTCTTTTTTCTATTTTCTTCTTTTAAAGAGCCACTCTTAAACGGGGTTGGAATAGTTTACATTTCACCTTCCCACCACCGAAGCCTTTTTCAATATCATATTTAGTCTCACGTAGAGCGAAATGTTTCCTTCAGAGTGCAGATGTCTCTCTCAAGCTTAATAAAATCATCTGGCGCAAGGATAAAGACATTCTTAGGAACTGAACGCTGGCCTTGATGTGGTCAGGTGAACTCTTAAGGTGAATAAAATCGTCTGGACAAAATCAAATCGTGAGAACAAAATCGTTAGACAAAATCGTAAGAACAAAAGATTTAGAGTTAGAATTAATAGGAAGTCGTAAATAATGAATGAAATAATCTGAAAGCAAATAAAATAAATATAAATATCATGAGACGCAGCGAATGGGCTAAGTTCAGTATTGTTGATGCTTTAGACTAACGAGAAGGGTTAGTGTTAAACTGTGTTGAGTTGGATTACTTAAGTGTAACTATTAACTACTACTCTGAATCACTTCTATCGTACTTCTAAAGATCTTATATATTTTCGTTTATTTGTTTTTCTTGTTTATTCCAATTATTTGCTAGGTTCAGTGTTGTTGATGCTCTAGAGTCTAGATTAACGAGAATGATTAATGTTAAACTGCGTTGAGTTAGATTATTTAAGTGTAACTGCTCCTCTCAAACACTTCTAACATACTTCTAAAGGTCTTATCTTTTTTTACTTATTTTTCATTTGTTTGTTCATTCCATTTATTTATGTTATTTATTCTTTTGTTTATTTGATCATCTATCAGTACATTTACTTATAAATGTATTTATTTACTTGTTTATCTATTTGCCTATCATGTATTTATTCATTTATCTATCAATTTACTTATCTATTTGTATATATTTTTATCTATTCATTTTATACGTTTATTCTTTATTTCGTTTTATCTAATTTTTCTATTTTCTTTTCTGAAAGATCTTCAACTGAAACGGTTGAACGAATTCCTACCCTCCCCCAACCCCACGCCATCCTATCTTCAAAACCTGAATTACCTTCACGATTCGACAATCAATTACATTCAGACACTGCCTTCTAGAATGGGTGGGTTTATATTACTTAATTTCCATGCTATAAACAAAGTGACGCTTATTAGTGAAGTGGAAAAGATATTCGTTTGGTATGAAAATAAAACTCACGAAGCATGAAACAGACAGAGAGCAACAAGTCATCTCACATCAGATGAAGAATCAACGACATGACGT
>NC_134796.1:39620340-39625340 GCF_046742065.1 Oratosquilla oratoria
TTCTAAAAAGTCAAATAAAAATAAAAAACGTCGAGAGGATATGTAACACTGAGCTTGTTATAAAATCTGCTTCAATGTATTGCAAGACTCGTGTTAAGAGAATAAATTTGTTGTATGTTTTACTTTCTATACACTTAGGACCGTTCTCGAAAACCTGTCGCCTGCCCTGCAAACGCACTTTACCATCACAAAGTAGAATTTAACTATTTTCTTTGGTAATAGTTATGGAGATTACCAGTAGATTTTATAGATAATCAAGTAAAGTAGATATAGTGAACCAGGGGTGGTGAAAGGTTTCAAAGAACCGCCTTTACAGTTACAAGTATGCTCACTCTACAGCTGTTTACTGTCTAGGTAATTACACTTTCGTACCAGTAGTTCAGGTTTCATGAGGAGGTAGTTACAATCAAGATTCCATGACGTCACTTCCGATAATGAGACACCGTAATTAGCTGCAAAATCATCGTGAAATAACTGTGTTACCCTTTGGTGGATTTACCAATATCAATCGTTTGATAGGAACGAATGATAGAGTAATTGATTTGTGTAGTTAGTTCTGTATGTGATGTATTCAATATTTACATGTAAAAGATGTGCGGCTGGAGTATATTATGCCTTATAAATGGTCATTTAGATATATGCAAAGATATTTATTTGGACAAATATAGTGTAGGTCCTAATTATACCCAAGTATGTTTTGTATGGGTGTCAGAGTGCGGGGTGATCTAATAGAAGTGTTCAAGTGGATCAAAGGCTATAACAAGGGTGAAGCAAACAAGGTCATAATAAAACAACAGGGCAGGACTCGCAGTAATGGGTATAAACTGGACAAATTTAGATTTAAGAAGGAAATAGCCAAGAATTGGTTTACTAATAGGGTGGTCGATGAATGGAATAAACTTAGTAACCATGTAGTAAGCGCTCAAACTATCAGTTGTTTTAAAAAACGATTAGACAACTTTATGGATGAGGATGACAGGTGGTGATGGATACGGAGCTGCCTAGTGTAGGCCTTATGGTCTCTTGTAGTCTCCTTTATTCATATGTTATGTTCTTATGTTCCTATATTACCTCTGACCAGGGCAGTAGGCAGGAGACAAGGATGACCTTTCATCCACGAGGAGCTAAGATAAGAGGGAGGTAATGGGTGGTGATTGGGAGTGGATTTGTTGAGAGTGGGTGTGTGCCTTGTCTGGAAGAAGCCCTTGCTACATAGATATTTTGTAAGGATTTTGTAATTAAACTAATGACTATTTCTGCAGTTTGAAAACGTTCCGACACCGCTAGGGTCTCTTCATCACAGCAGTGCTTCCATGAGGGGAACGAAAACTATGAAAGTGAAAAATAAGTTTATTTATTTCCAGATGAAGTACTGCAGCAATTTAGGGGGAAATTTGCAAATTGGAACGAAGGAAGGTACAGAATGAAGAAGAATTGTACAGTACAGTAGAGTATTTGTAAATTGTCTGCTACAGGATGAGAAGAAATCTTTTTACTCGGGATCAACCTCAGCTGAATCCATTTGCCTTTGTGACCCTGTTTGCAATCATAAACTGTTCATACACAGACGAAATTTCATTTATTAAAAAGCGTCATCATGCACCACACCTTATACTAAAAAGAAAAGAAATACAAAAGAAAAGAAACACAAAACCACCAGCAAGGAAAACTATATTCAGTTCATTTCAGCGGAGAGGGACAGACTTTCGGTTGTTGGCCGGTCGCGTTCGAATATTCTCGTCGACTTTCCCCCCAAAATACTTGGGAACTGCAGCACCAGTCACCTATTCCCTGTGTCGCCAGTAAGCCTCCTCTGTTTGCTATGCGTCTGCAACAGGACTACAGTCCAGAACGTGTTTACCGGGTTTGTTTGTCCTGAGTGATCGAAAGCTTTGTTTTGGTCGCTGGGGCTCCGTGGGGTGCTTGATGAGACTCGGATGCGGTTTCCGGATGTGGCTCCTGGTCTTCGTCCCAAAGACCGGCACGAATGTGTTGTTCTAGGTCAAAGGTCCGTCAGGGTTTCAAGGTCGAGGTCTCGAGGAGTTCCTCGAAGACTGAATAAAGTCTCCTGGTGTTTAGAAGAGCTAGGACTGGTGGGATTCGCAGAGGGCACGAAGCCCGTGAAAAAGTTCGCAAAAATAAGTAAATAAATAAATAAATGAATAAATAAATAAATACATAAATAAATAAACAAATAAATAAATAGATAAATAGATAAATAAATAAAATGCACTATGTCATACATCTGACAACAGTGATACCTATACCTCTGCTTCTTCTGATGTTGTTGATGATAATAATTACAACAACAAAATTGACAACAATGAAATGCTAATCTTAGTGTAAGTAAATAAGACCACGTGTGCGTGTGTGTGTGTGTGTGTGTGTGTGTGTGTGTGTGTGTGTGTGTGTGTGTGTATTTACCTAGTTGTATTTACCTAGTTGTATTATACGGGAAGATAGCTATGCTCGTGGTGACCCATTTTTGTATCTTTTAGCATCAATTTTTTTAAATCTTGATACTGTGTGTGTGTGTGTGTGTGTGTGTGTGTGTGTGTGTGTGTGTGTGTGTGTGTGTGTGTGTGTGTGTGTGTGTGTGCGTGCGTGCGTGTGTGTTGTGAGGAACCAAGGAATACCGTGAGATTAAAAACACCGAAAGGCAACGAAGTGGACATTGAGGGAGAATAGAAATTGAGGGAATGAATGATGGAGGCATGGGGGGAAGAGGGAAGGAGGGAGGAAGGAAGGGAGGGAGAGAGGGAAAAAAAGACCTCACTGTTGACCAAAAGATCTCCTGTTTCCAATAATAAATAAATTCTATGTGACTCTGGTCCGTAAGGACCTCATATCATGCAAGCTCCCGAAAATAATTTGCTTCTCCCTTTCTCTTTCTCTCTCTCTCTCTCTCTCTCTCTCTCTCTCTCTCTCTCTCTCTCTCTCTCTCTCTCTCTCTCTCTCTCTCTCTCTCTCTCTCTCTCTCTCTCTCTAAAAAAAAACACACTCAAAAAAAAAAAAAAAAAAAAAAAAAGAATCTTTAAGACCGGTTAAAAGCAAGCTTGCTGGGTACTGAAAAAAACACTGTTCTTGATCGCTGATCCAAGAAATCTAATGATCGCCTTATCTAGACAACTTTTACTAGAAATAACTTGACCTTTTCCGCATGATGAAACCACCGTGTCCTAAAACTAGATAAACTGAGTTTCTTCTAAGTATAAACCTAGAAAGAGTTCAACAACCAGAATGCTACTACTCAACATTTTCTATTACAAGACGATACTAGTCCATAAAAAAGAAAACGGCAGGGATGACCCGTCATCCAAGAGGAGCCAAGGAAAGAGGGAGTGAGTGAGGGAGGGAGTGAGTGAGGGAGGGAGGGAGGGAAGGGTGGTGAATGGGAGTGGAGTATGTTGGGGATGGAATGGGTGGGAGTGGATTTATGCCTTTGACTTTGGCTACCCAAAAAGACCCTTGTTATACTCGTATATATATTATGTACCTAGACTGTTACCTAGACTGTTACTATTACCTAGACTGTTACTGTTACCTAGACTGCTTGGTATACTCGTATGTATATTATGTACCTAGACTGTTACCTAGACTGTTGCTGTTACCTAGACTGTTACTGTTACCTAGACTGTTACTGTAACCTAGACTGTTACTGTTACCTAGATTGCTTGGTATACTCGTATGTATATTATGTACCTAGACTGTTACCTAGACTGTTACTGTTACCTTGACTGCTTGGTATACTCGTATGTATATTATGTACCTAGACTGTTACCTAGACTGTTACTGTTACCTAGACTGTTACTGTTACCTAGACTGTTACTGTTACCTAGACTGCTTGGTATACTCGTATGTATATTATGTACCTAGACTGTTACCTAGACTGTTACTGTTACCTAGACTGCTTGGTATACTCGTATGTATATTATGTACCTAGACTGTTACCTAGACTGTTACTGTTACCTAGACTGTTACTGTTACCTAGACTGCTTGGTATACTCGTACGTATATTATGTACCTAGACTGTTACCTAGACTATTACTGTTACCTAGACTGCTTGGTATACCCGTATTCTATTATGTACCTAGACTCTTACCTAGACTGTTACTGTTACCTAGACTGCTTGGTATACTCGTATGTATATTATGTACCTAGACTGTTACCTAGACTGTTACTGTTACCTAGACTGCTTGGTATACTCGTATGTATATTATGTACCTAGACTGTTACCTAGACTGTTACTGTTACCTAGACTGCTTGGTATACTCGTACGTATATTATGTACCTAGACTGTTACCTAGACTGTTACCTAGACTGTTACCTAGACCTGTTACCTAGACTGCCCCCCAAATATTCTATTTATCTTTCTGGCATCCCTTTTTTTAAGTATGGGATTAAGTTTGTTCTTTTTTTTCAGCGGTTCAAAAAGAACCAAAGAAAGGAAAAAAAGAGAACCACATAAAGGTGAGAAGAAGAGTATGTAAGGTAGAAAAACTAAAAGAGAGAGAGAGAGAGAGAGAGAGAGAGAGAGAGAGAAGAGGAGGGATGGGTCGAGAGAGAGGACGAGGGAGTGAATACAGTAGTTGTTACTTTCCCCCATTCTGGGTGGAGCAACATCCCAGCGCGTAAAAGCCATGTTTGGAGAGAGAGAAAGAGAGAAACACACACACACACACACACACACACACACACACACACACACACACACACAGAGAGAGAGAGAGAGAGAGAGAGAGAGAGAGAGAGAGAGAGAGAGAGAGAGAGAGAGAGAGAGAGAGAGAGCGAGAGAGCGAGAGAGAAAGAGAGAGAGAGAGAGAGAGAGAGAGAGAGAGAGAGAGAGAGAGAGAGAGAGAGAGAGAGAGAGAGAGAGAGAGAGAGAGAGAGAGAGTATGTCTAAACATTTCTACTCTTTTGTTTTTCCAGCAATTATTTTCATAATTATTTGTCTTGTGTCCTAAGGCTCAAGTCAACACTCGTTTTGCAGTTCCTGCCTG
>NC_134796.1:39640340-39725340 GCF_046742065.1 Oratosquilla oratoria
AAGTCATTACCTTACATGCAAGCAAGAACAGAATGTTGTTCGTATAGATTTCACATTCTATCTTGAAAATATTGATTATCATCGGTAACTTTTCATTTTTTCATATACTCCGGAACAGCTGTGTCCTGGTGACGTCATCGGATGCATACTAGTTTCTTGAATGATAGAAAAAAATGTCAGATAAAGAATGTGTGTGAGTGTGTGTGTGTGTGTGTGTGTGTGTGTGTGTGTGTGTGTGTGTGTGTGTGTGTGTGTGTGTGTGTGTGTGTGTGTGTGTGTGTGTGTGTGTGTGTGTGTGTGCGCATAAAGTATATGTATACAAATATACATACATATGTACACACACACACAAACACACAAACACACACACACACAAACGCACAAACGCACAAACGCGCACACACACACACACACACACACACACACACACACACACACACACACACACACACACACACACACACACATATATATATATATATATATATATATATATATAGAAAGAGAGAGAGAGAAACACAACAGCATTCTAACAATCATTAATCTTCTTACTAATGTTCTCAAATTCTCTTACAGTAGTTCTTGCTTCTGGAGGGTGGGCAAAGACAAGTTGTCCAAAGTCTTCCATTTTCAATTAACATTTCGACTACAAGAAGTCATCTTCAGAATAATGTAAATAAACAATAGCCTTACACAGTTACATAATGCACAATATACAGTTCTACATAGAAAGCATAGGTTTGAATATTGGCAGTCAGGGAACAAGGACACCTGAATATAAGGGAGTGTCTCACGCTGAAAAGGGGGGGGGGAGGAGGAGTGGGAGGGGAAGGGAAAGGGGGAGGAGGAGGGGGAGGAGGAGGAGGAGAAGAGGGAAGGGTAGGAGGAGTTGGTGGAGTTTGAGATCGGGTACCTCTGGCACGATATCTGGTGGACGAGTTGTCCAATGGTATGGCTGTTGTCATATTGGATTGTATATTAATGATAGGGGCTCGTTCCCTTATACAGACAGTTTCCAACATTTTTAAATCCTTAATTCTATTACAATGTGTAACTATCCTAGTGTTGTTGACGATAGTCTCTCAATCTATATCAGCCTGGTGGTA
Source organism: Oratosquilla oratoria (assembly GCF_046742065.1). Classification (NCBI taxonomy): domain Eukaryota; kingdom Metazoa; phylum Arthropoda; class Malacostraca; order Stomatopoda; family Squillidae; genus Oratosquilla; species Oratosquilla oratoria. Next base: position 39,641,447 of record NC_134796.1, read on the forward strand.
TTGTAAATGATGCTGTTTGATTGCTCCTTGTTGCAAATGCAGAGACAATCGTCTGCTGAGGTGACATGTCGTATGACCAATATCTGTAGGATTAAGAGGTGCACAGTCCCCAGAGGTACAGCAGTATTCATAGATAACATTAGTTTTTTACAAAATCCCACAGTTGATCAATAATAGTCAGAATGTTGTTGTGTTCAACTTAGTTTGAATTAGTGAGAACCGGTGTCCAATATATACATACATGCATTCATACATACATACAAACATATATATATATATATATATATATATACACATATGTATATATAAATATATATATATATATATATATATATATATACTGTGCGCATATGTATATACATATATGAGTGTGTGTGTGTGTGTGTGTGTGTGTGTGTGTGTGTGTGTGTGTGTGTGTGTGTGTGTGTGTGTGTGTGTGTGTGTGTGTGTGTGTGTGTGTGTGTGTGTGCATTAGGGTAGTTGCTGATCCTACGCTCAACTCTCCTCCTTTATCGAAATTTGAGACTGACATGGTTCTCATAATATTTCCATATGGAGTTGAAATTATACAAATTCAAAATTAACTTCCAGAAGAGAAGAGTCTTCTAAAGAAGACTCGAAGTCATAGGTAAAAGTAGAGACATCTAAAGACAAGAGTTCTTCAGCCTTTCAAAAGCAATAAAAGAAATATCAATCTGAACAACTGCCCGGCTCTTTAAAAAAAGGAGGATTTTCTCTCAATTGCTTGTGGTGAGCGGCTTCGTAAATGTAGGAAACATGTAACACATATTTGTAAGGGAAACCACGCGCTAGAAGGGGCCTAACTGCGGCCGAATTCATTCCTTTGTGCTTGGACTGCAGGTAACAGTCCATCCCGGGAATCGGAGACAAGAGGAGGATTCGAACCCGTGACTAGGAGGATACGAGCTATACAAACTCAAAGCGAAACGAAAAAGTGTCCTTGGATACTGAGCTAAGAAGAGAGATGAGAGACAGAGGTACAATTGTGCAATGGAGATAAGATTGATGGTGGTGATTGACGAGACAAAAATGTCTGTAAGGGCCCAATCACACAAAGCTTACGACCTGTTTCCGACCACCGGCGACCAGCCTGATTTACGCTGTTCCTCTGTTTATGAAACGAATTCAAAACAATGCAGTTGGAATGGGTATCCTCCGTCATGAAGATGAATATGAAATAGCTACCTGGTGGGGGTCGGAAACAGGTCGTAAGCTTGGTAAGACTGAGGCGTTAATGTCTCCTCAGTTCCCACCCTGTTCGGAACCTCTGAGTTCCACAGTGAACGCTTTACGAATGGGGACGTTCGTGTTTCCTAATACCATCCACTTCTATTCAACTGAGGGGATTTCACCGAAGGAAAAAGTAAAGATATGTGTCCTCCCATAGGTTGAAAGGTAGCATAAGACTCCAGTAAAAAACGATTATGAAAAGGTTATAAAGTTTTGAATGTGTGGAATGTCTAATTTCGCTGCAGCCACTAAACGGTACGTTTACTATGTACATATACTTTCCTGAATCTTACACTTGACCATATGTACATGTACATATACATGTACACATATGTTGTGTACATGTACTTATACATGTACACGTGTCCATTCATATATCTATGTATGCATGTATTGTACATGTATATGCAAGTCCTTATTTGTGTATGTGTAGTTCAGTGATTCAGGGATTTTTTCGAATGTTGTGGAAAATAAAATCGGTTATTTACTCATAACTACCGTGCAGAATGAGCTAGTGGTACGGCGATAAACAAAAACATCGTCAGATCAGAAGAACAAATCCCGCTGCGAACGTAAGGCATCAAAACATGTAAACAAGTTGACATTAAAGCCACAGTCACACCAAGCTTACGATTCTGTTTTCGACCACTTCCTTGGACCAGGTGGCACTTTTGTTTCTCTCATGGTTAGCGCCAAGTGGCTATTTCATGACGAGGTAGATTCTTTCGAACTGTATTGTTTAGAATTCTTTTCATAAACAGAGTAACAACGCAAATCATCCTGGCCCCCGGTGGTCGGAAACAGGTCGTAAGCTTGGTGTGACCGGGCCCTCAGCTTCAGAATCTTTTTTTATCCCACCGCCCACCCACGCAAGGCTGATTTGGCGGGTTAGGCTCTTCTTGTTTTTATGCTACTCTGCCCATACCCACAAGGCAGTGTCCACACGACCAGGTAACCTGCTTATACACCTGCTCGAGCACTCCTGTATCCGCTCACAAGGTCATCAGGATCTCCTAACTTGCCTCATTGGCCGCTCGCTCGCGCCGGGGTCCAAGGTAGACCGAGCCGAGGTCCGAAGTAGACCACGACTTCGAGAGCATGACGATGTGCAAAAAGCGGCACTACGTGAGAGGGAGAGGGAGTGGGTGTTGCGTTGCGCCCCGGTTCGAGTCCCGCTAGTTTTTCTACTTCTGGAAGAGTAACTCGTGGGTTTGTCCTTATCCTCCTACTCTTCATTCTTCTTCCGCTCCTCCTCCTCTCCTCTTTTACTTCTACTCCCCTTCTTCGTTTTCTTCCTCTTCCTCTTCCATCCCTTTCCCCGTTTTCTTTGTCTTCCTCTTCCATCCCTTTCCCCCTTCCCTTCATCCTCCTCTTCCTCCCTATCACTCTACTCTTCCCTCTCTCCCTCCTCTTCATCATCCTTCCCCTCCTCTTCCCCACCCCTCCCTTCACCTCCTCCTTCTTCTTCTCTTCCTTCTACTTCTTTTCTTCGTTTTCTTTCTCTTCCATCCCTTTCCCCCTTCCCTTCATCCTCCTCTTCCTCCCCATCACTTTACTCTTCGCTCTCCTCCTCTTCACCATCATCATCCTTCCCCTCCTCTCCCCCACCCCTCCCTCCACTTCCTCCTTCTTCCTCTCACTCCCACCTCACTCTACTCCTTTTCCCCTTCCCTTACCCCTCCTCCTCCCTCCCCGTCCCCTCCTCCTTATCCATCCCCCTCCTCTTCCTCCTCCCTCCCCCTCCTCTTCCTCTTCCCTCCCCTCCCCGTCCCCTCCTCCTCCCCGTCCCCTCCTCCCCTTACACCATCCCACCTCCTCCTCCTCTTTCCCCTACCCGTCCCTCCTCTTCCTCCCCATCCCCTCCTCTTCCTCCTGTCCCTCCCCATCTACCTCAGAGTCATGTACCCCTCCATAGCTCCTCCCACCTTCTCCTCTACATCCTCTCCCCTTACCCCCTCCCACCTCTCCTCCACCTATTCTTCCCTTTACTTTTCTTCCTTATCCTCTTTCCTTCCCCCCTCCTCCTCCTCCCCTTTTCATTTACCCATCGCCCTTTACCCTCACCCTGCTCTTCCCCTTCTCTTTCCTCTTCCTCCTCCTCCTCCTCACCCTCACTCTAGCCTTCCCTTTCCTTCCCTTTTCCTCCTCCCTTCACCCTCCTCCTCCTCCTCACCCTCAATCTACCTTTCCCTTCCCTCTTCCTCCTCCTCCTCTTCCTCCTCACCCTCCTCCTATTCTTCCTTCCTCTTCCTCCTCAGCCTCACCCTACTCTTCCTTCCTCTTCCTCCTCAGCCTCACCCTACTCTTCCTTCCTCTTCCTCCTCACCCTCACCCTACCCTTCCTTCTTCTTCCTCCTCCTCATCTTCCCTTTACCATCTTCCTCCTCCTACTCTTCCCTTTCCTCTTGCTCCTCCTCCTCTTCTCCCCCTTCCCCCTATCCTACTCCTCCTCCTCCTCTCCCTTACCCCCATCCTCCTCCTCTTCTTCCCTTTACCATCCTCCTCCTACTCTTCCCCTTCCTCTTTCTCCTTCTCCTCTTCCCCTCCCCCCCTATCCTCCTCCTTTTCCTCACCCCCATCCTCCTCCTCCTCCTCTTCCCTTTATCATCGTCCTCCTCCTACTCTTCCCCTTCCTCTTTATCCTCCTACTCTCCTCCTTCCCCCATCATCCTCCTCCTCCTCTCCCTCACCCCATCCTCCTCTCCCTCACCCCCATCCTCCTCCTCCTCCTCTTCCCTTTACCATCCTCCTCCTACTCTTCCCCTTCTTATTCCTCCTCCCTTCCCCCTATCCTCCCTCCCTCCCTTGCCATGCCCCTATAAATTGAAGTCTCGCGGCCCTTTATTATCGATACAGATCAGAGGACGGCAGCGGGAGAGACGGTGGCAGCTGGTAGCGCCTCGGAAGAGCTCCTCCTCTTCCTCCTCCTCCTCCTCCTCCTCCTCCTAAGGCCGCCTCACCCACGACAATCGGATGACACAGTGGGTATCGACTCACGAACACATTCGGGCCGCTGAAAGGGGTCTTAGATCTAACTTCGTGGGGATTAAAAGCAAAGATGAAAAAGAAAGAAAAATATACATATACATATACATACATACATAATACATACATACGTACATACATACATGTTTGTGTGTGTGTGTGTGTGTGTGTGTGTGTGCGCGAGCGTGTGTGTGTGTGTGTGTGTGTGTGTGTGTGCGCGAGCGTGTGTGTGTGTGTGTGCGTGTGTGTGTAATGCGCATTACCTGCCCAGCTACGCTTTATGGGTACAAACAGATATTATATTTTCTTTATCAAATTCGACGTTATGCAGAGCTTGATATCAAACGTGTTTATTTCAGTGCCTCTATTTATCGGCTCTGCAACTTTGTGTGACTATCGGACTGTTCAAATGTATCTTATGACATTTAGAGCTCAAATGACCATGTCAAAACATTCGATCAGCGCTCCCCAACCTTTCCCGACCATAGCACCTCCTGTTGTCATGTCTAAGCAGTCCAGCAGCCCTATCTTGTTTTTAGAAGGATAAAAGAAAGTGAAGTGTACTGATTGATGATTTATTTTCTTGATTTCTTAGACCTGAAACAAATTGACAATATTGTTTATAGAAGAACTAAGAACACCCTAGGAAAATAGAATAGCATGGAAAAGGTCAAATATGCACAACTAGGTAATCAATGATACATATTATATCAGTGTGATTTTTGTGTGCATCATTTCACTGCTTTAGATGAACGAAGTCTCGCCAATTGAATGACTCAACATTTGATTTTAATCTCTATTCCTTTGGTGCTGGGTAAGTCAGTCAGAAAAAGAAATAATAATTAAAAACAACAACAAACACGAAGATAGAAATAGAGGTAGAGATGAAGGTAGAATTAGAGGCGGAGGTGGAGAGGGAGGGGGAGATGGAGCTGTAGATGGAAATGGAGATAGCAAGAGATAGAGATAGATATAGAGATAGATAATAGAGACAGAAACAGAGACAGAGATATAGAAATAGAAGTAAAGGTAGAGGTAGAGATACAGATAGAGGTAGAAATAGAGATACAGATAGAGGTAGAAATAGAGATAGAGAAAGAGACAGAGATAGAGATAGATATGGAAATAGATGTAGGGGTAGAGATAGAAGTAGAGATAGACGTAGAGATAGAGGTAGAAGTAGAGGTAGAAATAGAGATAAAGAGACAGAGATAGAGATAGATATGGAAATAGATGTAGGGGTATAGATAGAAGTAGAGATAGACGTAGAGATAGAGGTAGAAGTAGAGGTAGAGGTAGAAATAGAGATAGAGAAAGAGACAGAGATAGAGATAGATATGGAAATAGATGTAGGGGTATAGATAGAAGTAGAGATAGACGTAGAGATAGAGGTAGAAGTAGAGGTAGAGGTAGAAGTAGAGATAGAGAAAGAGACAGAGATAGAGATAGATATGGAAATAGATGTAGGGGTAGGGATAGAAGTAGAGATAGACGTAGAGGTAGAAGTAGAGGTAGAGATAGAGACAGATAGAGAAAGAGACAGAGATAGAGATAGAGATAGATATGGAAATAGATGTAGGGGTAGAGAGAGAAGTAGAGATAGAGGTAGAGATAGAGGTAGAGATAGAGGTAGAAGTAGAGGTAGAGATAGAGATAGAGACAAATAGAGGTAGAGATAGAGATAGAGACAGATAGAAGTAGAGATAGACGTAGAGATAGAAGTAGAGGTAGAGATAGAGACAGATAGAGGTAAAGATAGAGATAGAGATAGAGACAGATACGGAGACAGAGACAGAGACAGAGACAGAGAGACAAAGACAGAGACAAAGACAAATATAGAGACAGAGGTAGAGATAGAGACAGAGACAGAGAGACAAAGACAGAGACAAAGACAATATAGAGATAGATGTAGAGACAGATAGCGAGACAGAGACAAGACAGAGTAGACAAAAGACAGAGACAAAGAAATAACACAGTGGACAAACATCTGACTCCTTCTATACCTCGAGTTTGAAGGAAGAATCGAAAATGAGAATAATATAAACAAGAAAATGCCCAATTTGCTTGTTACCTCGTTACCAGAATTACTGGAGTTTCATTTAATGTAAAGAATGAATTATTTTGGTTGGTATTATCAATAGTAGATACAAACACAGATTGAAAACATCTATGTTTAATAGTATGATTTTTATATTTGATCGCTTTAGAAGTTTTCCAATCGGCCAATGTGGTCTGTGTTGAATCTTTGTATAACAATGATATTATTCATATCATGTTCCAGTGTTCTGTTGTCAATACTACATTGGTGAAAGTTTCCTAATTCTAATTCTTCTTCATCCTCACACTACTCTTCCCTTCCCTTTTCCTCCTCCCTTCATCCTCTTCCTCTTCCTCCTCACGCTCACCCTAACATTCCTTCCTCTTCCTCCTCATCCTCTTCCTCCTCTTCTTCACCCTCACTCTACTCTTCCCTTCCCTTTTCCTCCTCCCTTCATCCTCTTCCTCCTCCTCTTCCTTCTCACACTCACCCTACCCTTCCTTCCTCCTCCTCCTCCTCCTCCTCCTCCTCCTCATTCTACTCTTCCCTTCCCTTTTCCTCCTCCCTTCATGCTCTTCCTCCTCCTCTTCCTCCTCAAGCTCACCCTACCCTTCATTCCTCCTGCTCCTCCTCCCCTCCTCCCCTTCTCCTCCTCCTCCTCCTCCTCACGCTCACCCTACCCAACCACTCTGCTTTTGAACTCTCTCCTGCATTGCTGTTGCAGTCGTTGCTGTTTTTTACTCTTACAAGAAGAGGCAGAGACACAAAGAGACAGGGCTGTAGATCGAGATAGTGATAGAGATAGATGGAGATATAGAAACACAGAGACAAAAACAGATATATAGAAACAGAAATAGGGATAGAAATATAGAGATATAAAGATAGAAATAGAGGTAGAGGTAGGAGATAGATGTCCAGATAGAGGTAAAAATGGAGATGAAGAAAGAGAGAGAGAGAGAGAGAGAGAGAGAGAGAGAGAGAGAGAGAGAGAGAGAGAGAGAGAGAGAGAGAGAGAGAGAGAGAGAGAGAGAGAGACAGAGAGACAGAGGGAAGGAGAGATAGGCAGAGAGAGAGAGAGAGACACAGACAGACAAACAGACAGAGAGAGAGAGTGAGGAGAGAGAGAAAAAGACAGATAGAGACAGAGAGAGAGAGACAGAGAGAAAGAGAGAGAGAGAGAATCGAACATCTAAACATTCCTTGGCCGCCACTCCCCAATCGTCCGTTCGTCCATGAAATCTTTCGGTTTATCCTCCAACACGGTGACGTCTATATGCAATCATTTGAGTCTAACCTAACCTAACCTAACCTAATCTAACGTAAATTTACCTATCCTAACCTAAGCTAACCTAACCTAATCTAACGTAACTTTACCTATCCTAACCTAAGCTAACCTAACCTAATCTAGCCTTTCCTAACCTAACCTAACCTAAGCAATCCACAAATTTCACTCTAACCTAACCTTACCTAAACTAAGCTAAGCTAACCTAACCTATCCTTACCTAACCTACCTAACCTAACTTAAGCAATCCAGAAATTTGACTCTAACTTAACCTAACCTAATCTAACCTAACCTTCTCTAACCTAACCTAAGCTAATCTAACCTAACCTAACCTATCCTAACCTAAGCAATCCAGAAATTTGATTCTAACCTAACCTAACCTAATCTAATTTAACCTTACCTAACCTAATCTAATCTAACCTTACCTAAGCTAAGCTAACCTAAGCTAAGCTAACCTAACCTAACCAATCTAACCTAACCTAACCTAACCTAAACTAATCTAACCTAACCTTACCTAACATAACATAACCTAAACTAACCTAACCTAACCTAAGCTAACCTAATCTAACCTGACCTAACCTAACCTACCTAAACTAACCTAATTTTCCAGAAATTTGACTCTAACCTAACCTAACCTAATCTAACCTAACCTTCTCTAACCTAACCAAAGCTAACTAACCTAACCTAACCTATCCTAACCTAACCTAACCTAACCTAAACAATCCAGAAATTTGATTCTAACCTAACCTAACCAAACCTAATCTAATCTAACCTTACCTAACCTAACCTAACCTAACCCTAAGCAATCCAGAAATTTGACTCTATCCTAATCTAACCTAACCTAATCTAACCTAACCTTACCTAACCTAAGCTAACCTAACCTGACCTAACCTAACCTACCTAAACTAACCTAATTTTCCAGAAATTTGACTCTAACCTAACCTAATCTAACCTAACCTTCTCTAACCTAACCAAAGCTAACTATTCTAACCTATCCTAACCTAACCTAACCTAACCTAACCTAGCCTAACCTAAACAATCCAAAAATTTGATTCTAACCTAACCTAACCAAATCTAATCTAATCTAACCTTACCTAACCTAACCTAACCTGAGCAATCCAGAAATTTGACTATATCCTAATCTAACCTAACCTAACCTAACTTAACCAAACTAAGCAATCCAGAAATTTGACTCTAACCTAACCTAACATAACCTAATCTAACCTAACCTTACCTAACCTAACCTAACCTAAGCATTCCAGAAATTTAACTCCAACCTAACCTAACCTAACCTAATCTAACCTAACCTTACCTAACCTAACCTAACCTAAGCAATCCAGAAATTTGACTCTAACCTAACCTAACCTTACCTACCTTAACCTAAAGTAACCTAACGTAACCTAACCTAATCTAACCTTACCTAACTGACGTGACCTAACCTAACATAATCTAACCTAACCTAATCTAACCTAACCTAATCTAACCTTACCTTAACTGACCTGACCTAACCTAATCTAATCTAACCTAACTTAATCTAACCTTTCCTTAACTGACCTGACCTAACCTAACCTAATCTAACCTAACCTAACCTTACCTGACCTAATCTAACCTAACGTATCTTAACCTAACCTAACCTTATCTAGTCTAATCTAACCTAATCTACCCTTTCCTTAACTGACCTGACCTAACCTAACCTAATCTAACCTAACGTAATCTAATCTAACCTAATCTAACCTTACCTTAATTGACCTGACCTAACCTAACCTAATTTAACCTAACCTAACCTAATCTAATCTAACCTAACCTAACTTCATCTAACCTTACCTTAACTGACCTGACCTGACCTAACCTAGCCTAATCTAACCTAACCTAACCTTACTTAACCTAACCTTACCTAACCTTGTGTTGAGTTGTCTTGTCTTGTGTTGAGTTGTCTTGTCTTGTGTTGAGTTGTCTTGTCTTGTGTTGAGTTGTCTTGTTTTGTGTTGAGTTGTCTTGTGTTGAGTTGTCTTGTGTTGAGTTGTTTTGTGTTGAGTTGTCTTGTGTTGAGTTGTCTTGTGTTGAGTTGTCTTGTGTTGAGTTGTCTTGTGTTGAGTCGTCTTGTGTTGAGTTGTCTTGTGTTGAGTTGTCTTGTCTTGTTTTATTGCACTCTTTTTGGTTCCACCTCAGTTACCCGCCTCCCTACCGTTGCTGCCGCTGCATCAAGACAAATTCTTCCCCCACGTATCTCTCGGACATTCCAGCATCTCCACTCCCTCCACTCCCACCTCCCTCCCTCCACTCCCACCTCCCTCCCTCCCTCCCTCTCCTTCCCCTCCTCCCTCTCCTCCTTCCCTCTCCTCCCTAACCTGTTAGGAAGCTCTACTAGAGTCTAACTCCATGATCCGCCCCCTGAGATTATGATTTATATTTCCAAATAAGGCGTGGTGTGGTGTGGTGGTGGAGGTGGGTGGGTGGGTTTGTTTTTGTTTTTTGTAAAATAATTAAAATTGCCCAGAGACATCTAGACCAATAAGGACTATCGCCGCATCTGTCTAAGAATTAGTTATGCCTCCCCTCCCCCTCCCCCCTTCCCCTCCTATCTCCCTCCCCCTCCTCCTTTCCCTCCCTTCCCCTCCCCCTTCCCTTCCCCCTCCCCTTCCCCCCTCCCTTTACCTTTTTCCGTTTGTTTATATTTACAGTATGTGAGGTTTACATTAACGAACCTTATTAATGTTTTATAAGCAAGAGATTACATCGGCGGAACAAGACGAAAATGTTCATTGGAATCTAAGGCCTAAGGCCCAAGGTCCAACCCTGATCTCTTACTCTCTCCCTCCCTCCCTCTCCCTCCATCCATCCCTCCTTCTCTCCATCTCTACCTCTCTCTATATCTAGTATAATCATCCTCTCATATGGTAGCCCAAAGTATTGGATGACATTAAATGATCTTGTGTAAAATAGGTGAAGCTACGGCGGTCAAGTTAGATCAAGGTTTTTAGTATAAATATTAAATAACGCATTTTATAAGATCGAGTTGCTGGTCAGTTTTGCTGAAGAAAAGAAAACGTTCATCCTTGAATTTAACCAAAGAGTACATAAATCTTCCTTAACGTCTCTAGAAAAATAAATAAATAAATAAATGAATACATAGACAAATAATGTATAAATACAGTGATAAATACATAAATACAAGATTAAGTAAATGAATAAACAAATAAACAAATAAATAATAAGTGAATAATAGATAACTGAATGAATAAAAAAAGGAATAGACAAATAAACAGATAAATAGTTAAATAGAAAAAATAAAACAAATAAATAAGTAGATAAACAAATAGGCAATCCATCCCTGTTAACCAGAATAAAACGTTAAAATTTTCGAACCTGCTCCAGTACGCGTCAGACCGGCTGCGTCCGAAGCCGTCGCAAAACGTCGACATTTTCCACGAGATCGTCGCGTGGCACAGTCGTACGAACTACCTGGGTGCATTTCCACACTCCTCCTCCTTCTTCTTCTTCTTCTTCTTCTTCTTCTTCTTCTTCTTCTTCTTCTTCTCCTCCTCCTCCTCCTCCTCTTCCTCCTTCGCCTCCTACTCTTCTTCAGGGCCCTCACATGGGCGTGGGGGCGGCTCATTTAGTGGGGCGGCAGTTCTAGTCTGCCCACAATGCTAAAAAAAATATCTATAATAAAAAGAAGGTCAAAGGATCCTAGAATACTTTACCGTAATACACGAATTTTGCGTTAGAATCAACAGAATATGAAATCTTTCCCCCTTTATCCTTTCTGCAATTGGGACATTGAATGACATTTTTAAAACCTGTTTAATTATTTCGCAAGACAATGTCCGTAATAGGCAATAAGAAATGGTGGAAATGGGAAGGGGGGAAGGGGGGAGGGGAGGGGGAAGGGGGATGGGGAAGGGGAAGGGGAGGGGGAGGGGAGGGGGAGGGGGAAGGGGAGGGGGAGGGGAGGGGGAGGGGGAAGGGGAGGGGAGGGGGAGGGAAGGGGGAGGGGAAGGGGAGGGGGAAGGGGAAGGGGAGGGGGGAAGGGGGAGGGGGGAGGAGGAGGGAGCATCTTGCCCCGGGGCGGTACTTACATGTAAGGGTTCTTCTCTTCGTCCTCTCCTCCACCTCCTCCTCATTCTTCTCCTCCTCCGCCTCTTCTTCATTCTTCTCCTCGCTTCTCTTCTTCCTCATCACTCTCTTTATCCTACCCTACCTCTTCATTTTTTTTTGCATCATCATCATCATCATCATCTACCTCATCTACCTTCTCTTCTTTCGTCCTTTGGTTAGCCTCGTACATTTACGTCTACCTCCACTGACTGCTTCTTGTTATGATAATTATATACGTCTTCAACTTCGACATATCTTTCTTTGGCCCAGTCGTGCAACGTAGCGGTCATAGGCTGGTTCTCGGCCAATGAGCGTTGTTCCAGGCGAGCGTGTGCTTCTGAGTCGCGTGGCTGGAGTGTGGACCACGACTTGTCTCAGAGAGTGACGGAGAGGCGGAGGGTAGGACAACTAGAGCCCACGCCCGTCAATTTTCTTCTTTCTTTTTCTTTTTTTCCCAACTAATCAGAATCGGTTGGAGGTAAAGTGCTCAGATCGTAAAGGAATGATCTCCATATTTTGATATCTGATCGGAAATCTCTCCCCACGCCTGTCCATTTTCTTCTTTTTACTTTTTTTTCCAACTAATCAGAATCGGTTTGCGGTAAGGTGTTCAAATTATAAAGGAATGATCTCCATATTTTATCTGTTTGGGAATCTCTCCTCACGCTTGTCCATTTTCATTTCCTTTTTACTTTTTTATCCAACAAATCAGAATCGGTTTGCGGTAATGTGCTCAAATTATAAAGGAATGATCTCGATAGTTTGATATCTGGTCGGAAATCTCTCCAACAAGTGTCGTATTAATAACAGGGATGGGAGAAAAAGCGACTAGACAATCATCCTTACTCTGCCCTTTAATTCCATATCCCCCGATTTTGACTTGTCATTTTGATTTGAAGTTTAGTAAAGACACTTCTATAGTTCCTTCGCTCCCAAAAGATTATAGTTTTTATTCTCACCTTGCCATGGCCAACCCGACCATGCCGCTGGATTCTCTGGTTGAAGACCCAAGGAGAGGGCGGAGCCTTCAGCTCGACAGGTTTGGCGAGCTGTGACGTCATAACAGGTTTGGAGCTTATATCTTCTATCTGCTACAAGAGGGCTGTTGTGGCAATTGAATGAGTAATCAGAGAGATAGTAGATCCTGTGTTAGAATGGAAAATGGATAGAGCGAGTGGTATGAGATAAAGGTGGGACTGCGTCAGATATGCGTCATGTCGCCATGGCTGTTCAATGTGTCCATGGACGGGGTGGTACGGGAGGTAAAGGCGATGGTAATGGGCAACGGACTGGAGATTGTTAAAGAAAATGGAGAGAAGTGGGAGGTGAGCCAGTTGTTGTTTGCTGACGACACTGCGCTTGTAGCAGCCTCAAAGGAGGGATTAAGGAAGTTAGTGACGGAGATTGGGAAGGTATGCGATAGGTAGGAGAAAGTTGAAGGTAAATGTGGGCAAAAGTAAGGTGACGAGATGTCCAAGGGAAGAGGATGGCAGTGAGTTGGAAATGAGTCTAAAAGGAGAGAGGCTGGAAGAAGTGGATAGCTTTAGGTATTTGGGGTCGCATGGGGAGGTAGATTGTAGATTGAGAGACGCAAGTAAATGCCTTGGGGGATTAAAAAGTGTTATGAGAAATAGGCAATTAGGAATGAGTGCAAAGAGGAAATTGTATAAAGGGGTGATTGTGCCAACGGTATTGTATGGGGCAGAGACTTGGAATTTAAGAGAGGCAGAGAAAAAATTCAAACGCGTTTGAGATGAAATGTCTGAGAAGTATGATAGGGGCTACAAGGTTGGATAGAGTGAGAAACGAGGAGGTGAGGAGGAGAGTGGGAATGGAAATGGAGATGGCAGATAGTGCTGATGAAAGACTATTGGGATGGTTCGGACACATGGAAAGAATGAGTAAAGAAAGATTAGTAAAAGAGGTATTGCAGGCAGAGATGGAGGGAGAGAACTTGAGGGGACGACCATGGATGAGATGGATGGATGGGGTAAAAGGGGCGTTGAGAAAGAGGGGAATGTCTGTCGAGGAAGGAAGGGAGAGGGCAGGAGATAGGGATGAGTGGAGAATGAGTGTGTATGGATGATATTGTTATGCAAGGAAGGGAGGGATGGAGAAGGGGGGAGTAGGGGGCGCTTATGTGTAAATGATATTTTGACGCAGCGTGAAGGGATTTCTCCCCGTCTTCTCTTTTTCTGCACGAGAGTACGGGGAGGGGGGGGGAGAGTCGCCCATTTAAGTGAAGTGGCCTCGCTGTACAGTAGATGTAGTGTGTCTTGCTGCATTACGTTTGATCCAGGGTAATTGGCGGATGCGGGGATGACCTGTCATCCATGAGGAGCTGAGATGGAAGGAGTGGTGGAGGGGGTGGCGGAAGGGAGTGGAATGGGTGGGAATAGATACGTGCCTGTGACTTAGCTTCCTCCCTTATAAGGGAGAAAATGCTTTTGGTATATATATATATATATATGTATATATATATATATATATATATATATATATATATATATATGCGTAAATAACCACTAGGAAAAAGTAAACTAACGAAGCAGAGCGCTTTCGTGTAATTACATCTTCAGTATCTGCACTGAAGATGTAATTACACGAAAGCGCTCTGCTTCGTTAGTTTACTTTTTCCTAGTGGTTATTTACGCATTTGTGAACACACGCTCCTAGTGTTTTTATTGCATATATTATATATATATATATATATTATATATATATATACACGCACACACAAAAAAAACTATTGTCGTTGAATACCTCTCCCTTCATTATAACAAAACATGACCTCTTTCTCTCGTGAACCCACAAGAACATGTTCTCGTCATTCAAGTGAACTCTGTTCTTCTGTTGCATCCAACCGACTTCACGGGTCCACAGGACGTTGACAAGTTATTCCGGGAAAAGGAGAAGAGTATTCGACGACACAGATAAAAAGATGAGCAATTTTTCCTCAAAGATCGAAATAATGAAACAAAAAGAAGGACTTAGTTTCAGGGTCTGATGGTCTTCTTCGCCTCAACAAGCAGAGCTGAATTTTTGGTCAAATGGGCTCGACGAAACTGGTTTCTCGGTCGCGCGTTTGCTAGATATTTTCTTTTGTTCAAGAATCATTAGTTACGCCTTTGATGTGGGCGATTGGAGAAATCTCACTCGAGCCAGAGCGACAGAGAGAGAAAAAAATAGATGACCTAAGGATAATTTACCACAAGAAGAACAAGTAAAGATAAATAGCAAACGAATAAAAAGAATCTATAAAAAAAAAGATGAATAGATTAGTAGGTATATATATATATATATATATATATATATATATATATATATATATATATATATATGCATATATATATATATATATGTATATATGTGTGTATATATATATATATATATATATATCATTACAATGAATGGCAAGCTTGTTACGACAGAGCTTCTTGTCGTATTTTTCTCTCTTTCTTAGAGTAATCTTGCCTTCTGTAGGCAGTAACCTTAATAAATCTCCGTATGTCATGTTGTGGAATAACATACATAATTTATGAAAAAAGCCATCGACGTTATCAATAAGGATCTCGCACTCAAGGCGCTTTTCATGTTTTTGGGGGGGCTTCATGATATGACAGTTTAGTCCAAAATTGAGGAGTTCTTCTTGATCGGCAGTCAAGGTCTTATCAGTGAGGTTTGTGTAGCCTTTTAAGGGACGGGCATATTTAAGCTGTCCTCCATTGAGATGTACTAGCTTTTTCCGGTTATTATTAATGATAGCTTGTTCATGAGAGTCCATCATTACCTTATAAGCGGATTCAGCTTTATTTTTTATTTCTTCGTCTATGTCA
The DNA here is from genome assembly GCF_046742065.1 of Oratosquilla oratoria. Classification (NCBI taxonomy): domain Eukaryota; kingdom Metazoa; phylum Arthropoda; class Malacostraca; order Stomatopoda; family Squillidae; genus Oratosquilla; species Oratosquilla oratoria. The sequence continues at coordinate 39,656,937 of NC_134796.1, forward strand.
CAGTTGTTCCATAGTCTTAAGGCTTCTTTGGCTTCCCCTTTCTAACCAAACAACTAGAAGGGGAAGCCAAAGAAGCCTTAAGACTATGGAACAACATGACATACGGAGATTTATAAGGTTACTGCCTACAGAAGGCAAGATTACTCTAAGAAAGAGAGAAAATACGACAAGAAGCTCTGTCATAACAAGCTTGCCATTCATTTTAATGAAGTATGCTTGAGGGACCTCCTGCCCATTTACACTATGAATATATATCCATATAGATATATATATATATATGTATATATATATATATATATATATATATATATATATTTATCAGCAGCGCGGATACGAGGGGAGGGGGCAGGGCCTCCCCCCCCCCAACGCCCCGGTTATCCGGGGATAAACACTTTTTTGTACGATTTTTTATTTTAATTATATTTGTGAATTATATATGATTTCACATACAATTACGAGCAAAGCAGACTTAGGTTTCTGGACCAATCTTCAAGCCAACAGCATTATTCTTGGGGTTAAAATATCGGCGCGTTTCAAGTTATCGGTTATCGGTTCAGCCCCCCACCCCACCCCCAAATAAGATTCCTGGATCCACGCCTGTATATCAGTGCTTTGTCTTTGAATATCTTTAAATTTATCCCACTAAGTGTCCTTCACATAGAAAACGTAAAAGAAAGCTGCTCAAAGAAAACGTCATGTTTGATGACGTCATTTGTTTTGACAAATCCTTCACCGATTTAAAAACAATTGTATCGCTGGGTTGAATAGCGAAAATTTGTCGTCAGGAATTTAAGTGTTTAACTCATGTTAGTATTATTTGACGATCGTAAAAGTCGTCTTGATAATGTGATTAATTATTAATATAAAATATTTGCAGTTTTGATAGTGTATAAGCACTTAAATTTAATATTTGTTTTGGTCTGAGCAGAAAAAACCAGTCTCGGCTACAGGTTGCACTAAATAAGTTCAAAGTTGTAAGTTCATATGATTCATGCTAAATTTACCTCAACGTAGTCACATTGGTATAGAAGAATTTAACAGAGTAGGAATGTTACCTGTAAAATATCGTGTCCAGTAGCTAAAACTAAATCATGTTTACAGTAACAATGTCGTTCATAATTCTGCTCCTTCATGTGTGAGCTGTAATTTTACGTTATCCGCTGAGAACCGAGCCCGGAACAGTCAAGGGTCTTTTGTTGTAACTCACAGGTGTTCAACTATGGAACTCACTACCTCACCTGTGTCCATTAAGCAGTCAAATAGCAAGGTTACTTTCAAGAAAAAAGTCAAGGACTACTATAAGTATTTGTCTCAGCTATGGACTGAAAACAGCCTAGATTTTATGTACTAGCCTAGTGAGGGGTACCAGACTCCATGAGTAATACCATCCAAATCTGCATTCACTCATAACTGTTCTGACCTTCCCTTTTGTCTTTCAGAGGTTTAGCTTAGTATAACGATGATGTTCAAAACTGGTTTCCACCTTTGTTTCGCTTGTCATAGTATGGTATATGTCTCAGGTATGGTCTGAAAACAGTTATGATCTGATCATAATACAAGCCTGGTGAATCAAGGCACCAGGCAACAAGGTAATTGGACCTTTCCCTCGATCTCCTTGTTGTTTTACTCATACAAGTACTGGTCCCCTGTACCCTTCTTCTGGTGCTCATACTAATGTGTAATTGCCCACTCTGTCCTGAGGTACAGGTAAAATTTGGAATTAATTAATAGGTGACCCTAGCTGCAATGTAGCATTCACTCTAACAACAACATGTTGATATTGTTGGTGGCCTGCTACCTTCTATCCCACGGTACTTAATATTTACTCTTGCCCTGGGATGGTGTCTTGCGACACTGCTTCTGACCCAGGGCAGCGGACAAGGTGCAGGGATGACCCGTCATTCAGGAGGTGCTAAGATAAGAGGGAGGGTGGAGGGGTGTGGAGTGTATTCAGGGATGGAATGGGTGGGAATGATTTTATGCCTTTTTCTTTTTGGCTACCCCCCTTGTAAGGGGGAAAAAGCCTTGGTATATGTATGTATGTACCCTGGGATGGACTCCCCCTTTATTGTCCTACACTTACTGATACGGCTGTAGAATAATGTAGTATATCATTAATGATACTACACTGATATGCTACTCGTACTGTTTTGGTAAATATTAAGTTTCTCTTAGCATTACTTTGTTGTTCCTGATGCATAATGCAGTGTTCCTTATTGTGATGGTGCTGAAGTTTTGGTCTCAATATCCTGTGTTATGAACATTTTAGTAGTATTAGCAAATCTATAATAATGTTTTAAGTGTCATATGTGTACTGATTGGTATTACTCATGAATGTCTCTGGTCCCCTTAACCCCTACATATGTTGTCTGTAACCTAGTGTAGAAAATCAGTCTATTGATGACCACATTGAAGAATTACAAAGGCAGAACATGCCAACAGGAGACTTTTTGTTCCATAACTAGGTCGGATGCAAAAAAGATATTATAATAATGATGAATAAATAAATAAGTAAATAAAAGACATAATATAAATAACAATAAATAGATAATAAATAGATTGATAAAGTGAAACTGGTCAAACAGTGATATGAGGGTGTTGATATAGAGTACCGGTAATCATATATGCAAACTATCATGCACCAATATATCATATATTGCAGAAGACCTGTACTTGGTTGTAGAGTGTTAGGTTTCTCATCCTTTCCACATAGACCCGCTTGAAGCATATCATCATCATCATCGTCATCATCTTCTTCTTCTTTCTTTCTTCTGCTTTTTCATCTGCTTCTCTTTCTGCAAGAACTCCTCCTCCTCCTCCATTTTAAAGGACCATCATGAACAAAAGGAGTATTGATGTCAGATTTCTATACATGTTAACAACATGAAAGTGTTAAAGATTGTATCTAATGAAGATATTACAAGATTAAGGGCACCAGTAGGTCAAACAGAAGCTGTATATAGATTACAAAACATCATATGATAATTGTATGGATTTTCAAAAAGTACATCAATGTAAGAAGGAGAATATTAGTGATGTCCATATACATTTAGAAAATTATCTAATTTGTGGAATGAATATATACTAGGCTCATGGGTTGGTAGTAGTCAGCATGCAAATGCATTTGTATGTATTTACCTAGTTGTACCTAGTTGTAATATACGGGAGGGGAGCTATGCTCGTGGTGACCCGTCTTTGTATCTCTCCGCATCAAGTTTTATCTTAAAATCTTGTATAGTGTTAGCACATACTGTTTTGTTGTCTAATTTGTTCCATGTATTTATCGCTCTGTGTGGGAAACTGTTCCTTTTCAAGTTTTTTCTATAACTATCCTTTTTCAATTTTTTTCCGTGTCCTCTTGTTTTACCGTTGTCCCACATTAATAGGTCGTTCCTGTCTAAAACTTCCATTCCTTTCATTATTCTGTAGATAGTTAGCAAATCTCCTCTTTCTCTTCTTTGTTCCAGAGTTGGTAGGTTCAATTTGGATAGTCTTTGCTCATATGTTAGTTCGGCGAGTGTCGGTGCTAGTTTTGTTGTCGCTCTTTGTAATCTTTCTAGTTTCTTAATATTCTTTTTGGTACTGGGTGTCCAAAGTGATGCTGCGTACTCGAGTTTTGGTCTTATTAGTGTAGTAAGTATTTTCCTTATCATTTCTTCGTCCATATAGGTAAATGCCACTTTGATTGCTCTCAATAAGTTGTAGGTTTCTCCGAACATCTTGTTTATATGCTTATCTGGTTTCATGTCCTTTCCAATCATCACTCCAAGATCTTTTTCATAGTTAGTTTTATTTATTTTTTCTTCCCCAATTCTGTAATTTTTTATATTCTATTTTTACTCTTTCCAAATTCCATTATGCTGCATTTCTTAATATTGAATTTTACTTCCCATTTTTGAGTCCAATTCCATATTGTGTCCAGATCTTGTTGCAATGAGTTGCAGTCCTCTTCCGTTTTTACCTTCTTAAGTAATTTTGCATCATCTGCAAAAAAATTTATATAGCACGCCTTCATTCATGTCATTAACGTATACAGCGAACATGATCGGTGCCAGTACTGATCCTTGCGGGACCCCGCTTTTTACTTCTTCCCAGTTGGAGAATTTTTCTCTAATTACAACTCTCATTTTCCTCCCAATCAGAAAGTCTTCCATCCATTCCAATAATTTTCCTCTGATGCCACCTTTTGACTCTATCTTATTTATTAGTTTCCTATGAGGTACCTTATCGAATGCCTTTTGCAGGTCCAGAAAAGCACAGTCTGCCCATCCATCTCTTTCTTCTATTATGTCTACTAATCTTGAGTAAAAGCAAATCAGATTTGTTGTACAGGATCTCCCTTGTCTAAATCCAAATTGATTTGGGTTCAGTATAGATTTTTCTTCCAGGTACTTAACCCATCTGTTTTTGATCACTCTTTCACAAATTTTTGCTATTGTGCTTGTTAGTGAGACCAGTCTGTAGTTAGATGGATCTTCCTTATCACCTCCCTTATAAATTGGTACAATGTTTGCTTTTTTCCAGTCCAATGGTACTTTTCCTTCTTTAATTGATGATTTAATTATATCATATATTTTGTCAGTTAATTCTTCCATGCATTCTTTCAGTATCCAGTTTGCTATTCCGTCTGGGCCATGTGATTTTCTGACATCCAGGGTTTTAATTTGATCACTGATTTCTTTTTGTGTTACGTTTATTTCTTTCATTGCTGGGGATAATTCTCTCTAACTTCACTGTTAGGCAATTTTTCTATTGTGAATACTGATCTGAAGTGGTTGTTCATTATTTCAGCCATTTCCAGTTCTTCTGTAAATTCTTTTTTATCTTGGCGCAGTTTTTCTATTTCTTGTTTGTTTTTCAGTTTTCCATTTACATATTTGGATTCTATATTTTGTGTAATTCTTTACAGATACATGTACAGAAAGGAAAACTACCTAATAGGCATCCTTGTATAAATTGCTGACAACTCTGAGAGAGATGATAATGGGAGAGGAGGAAGAGGATCAAACTGGTGGGGAAGAGGTGGAGGAGGATGAAGAGGAAGTTGGAGAAGTAACAGAGGATGGAAAGAAAGAGGACAGGAGAAGTGGTAGAGCAAGTGGAGGTAAGTATGGAAGCTGTTTTTGTTAGAGGATGACAAATTGATACTTTAGTTTGGAATAATACTAAAGAAATTTATTATAGATGGTTAAACTTACTGTTATTATCATTATTGCTGCTATTATTATTGTTAATTTATTTTATGTATTTATATATTCATTTATTTGTCTTATTTTTTTTTTTTTTTTTATTTCAGGTAGCAACTTTTTCTTATCTTCCACCTCACTGAAACTCTTCACAAGGTTCTGATGTTGGAAGTGATACTCGGCCACAAGGTTCCACACAACATCAGCATCATATTACTTCAGTGTTACTACTAATCCCCTGTCCATACAGTGGGTGGAAGTTGTATATAAAACAGGGTAGGTTTTCTTGTATTGATTTATTTGAAGAAGAAAAATTATGAAATGTTATATGTTGTATATACTAACTCCAACTATACCAGGTGCATATACAGAGTCTAGGATAAGGTGAATGGATAGAAGCAGAAGAAAGGATAGTGAACAATAGAATGAAGAGGTGAGTGAGGCATTGGCCATAAAGAAGAATGGATAGGAGGAAGAAATGATTGTGCATATGAGAGATGTAAAGTGTAGGAAGCAAAGAAAATGGCAAGTGAAGACTGAAAATATTAACTTTTAATATATAGGATATGATATTCTGTATTGTTACTGTTGACCAATTTTTCAATTATAGAGGTGATAAAAGAGAGATTTAAGGAAGGCAGCAGAAGTGAAGGATAGTTAAATTTCAGGAATGATCAGCATTACTCTGAGCAGAGATTTGTCTCCAGTCATAAACATAAGAACATAAGAATGAAGGAGACTGCAAGAGACCATAAGGCCTACACTAGGCAGCTCTGTATCCATCACCACCTGCCATCCCCATCCATAAAGTTGTCTAATCATTTCTTAAACCAACTGATAGTTTCAGCGCTTACTACATGGTTACTAAGTTTATTCCATTCGTTGACCACCCTTAGTATACCAATTCTTGCTAATTTCCTTTTTAAATCTAAATCTGTCCAGTTTATAACCATTACTGCAAGTCCTGCCCTGTTGTTTTAATATGATAATGCAAAAAACAGATAGATTTGTTAGATTTAGTTGATAACATATGATAAATTTATCTCGATTTGATAATGCAGTTGCCTGTGCAGCTGCAGATGGCATCTCCAGCTGCAATGGAGTGGCTGCATAAGAGAAGAGACACTGTTCAACCCTGGACACTCTTTGTTAATACAAGCAAATTCAAGGTGAGTGCAAAATATTTTGTATAAAAAGGCATTTCAAAAAAATGTACTACCTCTGCCTTATACTGTAGTTTTCCCATGCATATTTACCCACAAGAAGTGAGCTATGCTCATGGGGTCCTGTTATATATGTATTTACCTAACTGTAGTATACAGGAAAGGGGCAATGCTTGTTGGTTCCCGTCTCCTACTCTCCAATATAACATACTTCTCAAAATCATTTACAGTTCTAACTTAATCTGTGTCCTTAATTTCAATTATCATATATAGATTTGAATTCATGTTTGTCTGTCAGTCTTATGTATACAACCTCCAAAATAGTTCTGCCATATCACTTTCTTCTCCCTAGTTCCATGTGGGTGGGGGTGGGTATTAGCTCCTTGACAGTTGGTATGCCTAATAAGGCTATTTCTACTGCAATCCTTGGACCAACAATTCTGTTAGGGTTTTAACAGGGTAGAATGTAGAGGAAGGAACTTGGACCTAGGATCGTTGTATCTACCTCCCCGTCCACTGTGGCCGACTCCCTCTAGGCTGAGCTTGGGGGTCATTTTGGTTCCCTGTTCCAATTTACCCAATACCTCACTCATGCATTGAGGGGAGCCAGGGCTCCTGTGGGGTTCACTTAGACACTGCTTAGGCCAATAGTACAGCCGCCAGAGGCCCAAAAGCGAAAATCGGGAGAAAAGCCCCCCTCCCAATATTGGAGGGGTGCCACGACCAACCCCTTGGGCCCAGGCTCCTCGCGTCTACCGCGCTATCCACTGTGATAGACTCTCACCTAGTATTTACCTAGTTGTATTTTACGGGAAGGGGAGCTATGCTCGTGGTGTCCCGTCTTCATATCTCATTTTATCTAAACTATTTTTAAATTCATGTATTGTTTTTGCACACACCACTTTCTCATCTAACTTGTTCCAACTGTCTATTACTCTGTGAGGAAAGCTGTTCTTTTTCACATCTCTTCTATAGCCGTCTTTCTTGATTTTCTTTCCGTGCCCTCTTGTATTTCTATCATCCCATTTTATCAGATTCTCTCTATCAATAATTTCTATGCCTTTCATGATTCTGTAAATAGCTATCAAATCTCCTCTCTCTCTCTTCTTTGCTCTAGTGTCTGTAGTTCAAGTTTTGCTAGTCTCTCTTCATATGATAGTTTTGAGAGTGTTGGTGCCAATTTTGTAATTGGTCTTTGTATTCTTTCAAGTTTTTTTATACATTTTTTTGTACTTGGTGACCACATCGTTGCAGCATATTCCAATCTTGGTCTTATCAGAGTGATTAGAATTTTCTTCACCATTTCTTCATCCAGGTATGTAAATGCCACTTTAATTGTTCTTATTAAATTATAAGTTTCTCCAAAAATCTTATTTATATGTTTCTCAGGTGACATATTATTCATAACAATGACTCCCAGGTCCTTCTCATTTTCTACTTTTTTTATTCCTTCTTCTCCCAATTTATATGATCCTGTTATTGTTTTTGCTTTTTCCAAATTCCATTATACTACACTTTTTAGTGTTGAACTCCATCTCCCACTTCCTACTCCATTCCCATACTTTATTTAGATCACTCTGTAGTGACTCACAATCTTCATCCGTGTTCACTTTTTTTAATAGTTTTGCATCATCTGCAAAGAAGCTCATATAACTTTTAATTTCTTCATCCATATCATTAATATATATAGCAAACATTATTGGGGCCAGAACTGTTCCTTGTGGAACACCGCTTATTACGTCATCCCATTTTGAGTGTTTGTCTCTTATCACTACTCTCATTTTTCTTTCTTGCAAAAAGTCTTCCATCCATTTAAGCAGTTTGCCCTGTATTCCTCCTTCAGTTTATAATTTCTTAAGCAACTTCTTATGTGGTACTTTGTCAAAGGCTTTTTTTAGGTCTAGAAATGCACAATCAGCCCATCTATCTCTTTCTTGTATTATATCTATTAGCCTTGAATAGAAACATATTAAATTAGTGACGCATGATCGTCCTTGTCTGAATCCAAATTGCCTTGGATTTAGCATGCTGTTTTTTTCTAAATATTTTACCCATTTACTTTTGATAATTCTTTCACAAGTTTTTACTATTGTACTTGTTAGAGAGACTGGTCTATAGTTGGTAGGGTCTTCTTTATTACCTCCTTTATATATAGGTACTATATTTGCTTTTTTCCAATCTTCTGGAACTTTTCCTTCTTTCAAGGAACTATTTATTATGCTATGTATTTTGTCTGCCAGTTCATTTCTGCATTCTTTCAAAATCCAGTTTGCTATTTCATCTGGTCCATGTGATTTTCTAACATCAAGATTACTCAAGTGTTTCATTATTTCATTCTTTGTTACTTCTATTTCTTTCATAGGGGGGACTTTCTCTTTCCATTTGATCTCATCCGGTTGTATATTCTCCCTTGTAAACACTGATTTAAAATGCTTGTTCATAATTTCCGCCATTTCTATTTCCTCTGTGTATTCAACTCCTCCTTGTCTTAATTTCTCCAAGTCTTGTTTGTTTTTTCAGTTTGTTGTTTACAAATCTGTAGAATAGTTTTGGTTGATCTTTACATTTTGCTATGACATCTTTTTCATATTTTCTCTTTTCTTCTCTGCATGCTTGTACATATTCATTTCTATAACAAGTATATATTTTCCATTTTTCAGGTCTTTTGTATTTCTTCAATTTGGTCCAAGTTTTGTCTCTTTTGTCTTTTAACACTCTACAACTTTTGTTGTACCAGCACTTTACATATTCTTTTTCTTGTTTTTGTCTTGGGACATACTTTTCCACTCCTTTTTTTATAAATTTTTGTCAAAATATTCCATTTCTCTTCTACTGTTGTATCTTCTTTGTGTATTCTTTCCCAGTTTTCATTTTGAAAGAATTCTCTTATTTTATAAAAAAAAAAAAAATTTCATACATCAATCTTCCTTTTCTATATTGTTCATTTCTTTTCATGTATTTTTTCTCATTTAGTCCTAGTTCTATCAATATGTGGTCACTTTTACTTATTGGTGCCTGGTATTCTATCTTTTCCACTATTTCAGGTTCTGATGTGATTATTAGGTCTAGTCTCGATGGTTCTTCTTCATTTCTATACCTAGTGTTCTCTTGGATCCATTGTGTCATTGTGTGGTCAATAATCATCTCAAGTAGAACATTTCCCCATGAGTCTTCTCCACCCTTTACAGTCATCTCTTCCCAGCAGATTTCTTTGCAATTCAAGTCACCCATCATAACTATTCTTCCTCCATCTTCCATTATCTTGTTTAGTGTTATTTTTGTGTCTTCTAACATACTTTTATGTTCACTCTCTTCCCACGAAGCTGTTTTTGGGGGCACGTAGTTTATTACAAACTTTCTGCTCTTCTTATCTCTGTCTTCTACTTCTATCATAATCATCTCTATTCTTTCCATATGTGACACTCTTCACGTTTATATCCTTCTTAGTCAGGAACATAACTCCACCCCCTTGTTTTATCTCTGTTTCTAATCCAATAATTATATGTATTGTGTCCTATGCTGTTGGGTGGTAGTGGACCTTTTAATTTTGTCTCAACAATTCCCATTATGTCCGGTTCAATTTCCTTCAGATGCTCGTTCAGTTCATTCAGTCCTGTTATTAATCCATCTATATTTGTGTAGGACACTTTTAACTTTCTGTTATTTCCATTGTATTCTCTGTTTCTTTTTTGTTTCTGTTATGGTCCATTTCCTCAATTTCATATTCACTACTCTGCAGTAGAATTCTTGTTTTTCTGACTCCGTTCTGGTCTTGTTTTTTTCTTTAGCTTCTTTCCTTTTCATTTTTTCTTCCTCTCTTTCCTCTTTATTCATTTCTCTTTTTATCCATACCTTTTTATATTGTTCACTTGCTGCTAGCTTCCCTGTTTTTGCTAAGATATTCTCTGCTGTTGTTTGTGATCTGAATTTAATCTTAATTTGTCTGGTCTTATCTGTACTATACTTTCCGAGTCTAAACTTCTTTTCAATTTGTTTCATTATTTCAGGTTCATCTTCCTGAACTAATTCTAGTAATCTGCTTACTTTTTCATTTTCCTCATTGATTCTTGTGGTTCTATCTGGGTTATGTTTCTCTTCCATTCCTAATATAATTATACATTTCTTTTTATCTGCTAAGTCTCTTACAATATTCTCCTTCTGTCTCATCACTTTGATAACTGAGTCTTCAGGTTGTTCTTTCATTTGCTGTTTAATTATATCAGTAAATGCAACTTTACTGTTTTCCTGTATTTTCCTCCACCCCTGTGCTTCTTTTGCTATGGCCTCTTTATTGTCTTTATTGTTCCTTTTTAATTCTTCATTCTCCTCTTTTACTTCTTTTAACTGTCTTTTTAGTTCTTCTATTTCATTAGTTAAGTTTTTGTTCACCTTCTCTAGTTCTTCCAATCTTTCAACCCTTTGTGCAATTTTTGACATTCTACTGAACCTAATCTCCCAATGTTCGGTCATTTGTTCAAGTTTTTCCTCTAGTCTTGCCAGTCGGGGAGGTTGGTATCCGCCCCCCCCCTCATTAAATTCATGGAAATTATTATCCTCACCTATTGTGCTGCTCATATCTATGTTTCTAATCTTTACATTTTTGTTAGTCCCTTCATTGTCACTAAATTGATCTGGCCCACGTTTGTTTACAAACATATATTCCCCAGTCGGTGGGCTTTCGGCCCTCACAGGGAGTAGTGACCTCGCGGTATACATCCCCACTTGACTGGGTTCAGACATGTAGCATGGGAGGCACCAAGATACCAGAACCTTCCTTAACAAGTATTAGAGAAAGATGGTGAAAAAGAAGAGTAAAAAAAAAAAAAAAAAAAAAAAAACATTTGGCTCAGTTTTCCTCTGGTAACTTAGGGCTGACCTCTCCAGTATGATTGCACCTGGCTGGCACAGCTCAGCCCGTCCTTGCTACCGGAAGCCCCCCCACTACATCAAAGTACTGGGCCTTGGGGGGGTGTTGGTGTTGGATTTTGGGTCATTTTGGTCACCTGCTCTGATTTACCCGCCGTATCACCCACAGGTTGAGGACGTCCAATTTGACACCACTCATACGAGATTTTTTGGATTTTGGGTCATTTTGGTCACCTGCTCCGATTTACCCGCCATATCACCCACAGGTCGAGAGCGCCAGGGCTGCCGTGGAGTCCAATTTGACACCACTCAGGGATACGGTATGGGTGCCATAGGCCCAAAAGTGAATAATGTGTGAAAAGGCCCAAGTTTGGAGGGGTGCCACCGCCACGCCCTTGGGCTAAGGCTGTTCATGTCTACCTTGCTTTGTACTTTGTCCGACTCTTTACCTGTGAGGCAAGTTGGGACCAAATCGGTCACATTCGGATTTTGGGCAAAATTAATATGGAGATTTTTGGGATTTTGGATAATTTTGGTCACCTGCTCCGATTTACCCGCCATATGACCCACAGGTCGAGGGCGTCCAGGACTGCCGTGTAGTCCAATTTGACACCACTCAGAGATACAATATGAGTGCCACAGGCCCAAAAGTGAATACTCGGTGAAAAGGCCCAAGTTTGGAGGGGTGCCACCGCCACGCCCTTGGGCTAAGGCTGTTTATGTCTACCTTGCTTTGTACTTTGTCCGACTCTGTACCTGTGAGGCAGGTTTGGACCAAATTGGTCACCTTCGGATTTTGGGCAAAATTCATATGGTTTCTCCTTTGATATTTTTTGGATTTTTGGTCATTTTGGTCACCTGCTCCGATTTACCCGCCATATCACCCACAGGTCAAGGGCGTCCAGGGCTGCTGTGGAGTCCAATTTGACACCACTCAGGGATACGGTATGGGTGCCACAGGCCCAAAAGTGAATACTGGGTGAAAAGGCCCAAGTTTGGAGGGGTGCCACCGCCACGCCCTTGGGCTAAGGCTGTTCATGTCTACCTTCCTTTGTATCTTGTCTGACTCTCTACCTGTGAGCCAAGTTTGGACCAAATCGGTCACGTTCGGATTTAGGCCATATTTCATATGGTTTCTCCTTTGAGATTTTTTGGATTTTGGGTCATATTAGTCACCTGCTCAGATTTACCCGCCATATCACCCACAAGTCGAGGGCGTCCATGACTGCCATGGAGTCCAATTTGACACCACTCAGGGATACGGTATGAGTGCCACAGGCCCAAAAGTGAATACTGGGTGAAAAGGCCCAAGTTTGGAGGGGTGCCACCGCCACGCCCTTGGGCTAAAGCTGTTCATGTCTACCTTGCTTTGTACTTTCTTCGACTGTCTACCTGTGAGGCAAGTTTGGACCAAATCGGTCACCTTCGGATTTTGGGCAAAATTCATATGGTTTCTCCTTTGAGATTTTTTAGATTTTGTATCATTTTGGTCACCTGCTCCGATTTACCATTCATATCACCCACAGGTCGAGAGCGTCCAGGGTTACCGTGGAGTCCAATTTGACACCACTCAGGGATACGGTATGGGTGCCACAGGCCCATAAGTGAATCCTGGGTGAAAAGGCCCAAGTTTGGAGGGGTGCCACCGCCACGCCCTTGGGCTAAGGCTGTTTATGTCTACCTTGCTTTGTACTTTGTCCGACTCTCTACCTATGAGGTAAGTTTGGACCAAATTGGTCACCTTCGGATTTTGGGCAAAATTCATATGGTTTCTCCTTTGGGATTTTTTGGATTTTGTGTCATTTTGGTCACCTGCTCCGATTTACCCGCCATATCACCCACAGGTCGAGGACGTCCAGGGCTGCCGTGGAGTCCAATTTGACACCACTCAGGGATACGGTATGGATGCCACAGGCCCATAAGTGAATCCTGGGTGAAAAGGCCCAAGTTTGGAGGGGTGCCACCGCCACGCCCTTGGGCTAAGGCTGTTTATGTCTACCTTGCTTTGTACTTTGTCCGACTCTCTACCTATGAGGTAAGTTTGGACCAAATCGGTCACATTCGGATTTTGGGCAAAATTCATATGGTTTCTCCTTTGGGATTTTTTGGATTTTGTGTCATTTTGCTCACCTGCTCCGATTTACCCGCCATATCACCCACAGGTCGAGGACGTCCAGGGCTGCCGTGGAGTCCAATTTGACACCACTCAGGGATACGGTATGGATGCCACAGGCCCATAAGTGAATCCTGGGTGAAAAGGCCCAAGTTTGGAGGGGTGCCACCGCCACGCCCTTGGGCTAAGGCTGTTTATGTCTACCTTGCTTTGTACTTTGTCCGACTCTCTACCTATGAGGTAAGTTTGGACCAAATCGGTCACATTCGGATTTTGGGCAAAATTCATATGGTTTCTCCTTTGGGATTTTTTGGATTTTGTGTCATTTTGCTCACCTGCTCCGATTTACCCGCCATATCACCCACAGGTCGAGGACGTCCAGGGCTGCCGTGGAGTCCAATTTGACACCACTCAGGGATACGGTATGGATGCCACAGGCCCATAAGTGAATACTGGGTGAAAAGGCCAAAGTTTGGAAGGGTGCCACCACCATGCCCTTGGCGTAAGGCTGTTCATGTCCACCTTGCTTTGTACTTTGTCTGTCTCTCTACCTGTGAGGCAAGTTTGGACCAAATCGGTCACCTTCGGATTTTGGGCAAAATTCATATGGTTTTCTCCTTTGAGATTTTTTGGATTTTGGGTCATATTGATCACCTCCTCCGATTTACCCCCCATATCACTCACAGGTCGAGGGTGTCCAGGGCTGCCGTGGAGTCCAATTTGACACCACTCAGGGATACAGTATGGGTGCCACAGGCCCAAAAACGAATATTGGGTGAAAAGGCCCAAGTTAGGAGGGGTGCCACCGCCACGCCCTTGGGCTAAGGCTGTTCATGTCTACCTTGCTTTGTACTTTGTCAGACTCTCTACCTGTGAGGTAAGTTTGGACCAAATCGGTCACCTTCGGATTTTGGGCAAAATTCATATGGTATCCTTTGAGATTTTTTGGATTTTGGGTCATTTTCGTCATCTGTTCCGATTCACCCGCCATATCACCCACAGGTTCATGGCGTCCATGGCTGCCGTGGAGGCCAATTTGACACCACTCAGGGATACGGTATTGGTGCCATAAGCCAATAAGTGAATACTGGGTGAAAAGGCCCAAGTTTGGAGGGGTGCCACTGCCTCACCCTTGGACTAAGGCTGTTCATGTCTGCCTTGCTTTGTACTTTGTCCGACTCTCTGCCTGTGAGGCAAGTTTGGACCAAATCGGTCACCTTCGGATTTTGGGCAAAATTCATATGGTTTGTCCTTTGAGATTTTTTTGGATTTTGGGTCATTTTGGTCACCTCATCCAATTTACCCGCCATATCACTCACAGCTCGAGGGCGTCCAGGGCTGCCATGGAGTCCAATTTGACACCACTCAGGCATACGGTATGGGTGCACAGGCCCAAAAGTGAATACTGGGTGAAAAGGCCCAAGTTTGGAGAGGTACCACTGCCACTCCCTTGGGCTAAGGCTGTTCATGTCTACCTTGCTTTGTACTTTGTCCGACTCCCTATCTGTCAGGTAAGTTTGGACCAAATCGGTCACTTTCAGATTTTGGGCAAATTATGGTTTCTCCTTTAAGATTCTTTGGATTTTTTGTAATTTTGATGACCTGCTCCGATTTACCCGCCATATCACCCACAGGTCGAGGGTGTCCAGGGCTGCCGTGGAGTCCAATTTAACACCACTCATGGATACGGTATGGGTGCCACAGGCCCAAAAGTGAATACTCGGTGAAAAGGCCCAAGTTTGGAGGGGTGCCACTGCCACGCCCTTGAGCTAAGGCTGTTCATGTCTACCTTGCTTTGTACTTTGTCCGACTACCTATGAGGCAAGTTTGGACCAAATCGGTCACCTTCGGATTTTGGGCAATATTCATATGATTTCTCCTTTGGGATTTTTGGGATTTTGGATCATTTTGGTCACTTGCTCCGATTTACCCTCTATATCACCCACAGGTCGAAGGCGTTCAGGGCTGCCGTGGAGTCCAATTTGACACCACTCAGGGATACGGTATAGGTGCCACAGGCCCAAAAGTGAATACTGGGTGAAAAGGCCCAAGTTTGGAGATGTACCACCACAACGCCCTTGGGCTAAGGCTGTTCATGTCTACCTTGCTTTGTACTTTGTCCGACTCTCTACATGTGAGGCAAGTTTGGACCAAATCGGTCACCTTCGGATTTTGGGCAAAATTCATATGGTTTCTCCTTTGGGATTTTTTGGATTTTGGGTCATTTTGGTCACTTGCTCCGATTTACCCGCCATATCACCCAAAGGTCGAAGGCGTCCAGGGCTGCCGTGGAGTCCAATTTGACACCACTCAGGGATACGGTATGGGTGCCACAGGCCCAAAAGTGAATACTCGGTGAAAAGGCCCAAGTTTGGAGGGGTGCCACCGCCACGCCCTTGGGCTAAGGCTGTTCATGTCTGCCTTGCTTTGTACATTGTCCAACTCTCTACATGTGAGGCAAGTGTAGACCAAATCGGTCACCGTCGGATTTTGGGCAAAATTCAGTTTCTCCTCTAAGATTCTTTTGGTTTTTAGGTCATTGTGGTCACCTGCTCCGATTTACCCGTCATATCACCCACAGGTCGAGGGCGTCCAGGGCTGCCGTGGAGTCCAATTTGACACCACTCAGGGATACGGTATGGGTGCCACAGGCCCAAAAGTGAATACTCGGTGAAAAGGCCCAAGTTTGGAGGGGTGCCACCGCCACGCCCTTGGGCTAAGGCTGTTCATGTCTACCTTTCTTTGTACTTTGTCCGACTCTCTACCTCTGAGGCAAGTTTGGAACAAATTGGTCACCTTCGGATTTTGGGCAAAATTCATATGGTTTCTCCTTTGAGAATTTTTTGGATTTTGTGTCATTTTGGTTACCTGCTCAGATTTACCCGTCATATCATCCACAGGTCGAGGGTGCCCAGGGCTGCAGTTGAGTCCAATTTGACACCACTCAGGGATACGGTATGGGTGCCACAGGCCCAAAAGTGAATACTGGGTGAAAAGGCCAAAGTTTGGAGGGGTGCCACCGACACGCCCTTGGGCTAAGGCTGTTCAGGTCTACCTTGCTTTGTACTTTGTCCGACTCTCTACCTGTGAGGCAAGTTTGGAACAAATCGGTCATCTTCGGATTTTGGGCAAAATTCATATGGTTTCTCCTTTGAAATTTTTTGGATTTTGTGTCATTTTGGTGACCTGCTCCGATTTACCCGCTATATCACCCACAGGTCGAGGGCGTCCAGGGCTGCCGTGGAGTCCAATTTGACACCACTCAGGGATACGGTATGGGTGCCACAAGCCCAAACGTGAATACTGGGTGAAAAGGCCCAAGTATGGAGGGGTGCCACCGCCACGCCCTTGGGCTAAGGCTGTTCATGTCTTTTTTGCTTTGTACTTTGTCCCGCTCTGTACCTGTGAGGCAAGTTTGGACCAAATCGGTCACCTTCGGATTTTGGGCAAAATTCATATGGTTTTTCCTTTGAGATTTTTTGGATTTTGGGTCATTATGGTCACCTGCTCCGATCTACCCACCATATCACCCACAGGTCGAGGGCGTCCAGGGCTGCCGTGTAGTCCAATTTGACACCACTCAGGGATACGGTATGGGCGCCACAGGCCCGAAAGTGAATACTGGGTGAAAAGGCCCAAGTTTGGAGGGGTGCCACCGCCACGCCCTTGGGCTAAGGCTTTTCATGTCTACCTTGCTTTGTACTTTGTCCGACTCTCTACCTGTGAGGCTAATTGGACCAAATCTGTCACCTTCGGATTTTGGGAAAAATTCATATGGTTTCTCCTGTGAGATTTTTTGGATTTTGGGTCATTTTGGTCACCTGCTCCGATTTACCCGCCATATCACCCACAGCTCGAGGGCGTCCAGGGCTGCCGTGGAGTCCAATTTGACACCACTTAGGGATACGGTATGGGAGCCACAGGACCAAAAGTGAATACTGGGTGATAAAGGTCCAAGTTTGGAGGGGTGCCACCGCCACGCCCTTGGGCTAAGGCTTTTCATGTCTACCTTGCTTTGTACTTTGTCCAACTCTCTACCTGTGAGGCAAGTTTGGACCAAATCGGTCACTTTCGAGTTTTGGGTAAAATTCATATGGTTTCTCCTTTGAGATTTTTTGTTTTTTGGGTCATTATGGTCACCTGCTCCGATTTACCCGCCATATCACTCACAGGTCGAGGGCGTCCAGGGCTGCTGCGGAGTCCAATTTGACACCACTCAGGGATACGGTATAGGTGCCACAGGCCCAAAAGTGAATACTGGGTGAAAAGGCCTAAGTTTGGAGGGGTGCCACCGCCACGCCCTTGGGCTAAGGCTGTTCATGTGTACCTTACTTTGTACTTTGTCCGCCTCTCTACCTGTGAGGCAAGTTTGGACCAAATCGGTCACCTTCGGATTTTGGGCAAAATTCATATGGTTTCTCCTTTGAGATTTTTTGGATTTTGGGTTATTATGGTCACCTGCTCCGATTTACCCTCCATATCACCCACAGGTCGAGGGCGTCCAGGGCTGCTGTGGAGTACAATTTGACACCACTCAGGGATACGGTATGGGTGCCACAGGCCCAAAAGTGAATACTGGGTGAAAAGGCCCAAGTTTGGCCCCTTGGGCTAAGGCTGTCCATGTCTACCTGTTTTTCAGACTCTCTAGCTGTGAGGCAAGTTTGAAAAAAATCGGTTAACTTCGGATTTTGGCAAAATTCGTATGAGATTTTTTGGATCATGAGATCTCCTTTGAGATTTTTTGGATTTTGGGTCATTATGGTCACCTGCTCTGATTTACCCGCCATGTCACCCACAGGTCGAGGGAGTCCAGGGCTGACGTGGAGTCCAATTTCACACCACTCGGGGATACGGTATGGGTGCCACAGGCCCAAAAGTGAATACTGGGTTAAAAGGGCCAAGTTTGGAGGGGTGCCACCGCCATGCCCTTGGGCTAAGGCTTTTCATGTCTACCTTGCTTTGTACTTTGTCTGACTCTCTACCTGTGAGGCAAGTTTGACCAAATCGGTCACCTTCGGATTTGGGCAAAATTCATATTGTTTCTCCTGTACACGTCGAATACACTTGAATATCCGGGGCGAGTGGCGATCACCTCACCCTGCACCTGAAGAACTCGTTTATTTATCCTCAACTTTCCTCTTTCTACTTCCCCTTCCCGTCTCTTCTCACTACCTCTGCCACGTCCTCCCGTCTCCTTTTACCTCTCCTCCTCCTCCTCCTCCTCCGCCGCCGCCTTTCCATCAAGTTTCCCGTCAACACCTCATTCTTCGTGTCTCCCTCTCTTTCCTTCCACCAAATCACCTTTATACAAGTCCAAATCATTGTGAAATAAGTGCGCCCTCCAGTGTAAACAAGAGATCTAAGGACCCTCCATGTCATTGTTTATCCTTGTGCAGCATTAAGGATTAATAAAAGAAACATACCATGGCGTCAAGGACCAGGTGTCTCTGTCCTCCTTCGGGGTCATCCTTGAGGGTGGGGATCCTACCAAGGGGCCAATCTCTGAGGGCGGGACTTGTCGTTCGTTCCTTGTTCTCTTCATACCTGAAGGTACAAGGGTACTTAGGTCTAGGAAAGGGAAAGATCTATTCAGAAAGTGGGATTATACATTAGTCTGAAAACGAACACTTACCGCTTCCAAGCCATGTGAAATCTGTTCTTTCTTGTGTTCGTTGTCAAGGGACTTGAGTTTGACTCTTCGACAGATTGGTGGCCTTATAGAAAAGATCGTGGAATCGAGGACTCATTACCAGCTCACTGCGTCACTACTAAACCCACCACTCTACTCCTGATGAATACACTTACTGATGTGTTAAACTTAAGCCAGGAAGTCATACTCGCCTTACAACAAAACCTTGTGTGTAAAAGAGTTAATGCCAAGCACTTTGAAATGAGAGTTTGCAAGTGCCGAAGGAAGTGGATGGGAGGAGGAAGGATAAAGGGGGAGGAGGAGTAGTAGGAAATATAGAATAAATTTTTTAAACCCAGTTATTGAGTTTCATTTTCCAGGTAGCTAAATCCTTTGGTAATTAGGGGTTCTTTTTCGCCCCTTGCCCCGATTGGGTCACAACCTCAGCCACAGGTCGAGGGCCACCAGGGCTCTTGCAGATTGCACTTAAATACTGCTCAGACTAAAAGTACGAGCGCCAGGAGGGAGAAAGCACACACAAATTTGGCAGGTCGCCACGACCTCGCCATTGGGCCCAGGTTCCCCATGTCTACCTCGCCGTGCCCTGTGGGCGACTCTCTCCCTCTGGGGTAAGTTTAGGCCAAATCGGAGACATGAAGATTTTTGACCAAATCCGTGGGGATTTTGAGGTTCATTTTGGCCACTTGCCCCGATTGGATTACCATGTAAGCCACAGGTCGAGGGCCGCCAGGGCTCTTGCGGATTGCAATTAGATACTGCTCAGGCTAAAAGTACGGGCACCAGGAGGCGGAAATGAGAGGGGGAAAACACACATAAATCTAGCTGGTCGCCATGACCACGCCCTTGGGACCAGATTCCTGCTGCAGTTCAAAATAAACCTGATTTAGGGTATTCAACCTAATCTCCACCACAGTCATGATGGACAAGCATTTTAGCATCGTAAAAGTAGGAAAGTGGGTCACTGTGACTAAGTTCAAAATGAACCAGACTTAGGGTATTCAACCTAACCTCCACCACAGTCATGATGGTCAATCACTTTACCATGCCAAAAGTTAGGGGACGCGTCACTGTGAATGAGTTCAAAATGAACCTCACTTACGAGAAGCTCCACCACAGTCATGATGGCTAAGCACATGAGCATGGTAAAAGTAACTGACTGAGTTCAAAATGAACCTCACTTAGGGTATTCAACCTAAGCTCCACCACAGTCATAATGGCCAAGGACTTTAGCATCGTAAAATTAGGGAAGTGGGTCACTGTGATTCACTTCAAAATGAACCTAACTTAAGGTATTCAACCTAAGCTCCACCTCAAGCACTTTACCATGGAAAAGTAAGGAAATGGGTCACTGCGACTGAGTTCAAAATGAACCTGACTTAGGGTATTCAACCTAAGCTCCACCACAGTCATGGTGGCCAACCTCTTCAACATGGTAAAAGTAAGGAAGTGGGTCACTGTGACTAAGTTCAAAGTGAACCTGACTTTGGGTGTTCATTGTAAGCTCCACCACAGTCAAGATGACCAAGCACATTGGCATCGTAAAAGTAGGGAAGTGAGTCACTGTGACTGAGTTAAAAAGAAAAAAAAAACAGACTTAGGGTATTCAACCTAGGCTCCACCACAGTCATGATAGTCAAGCACTTTGACATGTTAAGAGTTAGGGGACGCGTCACTGTGACTGAGTTCAAAATAAACCTGACTTACGAAAAGCTCCACCACAGTCATGATGACCAAGCACTTCAGCATGGTAAGTAAGGAAGTGGGTCATTGTGACTGAGTTCAAAATGAACCAGACTTTGGTTATTCAACCTAAGCTCCATCACAGTCATGATGGCCAAGGACTTCAGCATGGTAAAAGTAAGGAAGTGGGTCACTGTGACTGAGTTCAAAATAAACCAGACTTAGGGTATTCACCCTAAGATCCACGACAGTCATGTTTGTGAAGCACTTTAGCATCATAAAAGTGAGGAAGTGGGTTACTGTGACTGAGTTCAAAATGAACCTGATTTACAAAAAGCTCCACCACAGTCATGATGACCAAGCACTTCAGCATGGTAAAAGTAAGTGGGTCACTGTGACTGAGTTCAAAATGAACCAGACTTAGGGTATTCAACCTAAGCTCCACCAGTCATGATGGCCAAGCACTTTAGCATAGTAAAACTAAGGAAGTGGGTCACTGTGACTGAGCTCAAAATAAACCAGACTTAGGGTATTCAGCCTAAGATCCACCACAGTCATAATGGCGAAGCACTTTAGCATCATAAAAGTGAGGAAGTGGGTTACTGTGGCTGAGTTCAAAACGAACCACACTTAGGGTGTTCAACCTAAGCTCCACCACAGTCATGATGGTCAAACACTTTAGCATATTAAAACTTAGGGGACACCTCACTGTGACTGAGTTCAAATTGAACCTGACTTACGAGGAGCTCCACCACAGTACTGATGACCAAACACTTCAGCATGGTAAAAGTAAGAAAGTGGGTCACTGTGACTGAGTTCAAAGTGAACCTGATTTAGGGTATTCAACCTAATCTCCACCACAGTCATGATGGGCAAACATTTTAGCATCGTAAAAGTAGGAAAGTGGGTCACTGTGACTAAGTTCAAAATGAACCAGACTTAGGGTATTCAACCTAACCTCCACAACAGTCATGATGGTCAATCACTTTACCATGTCAAAAGTTAGGGGACGCGTCACTGTGAATGAGTTAAAAATGAACCTCACTTACGAAAAGCTCCACCACAGTCATGATGACCAAGCACGTCAGCATGGTAAAAGTAAGGAAGTGGGTCACTGTGACTGAGTTCAAAATGAATCTGACTTAGGATATTCAACCTAAGCTCCACCACAGTCATGATGGCCAAGCATTTTAGCATCGTAAAAAGTAGGGAAGTGGGTCACTGTTACTGAGTTCAAAATGAACCAGACTTAGGGTATTCAACCTCTCACTCACAGTCATGATGGTCAAGCACTTTAGCATGTTAAAAGTTAAAGGACGCGTCACTGTGACTGAGTTCAAAATTAACCTGACATACTGGAAGCTCCACCACAGTCATGATGGCCAAGCACTTTAGAATGGTGAAGGTAAGGAAGTGGGTCACTGTCACTGAGTTCAAAATGAACCTGATTTAGGGTATTCAATCTAAGCTCCATCACAGTCATGATGGCCAAGCACATAAGCATCGTAAATGTAGGGAAGTGAGTTACTGTGATTAACTTCAAAATGAACCTGACTTAGGGAATTCAATCTAAGCTCCACCACAGTTATGATGGCCAAGCACTTTACCATGGTAAAAGTAAGGAAGTGGGTCACTGTGACTGAATTCAAAATGAACCTGACATAGGGTATTCAACATAAGCTCCACCACAGTCATGATGGCCAAACACTTTAGCATGGTAAAAGTAAGGAACTGGGTCACTGTCACTGAGTTCAAAATGAACCTGACTTAGGGTATTCAATCTAAGCTCCACCTGAGTCACGATGGCCAAACACTTTAGCATTGTAAAAGTAGGGAAATGGGTCACTGTGACCGAGTTCAAAATAAACCAGTCTTAGTCTATCCAACCTAAGCTCCACCACAGTCATGATGGCCAAGCACTTTGGTATGGGAAAAGTAAGAAATTGGGTCACTGTGACTAAGTTCAAAATGATCCTAAGGGTATTCAACCTAAGCTCCACCACAGTCATGATGGCCAAGCACTTTGGCATCGTAAAAGTAAGGAAGTGGGTCTCTGTTACTGAGTTCCATATGAAACAGACATAGGGTATTCAACCTAAGCTCCACCACAGTCATGATGGTCAAGCACTTTAGCATGTTCAAGGTTAGGGTTCAAAATTAATCTGACTTACGAGATGCTCCACCACAGTCATGATAGCCAAGCAATTTAGCATGGTAAAAGTGAGAAAGTGCATCACAGTGACTTAGTTCAAAATGAACCACACTTAGAGTATTCAACCTAAGCTCCACCACAGTCATGATGGTCAAGCACTTTAGAATGTTAAATGTTAGGGGACGCGTCACTGTGACTGAGTTCAAAATGAACCTAACTTACGAGAAGATCCACCACAGTCATAATGGCCAAGCACATTATTATGGTCAAATTAAGAAATTGAGTCACTGTGACTGAGTTCAAAATTAAGCTGACTTAGGGTATTCAACCTAAGCTCCATCACAGTCAGGATGACCAAGCACTTTGGCATGGTAAAAGTAAAAAAGTGGATCACGGGTACAGTTCAAAATGAACCTGACTTAGGGTCATATTGGTCACCTCCTCCGGTTTACCCGCAACATCACCCACAGGTCGAGGGCGGCCAGGGCTGCCGTGGAGTCCAATTTGACACCACTCAGGCCAACGTATGGGTACCAGAGGCCCAAAAGTCAATACTGGGTAAAAAGGCCCAAGTTTGGAGGGGTGCCACTGCCACGCCATTGGGCTAAGGGTGTTCATGTCTACCTTGCTGTGCACTGTGTCCGACACTCTCCCTGTGGGGCAAGTTTGGACGTAATCGGTCACCTTCGGATTTCCGGCAAAATTCATGGGTTTCCAGTGAGATTTTTATTTTTATTTTTGGTCATATTGGTAACCTACTCCGATTTACCCGCCATATCACCCACAGGTCGAGGGCGGGCAAGGTTGCTGTGCAGTCCAATTTGACACCACTCAGGGATACGGTATGGGTGCCACAGGCCCAAAAGGCAATACTTGATGAAAAGTCCCAAGTTTGGAGGGGTGCCACCGCCACGCCCTTGGGCTCAGAATGCTCATGTCTACCTTTTTTTTGCACTGTGTCCGACACTCTCCCTGTGGGACAGGCCGTTAGACCTCGAAAGTTACGGGAGAGCGGCAACGTGGGGGGAGGGGTGAATCGAAGCTGACTCAGCCTTTCGGCTAACCTGCCCCGGCCCTGCTGCTGACCGTGGTAGAGGATCCCGCGAACGGGCTAAGTGATGACGCCCGACTGGTGGTCCACGGTGGTCCGGGGTTAACCCGTGCATTCCGGCCGACGTGCCCCAGCCCGGCCTCTGACCGTGATGTAAGACCCTGCGAACAGGCTATGTGATGTTGGCAGAGTGCTGGTCCACGGTGGGTGTGGTTGCCCACTCCTTTCGCCCGACGTGCCTCGGCATGGCCGCTGACTGTGTCGGAGGACCCAGCGGACGGACTAAGTGATGTCGGCTGAGTGATGGTCCACGGTGGGCGTGGTTGACCACTCCTTTTGACCGACGTGCCTCTATTCTTCCATATTTAGCGTTCGCTACCCGTAGACTCCACCGTGGCAGAGGACTCCCGACTATGCTAAGTGATGTTCAGCGAGTGCTGGCCGTTAGACCTCGAAAGTTACGGGAGACCGGCAACGTGGGGGGAGGGGTGGATTGAAGCTGACTCAGCCTTTCGGCTGACCTGCCCCGGCCCTGCCGCTGACCGTGGTAGAGGATCCCGCGAAAGGGCTAAGTGATGTCGCCCGACTGGTGGTCCACGGTGGGCGGGGTTAACCCATGCATTCCGGCCGACATGCCCAGGCCCGGCCGCCGACCGTGGCAGAGGACCCCGTGGACGGGCTAAGTGATGTCAGCCGACTGCTGGTCCACGGTGGCCGAGGGTAGCCCGTGCCTTCCGGTCGACGTGCGCCAGCACGGCCACCGACCGTGGCGGAAGACCCCGTGGACGGGCTAAGTGATGTCGGTCGACAGCTGACGGGGTTGCCCATTCCATTCGGCCGACGTGCCCTGGCCCGGCCGCTGATCGTGGCGGAGGACCCCGCCCTTTGGCCGACGTACCTCGGCCTGGCCGCTGACCGTGTCGGAGCACCCGGCGGACGGACTAAGTGATGACGGCCAACTGCTGGTCCACGGTGTTAGCCCGCACATTCCGGCTGACGTGCCCCAGCCCGGCCGCTGACCTTGATGTAGGATCCCGCGAACAGGCTATGTAATGTTGGCAGAGTGCTGGTCCACGGTGGGCGTGGTTGCCCACTCCTTTCGCCCGACGTGCCTCGGTCTGGCCGCTGACTGTGTCGGAGAACCCCGTGGACGGACTAAGTTGGCCGACTGATGGTCCACGGTGGGCGTGGTTGACCACTCCTTTTAACCGACGTGCCTTGGCCCGGCCGCTGACCGTGGCGGAGGACCCCGCGGACGGACTAAGTGATGTCGGCCGACTGCTGGTCCACGGTGGCCCGGTTAAGCCCAACTTCTTGGCGTGACGGAGGAAGAGGTGAAGGCGAATTTCCCCTTCATATGAGGTCAGCAAAGGGAAATCCGGGACCCGACATACGCAACTCTGTCATCTCGCGTATACAGTATAGGGGGTGGGTATCCCAGGACGGGAGGCCGGGTGCCCCCCAACCCCGGCCAATTTGACACCACTCAGGGATACAGTATGGGTGCCACAGGCCCAAAAGTGAATACGACAAAATTCATATGGTTTCTCCTTTGAGATTTTTGTTGGATTTTGGGTCATTTTGGTCACCCGCTCAGATTTACCCGCCATATCACCCACAGGTCGACGGCGTCCACGGCTGCCGTGGAGTCCAATTTGACACCACTCAGGGATACGGTATGGGTGCCACAGGCCCACAAGTGAATACTGGGTGAAAAGGCCCAAGTTTGGAGGGAGGCCAGCGCCACCCCCTTGAGCTAAGGCTAATCATGTATACCTTGCTTTGTACTATGTCCGACTCTCTACCTGTGAGACGAGTTTGGACCAAATCTGTCACCTTCGGATTTTGGGCAAAATTCGTATGGTTTCTCCTTTGAGATTTTTTGGATTTTTGGTCATTTTGGTCACCCGCTCAGATTTACCCGCCATATGACCCACAGGTCGAGGGCGTCCACGGCTGCCGTGGAGTCCAATTTGACACCACTCAGGGATACGGTATGGGTGCCACAGGCCCACAAGTGAATACTGGGTGAAAAGGCCCAAGTTTGGAGGAGTGCCACCGCCACCCCCTTGAGCTAAGGCTAATCATGTATACCTTGCTTTGTATTATGTCCGACTCTCTACCTGTGAGACGAGTTTGGACCAAATCTGTCACCTTCGGATTTTGGGCAAAATTCATATGGTTTCTCCTTTGAGATTTTTTGGATTTTGGGTCATTTTGGTCACCTGCTCCGATCTACCCGCCATATCACCCACAGGTCGAGGGCATCCAGGGCTGCCGTGGAGTCCAATTTCACACCATTCAGGGATACGGTATGGGTGCCACAGGCCCATAAGTGAATACTAGGTGAAAAGGCCCAAGTTTGGAGGGGTGCCACCGCCACGCCCTTGGGATAAGGCTTTTCATGTCTACCTTGCTTTGTAAATTGTCCGACTCTCTACCTGTGAGACAAGTTTGGACCAAATCTGTCGCCCTTTGATTTTGGGCAAAATTCATATGGTTTCTCCTTTGAGATTTTTTGGATTTTGCGTCATTTTGGTCACCTGCTACGACTTACCCGCCATATCACCCACAGGTCGAGGGCGTCCTCGGCTGCCGTGGAGTCCAATTTGACACCACTCAGGGATACGGTATGGGTGCCACAGGCCCATAAGTGAATACTGGGTGAAAAGGCCCAAGTTTGGAGGGGTGCCACCGCCACGCCCTTGGGCTAAGGCTGTTCATGTTTACCTTCCTTTGTACTTCGTCCGATTCTCTACTTGTGAGGCAGGTTTGGATCAAATCGGTCATTTTCGGATTTTGGACAATGCATATGGTTTCTCCTGCGATTTTTTTTTTTTTATTATTATTTTGGGTCATTTTGGTCACCTGCTCACATTTACCCGTTATATCACCCACAGGTCGAGGGCGTCCAGGGCTGCCGTGGAGTCCAATTTGACACCACTCAGGGATACGGTATGGGTGCCACAGGCCCAGAAGTGAATACTGGGTGAAAAGGCCCAAGTTTGGAGGGGTGCCACCGCCACGCCCTTGGGCTAAGGCTCTTCATGTCTACCTTGCTTTGTACTTTGTCCGACTCTCTACCTGTGAGGCAAGTTTGGACCAAATCGGTCACCTTCGGCTTTTGGGCAAAATTCGTATGGTTTCTCCTTTGAGATTTTTTGGATTTTGGGTCATTTTGGTCACCTGCTCAGATTTACCCGCCATATCACCCACAGGTCGAGGGCGTCCAGGGCTGCCGTGGAGTCCAATTTGACACCACTCAGGGATACGGTATGGGTGCCACAGGCCCAAAAGTGAATACTGGGTGAAAAGGCCCAAGTTTGGAGGAGTGCCACCGCCATGCCCTTGGGTTAAGGCTGTTCATGTCTACCTTGCTTTGTACTTTGTCCGACTCTCTACCTGTGAGGCAAGTTTGGACCAAATCGGTCACCTTTGGATTTTGGGTCATATTGGTCACCTGCTCCGATTTACCCGCCATCTCACCCACAGGTCGAGGGCGTCCACGGCTGCCGTGGAGTCCAATTTGACACCACTCATGGATACGGTATGTGTGCCATAGGCCCAACAGTGAATACTGTGTGAAAAGGCCCAAGTTTGGAGGGGTGCCACCGACACGCCCTTGGGCTAAGGCTGCTCATGTCTACCTTGGTTTGTACTTTGTCCGACTCTTTACCTGTGAGGCAAGTTTTGACCAAATCGGTCACCTTCGGATTTTGGGCAAAATTCATATGAGATTTTTTGGATTTTGGGTCATTTTGGTCACCTGCTCATATTTACTCGCCATATCACCCACAGGTCGAGGGCGTCCAGGGCTGCCGTGGAGTCTAATTTGACACCACTCAGGGATACGGTATGAGAGCCACAGGCCCAAAAGTGAATACCGGGTGAAAAGGCCCAAGTTTGGAGGGGTGCCACCGACACGCCCTTGAGCTAAGGCTCTTCATGTCTACCTTCCTTTGTACTTTGTCCGACCTTACCTGTGAGGCAAGTTTGTGCAAAATTCATATGGTTTCTTTTTTGAGATTTTTTGGATTTTGGGTCATTTTGGTCACCTGCTCAGATTTACCCGCCATATCACTCACAGGTCGAGGGCGTCCACGGCTGCCGTGGAGTCCAATTTGACACCACTCAGGGAAACAGTATGGGTGCCACAATCCCCAAAAGTGAATACTGTGTGAAAAGCCCCAAGTTTGGAGGGGTGCTACCGCCACGCCCTTGGGCTAAGGCTGTTCATGTCTACCTTCCTTTGTACTTTGTCCGACTCTCTACCTGTGAGGCAAGATTTGGTCCAAACTTGCCTCACAGGTAGAGAGTCGGACAAAGTACAAAGCAAGGTAGACATGAACAGCCTTAGCCCAAGGGCGTGGCGGTGGCACCCCTCCAAACTTGGGCCTTTTCACCCAGTATTCACTTTTGGGCCTGTGGCACCCATACCATATCCCTGAGTGGTGTCAAATTGGACTCCACGGCAGTCGTGGACGCCCTCGACCTGTGGGTGATATGGCGGGTAAATCTGAGCAGGTGACAAAAATGACCAAAAATCCAAAAAAATCTCAAAGGAGAAACCAAACAAATGTTGCCCAAAATCCGAAGATAACCGATTTGGTCCAAACTTGCCTCACAGGTAGAGAGTCGGACAAAGTGCAAAGCAAGGTAGACATAAACAGCCTTAGTCCAAGGGCGTGGTGGTGCCACCCCTCCAAACTTGGGCCTTTTCACCCAGTATTCACTTCTGGGCCTGTGGCACCCATATCGTATCCCTGAGTGGTGTCAAATTGGACTCCACGGCAGCCCTGGACGCACTCGACCTGTGGGTAATATGGCGGGTAAATCTGAGCAAGTGACCAACATGACCCAAAATCCAAAAAATCTCAAAGGAGAAACCATATGAATTTTGCCCAAAATCCGAAGGTGACCGATTTGGTCCAAACTTGCCTCCCAGGTAGAGAGCTGGACAAAGTAGAAAGTAAGGTAGACATGAACAGCCTTAGCCCAAGGGCGTGGCGGTGGCACCCCTCCAAACTTGGGCCTTTTCACCCAGTATTCACTTTTGGGGTATGGCACTCATACCGTATCCCTGAGTGATGTCAAATTGGACTCCACGGCAGCCCTGGATGCTCGACCTGTGGGTGATAAGGTGGGTAAATCGGAGCAGGTGACCATAATGACCCAAAATCCAAATAATCTCAAAGGAGAAACCATACGAATTTTGCCCAAAATCCGAAGGTGACCGATTTGGTCCAAACTTGCCTCACAGGTAGAGAGTCGGACAAAGTACAAAGGAAGGTAGACATGAACAGCCTTAGCCCAAGGGCGTGGCGGTGGCACCCCTCCAAACTTGGGCCTTTTCACCCAGTATTCACTTTTGGGCCTGTGGCACCCATACCGTATCCCTGAGTGGTGTCAAATTGGACTCCACGGCAGCCCTGGACGCCCTCGACCTGTGGGTGATATGGCGGGTAAATCTGAGCAGGTGACCAAAATGACCCAAAATCCAAAAAATCTCAAAGGAGAAACCATAGGAATTTTGCCCAAAATCCGAAGGTGACCGATTTGGTCCAAACTTGCCTCACAGGTAGAGAGTCGGACAAAGTACAAAGGAAGGTAGACATGAACAGCCTTAGCCCAAGGGCGTGGCGGTGGCACCCCTCCAAACTTGGGCCTTTTCACCCAGTATTCACTTTTGGGCCTGTGGCACCCATACCGTATCCCTGAGTGGTGTCAAATTGGACTCCACGGCAGCCGTGGACGCCCTCGACCTGTGGGTGATATGGCGGGTAAATCTGAGCAGGTGACCAATATGACCCAAAATCCAAAATCCGAAGGTGACCGATTTGGTCCAAACTTGCCTCACAGGTAGAGAGTCGGACAAAGTACAAAGCAAGGTAGACATGAACAGCCTTAGCCCAAGGGCGTGGCGGTGGCACCCCTCCAAACTTGGGCCTTTTCACACAGTATTCACTTTTGGGCCTGTGGCACCCATACCGTATCCCTGAATGGTGTCAAATTGGACTCCACGTCAGCCATGGACGCCCTCGACCTGTGGGTGATATGGCGGGTAAATCTGAGGAGGAGACCAAAATGACCCAAAATCCAAAAAATCTAAAAAAAAATATCAAATTTTGCCCAAAATTCGAAGGTGACCGATTTGGTCCAAACTTGCCTCACAGGTAGAGAGTCGTACAAAGTACAATGCAAGGTATACATGAACTGCCTTAGCTCAAGGGCGTGGCGGTGGCACCCCTCCAAACTTGGGCCTTTTCACCCATTATTCACTTTTGGGCCTGTGGCACCCATACCGTATACCTGAGTGGTGTCAAATTGGACTCCACGGCACCCGTTGACGCCCTCGACCTGTGGGTGATATGGTGGGTAAATCTGAGCAGGTGACCAATATGACCCAAAATCCAAAGAACAAAGATGGTTGTAGAAGAGAAGAAGCGAGCTTTCACAGATTGGTTACAAAATAGGACGAGGGAGTCATATGAGAGGTACAAAGGAAAGAGAAGAGAAGTAAAGCATAAGATGAAGAAGACAAAGTAAAGAGCAGATGTGAAACCGGGTAGGAGTATGACAGAAATTTTTGAAAGTAATTAAAAGATGTTTTGGAAAGAAATTAAGAGAGGAAGAGGAGGCGAATTGAGTAGAGCAGAAAAGATAAAAGATGCAAATGGAGAGATGATAATGGAAGATGGGTAGAGTATTCTAGGGAGTTGCTAAATGTGAGGGAGGATAGGGAGGGAAAGATAGCTGCAGTGGGAAATGCGAAGAAAATGACCGTGATGAGTGAGGAAAATGGAGGAGAAATAAGGAAGGATGAAGTGAAGGCAGTTGTTAAGATGATGAAAGCAGGTAAGGTACTTGGGTTGGATGGATGTCATGCAGAATATCTGAAAAAAAGAGGTACAGTTATGGTGGACTGGCTGGTGAGGTTATTTAATGTTTGTTTAAGAGAGGGTAGAGTACCAGAGGACTGGAGGAGTGCCTGTATAGTTCCACTTTACTAGGTCCAAACTTGCATCACAGGTATAGAGTATGACAAAGTACAAAGGATGGTAGACATGAAAAGCCTAAGCCCAATCGCGTCGCAATGGTACCCCTCCAAACTTGGGTCTTTTCACCCAGTATTCACTTTTGAGCATGTGGCACCCATACCGTATCCCTGAGTGTTGTCAAATCTGACTCCACGGCAGCCCTGGATGCCCTCGACCTGTGGGTGATATGGCGGGTAAATCGGAGCAGGTGACCAGAATGACCCAGAATCCAAAAAATCTCAAAGGAGAAACCATACGAATTTTACCCAAAATCCGAAGGTTACCGATTTGGTCCAAAATTGCCTCACACGTAGAGTCGGGCAAAGTACAAATGAAGGTAGACATGAACAGCCTTAGCCCAAGGGCGTGGCGATGGCACCCCTACAAACCTGGGCCTTTTCACCCAGCATTAACTTGTGGGCCTGTGGCACCCATTCCGTATCCCTGAGTGGTGTCAAATTGGACTCCACGTCAGCCATGGACGGCTTCGACCTGTGGGTGATATGGCGGGTAAATCTGAGCAGGTGACCATAATGACCCAAAATCCAAAAAATCTCAAAAAAAAAGAGAAACCATACGAATTTTGCCCAAAAGCCGAGATGACCGATTTATTCCAAAGTTGCCTCACAGGTAGAGAGTCGGACAAAGGACAAAGCAAGGTAGCTATGAACAGCCTTAGCATAAGGGCGTGGCGGTGGCACCCCTCCAAACTTGGGCCTTTTCACCCAGTATTCACTTCTTGGCCTGTGGCACCCATACCATATCCCTGAGTGGTGTCAAATTGGACTCCACGGCACCCGTGGACGCCCTCGACCTGTGGGTGATATGGCGGGTAAATCTGAGCAGGTGACCATAATGACCCAAAATCCAAAAAATCTCAAAGGAGAAACCATACGAATTTTGCCCAAAATCCGAAGGTGACCGATTTGGTCCAAACTTGCCTCACAGGTAGAGAGTCGGACAAAGTGCAAAGGAAGGTAGACATTAACAGCCTTAGCCCAAGGGCGTGGCGGTGGCACCCCTCCAAACTTGGGCCTTTTCACCCAGTATTCACTTTTGGGCCTGTGGCACCCATACCGTATCCCTGAGTGGTGTCAAATTGGACTCCACGGCAGCCCTGGACGCCCTCGACCTGTGGGTGATATGGCGGGTAAATCTGAGCAGGTGACCATAATGACCCAAAATCCAAAAAATCTCAAAGGAGAAACCATATGAATTTTGCCCAAAATCCGAAGGTGACCGATTTGATCCAAACTTGCCTCACAGGTAGAGAGTCGGACAAAGTACAAAGCAAGGTAGACATGAAGAGCCTTAGCCCAAGGGCGTGGCGGTGGCACCCCTCCAAACTTGGGCCTTTTCACCCAGTATTCACTTTTGGGCCTGTGGCACCCATACCGTATCCCTGAGTGGTGTCAAATTGGACTCCACGGCAGCCGTGGACGCCCTCGACCTGTGGGTGATATGGCGGGTAAATCTGAGCAGGTGACCAAAATGACCCAGAATCCAAAAAATCTCAAAGGAGAAACCATACGAATTTTGCCCAAAAGCCGAAGGTGACCGATTTGGTCCAAACTTGCCTCACAGGTAGAGAGTCGGACAAAGTACAAAGCAAGGTAGACATGAACAGCCTTAGCCCAAGGGCGTGTCGGTGGCACCCCTCCAAACTTGGGCCTTTTCACCCAGTATTCACTTTTGGGCCTGTGGCACCCATACCATATCCCTGAGTGGTGTCAAATTGGACTCCACGGCAGCCGTGGACGCCCTCGACCTGTGGGTGATATGGCGGATATATCTGAGCAGGTTACCAAAATGACCCAAAATCCAAAAAATCTCAAAGGAGAAACCATACGAATTTTGTCTAAAATCCGAAGTGACCGATTTCGTCCAAACTTGCCTCACAGGTAGTGTGTCGGACAAAGTTCAAAGCATGGTAGACATGAACAGCATTAGCCCAAGGGCTTGGCGGTGGCATTCCTCCAAACTTGGGCCTTATCACCCAGTATTCACTTTTGGGCCTGTGGCACCCATACCGTATTCCTGAGTGGTGTCAAATTGAACTCCACTGCAGCCGTGGACGCCCTCGACCTGTGGGTGATATGGCGGGTAAATCTGAACAGGTGAACATAATTACCCAAAACCCAAAAAATCTAAAAGGACAAACCAAATGAATTTTGCACAAAACCCGAAGGTGACCGATTTGGTAAAAACTAGCCTAAAAGGTATAGAGTCGGACAAATTACAAAGGACGGTAGACATAAGCAGCCTGAGCCCAGGGGCGTGAGGGTTGCACCCCTCCAAACTTAGG
The DNA here is from genome assembly GCF_046742065.1 of Oratosquilla oratoria. NCBI lineage: Eukaryota > Metazoa > Arthropoda > Malacostraca > Stomatopoda > Squillidae > Oratosquilla > Oratosquilla oratoria. The sequence continues at coordinate 39,690,140 of NC_134796.1, forward strand.
CCTCTTTACCCAGTATTCACCTTTGGGCCTCCGGCACCCATACCGTATCCCTGAGTGGTGTCAAATTGGACTCCACGGCAACCGTGGACGCCCTCGACCTATGGGTGATATGGCGTGTAAATCTGAGCAGGTGACCAAAATTACCCAAAATCCAAAAATCTCAAAGGAGAAACCATACGAATTCTGCACAAAATCTGAATGTGGCCGACTTCGTCTAAAACTTGCCTCACAGGTAGAGAGTCGGACAAAGTACAAAGCAAGGTAGACATGAACAGCCTTAGCACAAGGGCGTGGCGGTGGCACCCCTCCAAACTTGGGCCTTTTCACCCAGTATTCACTTTTGGGCCTGTGGCACCCATACCGTATCCCTGAGTGGTGTCAAATTGGACTCCACGGCAGCCGTGGACGCCCTCGACCTGTGGGTGATAAGGCGAGTAAATCTGAGCAGGTGACCAAAATGACCCAAAACCCAAAAAATCTCAAAGGAGAAACCATACGAATTTTGCACAAAATCCGAGGGTGACCAAATTGGTCCAAACTTGCCTCACAGGTATAGAGTATGACAAAGTACAAAGGAAGGTAGACATGAACAGCCTTAGCCCAAGGGCGTGGCGGTGGCACCCCTCCAAACTTGGGCCTTTTCACCCAGTATTCACTTTTGGGCCTGTGGCACCCATACCGTAACCCTGAGTGGTGTCAAATTGGACTCCACGGCAGCCGTGGACGCCCTCGACCTGTGGGTGATATGGCGGGTAAATCTGAGCAGGTGACCATAATGACCCAAAATCCAAAAAATCTCAAAAGAGAAACCATACGAATTTTGCCCAAAAGCCGAAGGTGACCGATTTGGTCCAAACTTGCCTCACAGGTAGAGAGTCGGACAAAGTACAAAGCAAGGTAGCTATGAACAGCCTTAGCATAAGGGCGTGGCGGTGGCACCCCTCCAAACTTGGGCCTTTTCACCCAGTATTCACTTCTTGGCCTGTGGCACCCATACCATATCCCTTAGTGGTGTCAAATTGGACTCCACGGCGACCGTGGACACCCTCGACCTGTTGGTGATATGACGGGTAAATCTGAGCAGGTGACCAAAATGACCAAAAATCCAAAAAATCTCAAAGGAGAAACCATATAAATTTTGCCCAAAATCCAAAGGTGACCGATTTGGTCCAAACTTGTCTCACAGGTAGAGAGTCGGACAAAGTACAAAGCAAGGTAGACATGAACAGCCTTAGCCCAAGGGCGTGGCGGTGGCACCCCTCCAAACTTGGGCCTTTTCACCCAGTATTCACTTTTGGGCCTGTGGCACCCATACCGTATCCCTGAGTGGTGTCAAATTGGACTCCACGGCAGCCGTGGACGCCCTCGACCTGTGGGTGATATGACGGGTAAATCTGAGCAGGTGACCAATATGACCCAAAATCCAAAAAATCTCAAAGGAGAAACCATACGAATTTTGCACAAAATCCGAAGGTGACCGATTTGGTCCAAACTTGCCTCACAGGTATAGAGTATGACAAAGTACAAAGGAAGGTAGACATGAACAGCCTTAGCCCAAGGGCGTGTCGGTGGCACCCCTCCAAACTTGGGCCTTTTCACCCAGTATTCACTTTTGGGCCTGTGGCACCCATACCGTATCCCTGAGTGGTGTCAAATTGGACTCCACGGCAGCCCTGGACGCCCTCGACCTGTGGGTGATATGGCGGGTAAATCTGAGCAGGTGACCAAAATGACCCAAAATCCAAAAAATCTCAAAGGAGAAACCATACGAATTTTGTCCAAAATCCGAAGGTGACCGATTTGGTCCAAACTTGCCTCACAGGTAGAGAGTCGGACAAAGTACAAAGCAAGGTAGACATGAACAGCCTTAGCCCAAGGGCGTGTCGGTGGCACCCCTTCAAACTTGGGCCTTTTCACCCAGCATTCACTTTTGGGACTGTGGCACCAATTCCGTATCCCTAAGTGGTGTCAAATTGGACTCCACGGCAGTCATGGACGCCTTCGACCTGTGGGTGATATGGCGGGTACATCTGAGCAGGTGACCATAATGACCCAATATCCAAAAAATCTCAAAAAGAGAAACCATACGAATTTTGCCCAAAAGCCGAGATGACCGATTTTGTCCAAACTTGCCTCACAGGTAGAGAGTCGGACAAAGTACAAAGCAAGGTAGCTATGAACAGCCTTAGCCCAAAGGCGTGGCGGTGGCACCCCTCCAAACTTGGGCCTTTTCACCCAGTATTCACTTCTTGGCCTGTGGCACCCATACCATATCCCTTAGTGGTGTCAAATTGGACTCCACGGCGACCGTGGACACCCTCGACCTGTTGGTGATATGACGGGTAAATCTGAGCAGGTGACAAAAATGACCCAAATTCCAAAAAATCTCAAAAGAGAAACCATACGAATTTTGTCCAAAATCCGAAGATGACCGATTTGGTGCAAACTTGCCTCACAGGTAGAGAGTCGGACATAGTACAAAGGAAGGTAGACATGAACAGCCTTAGCACAAGGGCGTGGCGGTGGCACCCCTCCAAACTTGGAAAAACTTGTGAAAAACACAGTACAGTATTCACTTTTGGGCCTGTGGCACCCATACCGTATCCCTGAGTGGTGTCAAATTGGACTCCACGGCAGCCCTGGACGCCCTCGACCTGTGGGTGATATGGCGGGTAAATCTGAGCAGGTGACCAAAATGACCCAAAATCCAAAAAATCTCAAAGGAGAAACCATATGAATTTTGCCCAAAATCCGAAGGTGACCGATTTGGTCCAAACTTGCCTCACAGGTAGAGAGTCGGACAAAGTACAAAGCAAGGTAGACATGAACAGCCTTAGCCCAAGGGCGTGGCGGTGGCACCCCTCCAAACTTGGGCCTTTTCACCCAGTATTCACTTTTGGGCCTGTGGCACCCATACCGTATCCCTGAGTGGTGTCAAATTGGACTCCACGGCAGCCGTGGACGCCCTCGACCTGTGGGTGATATGGCGGGTAAATCTGAGCAGGTGACCAAAATGACCCAAAATCCAAAAAATCTCAAAGGAGAAACCATACGAATTTTGCCCAAAATCCGAATGTGACCGATTTGGTCCAAACTTGCCTCACAGGTAGAGAGTCGGACAAAGTACAAAGCAAGGTAGACATGAACAGCCTTAGCCCAAGGGCGTGGCGGTGGCACCCCTCCAAACTTGGGCCTTTTCACCCAGTATTCACTTTTGGGCCTGTGGCACCCATACCGTATCCATGAGTGGTGTCAAATTGGACTCCACGGCAGCCGTGGACGCCCTCGACCTGTGGGTGATATGGCGGGTAAATCTGAGCAGGTGACCAAAATGACCCAAAATCCAAAAAAATCTCAAAGGAGAAACCATACGAATTTTGCCCAAAATCCGAAGGTGACCGATTTGGTCCAAACTTGCCTCACAGGTAGAGAGTCGGACAAAGTACAAAGGAAGGTAGATATGAACAGCCTTAGCCCAAGGCTAAGAGATTTTTCCCCATCTCTTTTTCTGCACGAGAGGACAGAGAGGGGGTGTTGCCGATTAAATGAAACGGCCTTGCTGTAGATGTGCTGTGTCTTGCTGCATTGCTCCTGACCCAGGGCAGTGGGTGAGATGCAAGGGATGACCTGTCATCCAGGAGGATCCAAAAGGGAGAGCGGGGAGCGAATGAGTGGAGTATGTGGGGATGGAATGGGTGGGAGTGGATTTTATGCCTTTGTTTTTGGCTAACTCCTTTGTAAGGGGGAAAAGCTGATGGTATGTTTATGTACTCCACACTTCCCAATCACTCCATCTATTGGTTTATCCCCTACCCCTAGCATTGAGATCTCCCAAAACTATTAGACTGACATTCCTCCCAAAAGTCTCTAAGCACCCATTTAAATCTGTCAAAAAAGCCTCCCTTTCCTCTACACTTTTCTCACTACCAGGCCAATATGTGCTTACAAAGACTCACATCTCCCTTCCCAGTTAAACCTTCATTCACATTAACCTTGAAGAAACCTCCTTTCACTCCACCACATGCTAAACCACTTTGGTACAATGACATGCATAGGCATCATGAGGCGAGAGTGGATACACGAGGATGCCAGTGTCGCTGTCTTGATTATATATATATTTTGTAGTTGTACATGACTTACCCCTGGATTCTGTAAACTGGTTTGATCATGTTTACTGTGTTTATTATTACTCAGAGTAAAAAAGAATGAGTAATATAGCAGTGACTTTATATTTTATAATGCAAGTAGTGTGATGAATCGTACATATGGTAGCACATGAGAATTTGACTATTACTGAAGTGGTTAACTATCTCTTCCCTAATAAAGCCACTCTTTCCCTCCTTCCTCCCCTCCTCACTCCCAACACCCTCCCCATTACACTCTCAACTTAGGTTCATTTAATTCCAACACATTCAGCTTCCTTTTCATAAACATACTGCCTACCTCTTCCCTTTTACTCTCACCTATATTACACCCACAAACATTAAAAGACCCAAACATTAGGGTTCTGTTTGGAAAACTCCCAGATCTTTTTTTTGCCTTGACTTCTTGTAGGAATGTATCCTTTAGGGTAGCCAAGAGTAGGATGCCTAGTCTCATCATTCCACCCTGTTTTAGCTACCTTTACAACCCGAGTAAGAAAGCTCAGTGTCTTCTTCCCCTACCACAGAAGACAGAAGCAAAAAAAGAAGTATACTGTATACTCAAAAAAGTGGACAGTATTAAGAGGGGGCAGCATAATGGAGGGACAGTTGCAGTACAATAGTAGCATCATTTCTCTACGAGTAGAAATTTCCTCTAACAGGCAAAATGACGTGTGGCTTTGGTTCATAGGGGTAACCCATATAGTTCCTAAAGTGTTGGCTGCATGCTACTGTGCATATTATACTGCACAATAACATGCAGCTAATAGCCCAAACAGGAAGCTGCTACATAGTCTGTTTAATGTCCATTCAACCACCCTGTTCCACATATACTTGTTTTTGTCCATCTTTTTAAACACTGGTATAAACTCTCCTACAGCAAACATATCTTCACTATAGTTCATCTGTCATCCTGTACCCCCCTACTATTCAATCTATTCACTCCTCTCCTACTTTAGCAGTGAGATCCATCAACACCACTACATTTACTTTCCTCTCAAAATTTTTACTCACTTAAATCAAGCCTAAAAGCCTCCCTCTTCTTCACTTTTCTCACCATGACAATATGGATTCACAAGAACCCAAATTTCTCATCACTCCTGACACACAACCCACCATACTCCCATACTCAATTGTCATTTCCATTTAGTTCCACTCAGCTCTCTAACACGTCCATATTTTTTCTCACAAACATACAATCTCTTCTCTTACCCTCATCTGGGAGGTAGCCAAAAAACAAAGGTATAAAAACCATTCCCACCCATTCCATCCCTAATACACTCCACTCCCCTCCACCCTCTACCCTCCCTCTTATCTTGGCACCTCCTGGATGATGGGTCATCCCTGTATCTTGTCCACTGCCCTGGTTCAGAAGCAGTGTCACAAGACACAGCACACCCACAGCTAGGCCGCTTCATTAAATCGGCGACTCCCCTTCTCCATCCCCTCATGCAGAAAAGAAGATGGGGAGAAATCCCTTCGGGCTGCATCAAAGTTTTCTCACACATACTACCTCACCCCCTATCCCCCCACCCATCCCACCTCATGCATCACAACATCATCCATATACAACCATTTTCCATTCACCCCTGTCTTCTGTCCTCTCCCATCCTTCCTCAACAGACATTCCCCTCTTCCCCAAAGCCCCTTTCACCCCATCCATCTCAGAAGACCAGGGTGAATGGAGAATGGTTGTATATGGATGACATTGTGATGCATGAGGTGGAATGGGTGGGAGGTGAGTATGTGTGAGAACAATTTGACGCAGCCAGAAGGGATTTCTCCCTGTCCTCTCCTTTTCTGCATATGGCGGGTAAATCTGAGCATGTGACCAAAATGACCCAAAATAAAAAAAATCTCAAAGGAGAAACCATACGAATTTTGCCCAAAAGCCGAAGGTGACCGATTTGGTCCAAACTTGCCTCACAGGTAGAGAGTCGGACAAAGTACAAAGGAAGGTAGACATGAACAGCCTTAGCCCAAGGGCGTGGCGGTGGCACCCCTCCAAACTTGGGCCTTTTCACCCAGTATTCACTTCTGGGCCTGTGGCACCCATACCGTATCCCTGAGTGGTGTCAAATTGGACTCCACGGCAGCCGTGGACGCCCTCGACCTGTGGGTGATATGGCGGGTAAATCTGAGCAGGTGACCAATATGACCCAAAATCGAAAAAAATCTCAAAGGAGAAACCATACGAATTTTGCCCAAAATCCGAAGGTGACCAATTTGGTCCAAACTTGCCTCACAGGTAGAGAGTCGGACAAAGTACAAAGCAAGGTAGACATGAACAGCCTTAGCCCAAGGGCGTGGCGGTGGCACCCCTCCAAACTTGGGCCTTTTCACCCAGTATTCACTTTTGGGCCTGTGGCACCCATACCGTATCCTTGAGTGGTGTCAAATTGGACTCCACGGCAGCCGTGGACGCCCTCGACCTGTGGGTGATATGACGGGTAAATCTGAGCAGGTGACCAATATGACCCAAAATCCAAAAAATCTCAAAGGAGAAACCATACGAATTTTGCCCAAAATCCGAAGGTGACCGATTTGGTCCAAACTTGCCTCACAGGTAGAGAGTCGGACAAAGTACAAAGGAAGGTAGACATGAACAGCCTTAGCCCAAGGGCGTGGCGGTGGCACCCCTCCAAACTTGGGCCTTTTCACCTAGTATTCACTTTTGGGCCTGTGGCACCCATACCGTATCCCTGAGTGGTGTCAAATTGGACTCCACGGCGGCCGTTGACGCCCTCGACCTGTGGGTGATATGGCGGGTAAATCTGAGCAGGTGACCAAAATGACCCAAAATCCAAAAAATTTCAAAGGAGAAACCATACGAATTTTGCCCAAAATCCAAATGTGACCGATTTGGTCCAAACTTGCCTCACTTTTGGGCCTGTTGCACCCATACCATATCCCTGAGTGGTGTCAAATTGGACTCCACGGCAGCCGTGTACGCCCTCGACCTGTGGGTGATATGGCGGGTAAATCTGAGCAGGTGACCAAAATTACCCAAAATCCTTTGAGATTTTTTGGATTTTGGGTAATTATGGTCACCTGCTCAGATTTACCCACCATATATATATATATATTATATATATATATATGTCAATTTACCCACCATATATATATATATAATTATATATATATATTATATATACATAATATATATACATATATATTATATATATATATATATATATATATATTATATATATATATATATACATATGTAATTATATATATATAACCACATATATTATATATATATATATATATATATATATACATAGATGTATATTATATTATATATATATATACCTGTATATATATATATATATATATATATATATATATATATATATATATATATATATATATATATATATATATATATATATATATATATTATATATATATATATATATATATATTATATATATATATATATATATATTATATATATTATATTATATATATATATATTATATATATATATATATATATATATGTATATATATATATATATATATACATACATATATATATATATATATATATATATATATATATATATATATATATATATATATATATATATATATATATATATATATATATATATATAACAAAAACGGGTCACTATTACTATTGCAAGGGAGAAGAGAGAATTAGAAATTGCTGAAACCTTCTAATTGACCACATGGATAAACTTCAGAAGCAGTAAGAGCAATATGGTTTTGTGTGGTGGAGTCAACATCTTGTTTTTTCAGTCTGCAATCAGTGACTGTGCTGCTAAGAAATCTATCAATTCAATTGGATTATTACTTCAGTTCCCACAAATGACCAAGGTAATGAACACCTGATGCATGGAATACCTAGTTTTATGTCTACCTCACCATAGCAACATATAGATTCACCTGAAGCATTAGTGAGTGCTACTACAGCTGATCTTAGAAATGGAGTGAAATTAGGATCAAATGGTATCACTGACATTGTGGAACCAGTATCAATAAGAAAAGATAATCTTTTGAAACTGATTTTGGCAACTAGTTTAAGTGGCAATTCAACAGCTGTAAAAAGATCTACAGATTGCTCATTCAGTTTCCTGAATACATGGAAGAATCAGGTTGACACAGGTGAAGCTGAATGTGAGTTGGACATAATCTTAAGATTGGGGGATGAAAGTTAGCACCAACTCTGGCAATTTTTGGCATTCTTGCCATAACATAGGTGATATCTACATGAGGGTACTGCTTTGAGTTGAAAGCTCAGATACCAATCTGTCGCACATAAGAATTGTTGTGCATGTGAGACTTGAGTTGAATCTTTGATTATGGTTACCATTGTCTGAGCCTCTATGTGGAACATTATAATTTCTGTTATGTAAAACATTACTATCATTTGCATCATTTAACCTGTTTCCTACATGCATATGGGGATTAGGTACAGAATAGTCTAACAAGGTATTTGCAACATGGGGTAACTCATCCATTGAGATGGTCATTGTGCATGACTAGTGGACTTGTATTACTAGTTAGAGCTTTAAGAAAGTTTATTCCCAAAAAATCATCTGTAACTTCTAAAAGTGTGGCTATCTTATGCAGTTCCTGTAGATATATAGTTGGTTTTGTGACACTAAGTTATCAAATAGTTCTGGTTTAGATTTAATATATAAAGATTCTATGTTAGTTTTTATCATATTCCTGAGAATTTAACTGTTTCACTTATTTTAGCAATGATGTTTACAGGTAAATTAGAGATTAAATGATGAAATCTGACAACTGAGTTAGTTACCTTTGGATTCCAAAATTACAAACCACTCGCTCATATTGGACTTGTCAGGAACAGCTGCTGCTACCACTGAAGTATGATCCGTGTTCTGTAAAACTTGCTGATCCATGATGTATCAGATGAATGGCGATTTATGGCGTATACGTGGTCCATGTCTAACATGGCTGTGTTGCTATGGCGCAGCCCTGAGTAGAAAATGGAAACCAGTTCTTGCATTACATGAAGGTGGTCTTGGGTTTGACACTACCTCTTATGGTTATTGGTTAATAAACACCAATGGTTTCCAGGCTTGGTTTACTAATGAAGGTTGAGGATTGAGGGTAGGGAGTAGAGTTGTGAGTTGAGTCTTGAGAGCAAAGAATAGAGGCCTGCAAGAATCACTACGATATACATACAATTTATAAAATATCTACTTATGTTATGTATTTACATTTAACTGCCCAGCAACTATAATACATTTATGCACTTACCCAAACTTAGCACTAAGTTCTATGAGTTCCCCTTTGAGTCAAAGTTGCCTCACTACTGGGCAAGGTGCATGAACATCGCAATTTGTGACTGGCAGCATTTAAACAGAAACTGAGTCATTCACTACAAATCCCTCTAAAACTACTACATTCATATTCGACCTCTTTTCATTTGTAAAGAGGAACTATGCAAGCACTTCCCCAGCACATAATATACAACCTAGCCAATTCACTATAACAGTTCCTCTGTCAGCCACTCCAAATAACACCCATCTAACCCAAGCAGCTTACCAACTTTCATAACTTTCAATGCTCTTTGCACCTCATGTTTTTTTATAGCCATTTAATTTTCTTCTCCCATGAGTCATTTTCCTAACAACTTCCACTGCTACAATCAATCAATCAATCTGTGTCCTCCTCCACATTCAGAAATTCCCTGGAATACTTTCCTTTGATGCCTTTACCTCCCAGGAGGTGCTAAGATGAGAGGGAGGGTGGAGGGGTGTGGAGTGTATTCAGGGATGGAATGGGTGGGAATGATTTTATGCCTTTTCCTTTTGGGCTACCTCCCTTGTAAGGGGGAAAATGCCTTGGTATATGGTATGTACTTCCATTAACATCTATCTACACCCTTTACTTTTCCCTCTACCTGACTCACCCATCTTCACTCTACTTATTTCCAAAACATATTTTTATTCTTTCCATAATTCTGTCAAACTCCTGCCTCATTTAACATATACATACATATACCAACAGCTTTTTCTCCCTTAAAGGGGGATAGCCAAAAAATAAAGGCATAAAATTCACTCCCACTCATTCCATCCCCACATACTCCCCTCTCATTCACCCCCCTCCCTCCCCTTTATCTTGGCTCCTCCTGGATGATGGGTCATCCCTACATCTCGCCCAATGCCCTGGGTCAGAAGCAGTATAGCAAGACACAGCACATCTACAGCAAGGGTGCTTCATTTAATCAGAGCCTCCCCCTCCTCCAGAAAAAGAGAAAATAGGGAGAAATCCCGTCAGGCTATGTCAAAATATCATTCACATTTACTCCCTCAACCCCTTATCCCCTCCATGCATCACAACATCATCCACACACAACCATTCTCTATCTTCTGTCTTCTCCTTTCCTCCACAGACATTCCTCTCTTTCCCAATGCCCCTTTTACCCCATCCATCCATCTCATTCTTGGTCACTCCCTCACGTTCCACACCTTTTATCAAATTTTCTTCACTCATTTTTTCCATGTGTCCAAACCTCCCAATACTCTTTCATCAACTCTATCTCCCATCTCCCTCTCCACCCCTGCTCTCCTCGTTCCTCAGTCTATCCAACCTAGTAACCCTTACCATACTTCTCAGGCACTTCATCTCAAACACATTCAAACTCCTCTCTTTTGTTCCATGTTTCTGCCCCATATAGTGCTGTCAGCACAATCACTCCTTCATACAATTTCCTCTTAGCATCCATTCCCAAATGTCTATTTCTCATTACACTTTTTAATTCTCCAAGGCATTTACTTGCTTCTCTCAATCTACATTCCACCTCCATATCCACCCCCCTTTCTTGCCACATCCACACCTAAGTATCCAAAGTTATCCATTTCCTCCAATCTCTCTTCCTTAATACTCACTTCAAATCTGCTGTCACATTCTCCCATTGTACAATCTCAATACCTTACTTTTACCCACATTTATCTTCAACTTCCTTCTTTCACACACCTTCCCAAATTCCATCACTAACTTCCTTAATCCCTCCTCTGATCCTGCTACAAGCAGTGTCATTACCAAACAACAACTGACTCATCTCCTATTTTTCTCCATTTTCTTTAACTATCTCAAGTGCCCAGCCCTTGCATTTACCTCTTGCACCACCCCATCCATGTATAAATTGAACAGCCAAGATGATACAACACATCCCTGGTGAAGTCCCGCATTTACCTCAATCCATTCACTCTCTCCATTTCTAACACAGGCTCTACTACTGTAAAAACTCTTGACTCCATTGTATATCTGCAATACCTCCCACAGTGCTTTCCTGTCCACCTTATTATAAGCCTTTTCCAAACCCATAAAGGCCCCAAAAAACACCCTTACCATTTCCTAAAGCTTTCTCACATATCTGCCTTACCACAAAAATCTGATCCACACAACCCCTACCTGTCTTAAACCCACACTGTTCCTCACCAATTACTGTGTTCCTCTCCTAATCCTCTCAATCAAAAACCCTCCCATAAGCCTTCCCAACTACACGCAACAGACTGACCCCTTTGAAACTACAATATTCACACTTGTCTCATTTTCTTTTGTAAAGTGGAATTACACAGGCACTCCACCAGTCCTTGGTACTCTACCCTGATTTAGTCAAACATTAAACAACCTCACCAACCTGTCCTCCATCACTGTACCTCCCTTTTTTAGACACTCCACATCATTGACATCCATCCAATCCAAGTGCCTTACATGCTCTCATAATTTTAATAACTGCTTTTACCATATCTTCCCTTATTTCTCCTCCAGTTTTTGTGAAAGGTAAGCTGAGAGTGGAGGAGAGATGGAGAAAGAGGAAAAGGACATAAGGTAGGGAAGTACTTAGAGTAAACTGCTTAAATAAGAAAGAAAAGGAGGAGTACAAAAAGAAGCTGAGAGAAGAGTGGGAGGGAGTGAAGGAGGAATGGGGATGGTTCAAGGAGTCACAAGGTGTGCAAAGTTGGTGTGTGGAACAAGGAGGATGAGAGGAAATAGAAGGAAGGGTAGTGAATGGTGGGATGATGAAGCAAAGAAGGTTGTTGAAGAGAAGAAATGAGCATTCACAGATTGGTTACAAAATAGGTTGAGAGAATCATGAGAGGTACAAAGAAAAGAGAAGTTAAGCATAAGATAAAGGAGTTAAAGAAGAGAGATATGAAATGGGGTATGAGTATGACAAAATTTTTAAAGTAATAAAAATATATTTTGGAAGGAAATTAAAAGAGGAGACAAATCAAGTAGAGAAGAAAAAGTAAAAGGTGCAGATGGAGAGATGATAATGGAAGAGATGATAATGGAAGAGATGGCAGTAAGAGGAAGATGGGCAGAGTATATTAGGGAGTTTCTAAATGTGAAGGATGGGGAGGGAAAAGTAGTTGTAGTGGGAAGTGCTAAGAAAATGACAGTAATGAATGAAGAAAATGGAGGAGAAATAAGTAAAGACGAGATAAAAGCAGTTAACATATGCCCTCAAAAAATAAATAACATTGGTTTTTGGTCAAAATAACATAAACTATTAAGTAATTTTTAATCTATTCTGAGATCTGAGCAGTGTAGCAGAATGATTACTTCATCCATGAAGAGATAAAATGGAAGGAAAAACGACATTTTAGGACTTGGCTGCTCCTCTTAGATGGGGGCAAAGGCACCCACACTATCAAATTTGACATATGAGCAAAGATTGGAGAAATTACAGTTGTCAACATTGGAGCAGAGAAGGGAAAGAGGCAATTTGTTGACCATTTTCAGAATTATGAAAGGGATGGAAGTTCTCGATAAAGATGACCTATTAAAATGGCACAAGAGAGAAACAAGAGGACATGAAAAGAAACTAAAGAAAGACAGTTACAGAAAAAGAATAGTTTCCCACACAGAGTGATTGATGTCTGGAACAAATTGAACGGTGAATGCCAGAACTATACACAATTTCAAGAAAATACTGGACGTGGAGAGATACGAAAACGGGTCACAACGAGCATAGCTCCCATCCCGTAAAATACAACTAAGTAAATACTGTATGTAATATAGACTTGGCACTGAATGGAGACAAAAAGGAGAAGTCTAAATGCGTTTAAGATGAGGTGTGAAAGGGATATGGTGGGAATCACAAGGATGAATACAATGAGAAACAAGTTGAGGCAGACAGCAGGTTGAAAAGAGAGCTGGCAGATAAGATTGATCAAAGAATACTGGGATGGTCTAGGTGTTTGGAAACAATGAGTGAAGAAAAACTACTAAAATAATAAGTGTGGAAGGCAGAGGTAGATTGAGCAGCCTTCAGAGGAAGAGCAAGAATGGGATGGATGGATGGGATGTAAAAGGAACATTTAAAAGTGAAGTTAGAAGGTAAGATATTGGTGCACATGTAGAGTGGTTGTGAATGGATAAGAAAGTGATGCTGCCCAAAAGGAATTTTTCTTGTCTTCTTTTATGAATTCTTGAAACAATGAGGTCACCATACAATCAAATGTAGAAGTTAACCAGTTCTAGCTATTGGGCCCCATTGTGGAAGAGTTCTGCCTTGATGCATTGCTTCTGATCCAAGCATTGGGTAGGGAACAGATATGACCCTTCATTAACAAGGAGCCAAGATAAAAAAGACAAAAGTATGTTGGATGGATGAAAGGAGGATGTATGCCTTCACTGGGCCTTTAGAAATATGTATAATTTGAATGTACATATATATGTATCAATATATGTATATGCATGAATGTACATACAGTGAGAACTCTCATTAACGGACATTAATTAGCTGTGTTTGCAGCGCTTTTGCTGTGTTTTTGGTGTTTTGGAGTGGTTTTTGGGTGGCATAGTGATTGCACGCACTAAACAACAGCACCAAAAACACCGCAAACACAGCTAATTAATGTCCATTAATGAGAGGTCTCACTGTATGTATGAATGTGTATATTCCTAAACAAGTGATAATCATACAACAGCAGATATAGTGCTCAGTTTTTATTTATATAGCAACCTTCTATATATATTTTAACTAATGCACTGCAAACAATTCTAAGAAACAGTTTCATCATCTTTCTCTTTCTCTTTCTTTTTCTTTTTCTTTTTCATACACGATTTCCTGGGAGAGTCAGTTACTGCTTTCGCCTCTGCAACATCCGACTTATTCTTTGTTTTTTTCTTCTTACTTCCCTCTCCTGCATCACTTCTTACACATGCTTCTTCAAATTCATAAACTACTTTTGATTCCTCTTCCTTGTCTATAGTGATGTCTGATAAAGTTTTCTTTTTCTTCTTCTTCTTCTTCATGCTCTCAATCTCCACTGTCCCATTTTCATTAGATTTATGGAACTCATCTAAGGTATTTGATAATTGTTCCTTCTTATTTATCTTAGTCACTATATTAGTATCTAACTTTTCATTTCCTGGTACTTTTGTACAGTCACCATTCTCCACAGTCTTCTTTTTCTTCTTACTTTTGATGGGAATTTCACCGCTGTCATTCCTTTCTTCATCTTTAAAATTCATTCCCCAATTTAAACTTGTACTCGTATCCATGTCTACATTTAAATCCTGTTTTACTCCAGTTTCATATCCCTCTTCCATTTGTTCATATTTCTTTTTACGTTTCTTTCTTGGAACATCTTCTTCAATAGCTACTTTATCTTCACACATTTTTCTTTTCTTCTTTATTTTTTTGCAAATATCTTCCTGTTCTCCCAGTTCAACACCTTTTTCTTCATGAGTACACAATCCTTCTGTGGTATTACCATTCTCAAAATCTACCTCACCATTACAACTTATTATCTGTTCTTCTTTCTTCTTTTTCTTCTTTTTTTTCTTCATGTTGTGATCTGGTTCCACAGAATCTCTTCCATTCTGAAAATCTTGTTGCACTAAATTGGGCTCATCACCATTTGGAATTTCTTTTTCCCTACTTCTACAATCTTTCTTCTTCTTTTTCTTCTCTTTTTTCAGAGCAATGGTTTCAGAGATTCTAAACTCTTGAAAACTGTGTTCCTTCGGTGTAATACCACCATTCTCAGATGTCAACTCTTCATCACATAAATCTCTTTCTTTTTTCTTTTTCTTCTTTTTCTTCACTATATCTACCCCTGCAGGTGGTGTCTGCAAGTTTCCCGATTTTTGTAAATAATCTTGCTCTACTTTGTGGCTGCCTTTTTCATCATTCACAAAAGTACTATCCACAGTTTTTTCATAAACTTCTTTATCCTTCTTTTTCATTTCTTCCTTAAGACCAAGGGAAGTTTCTTTTGAATCTCCCCATTTTTGTAGATAAAGCTGCTCTTGTGCCTCCACACGGGATAACTTTGCTGTCATTTTCAAACCATGACGAGCTGCTCTGAAATTTTAGAAAAGCAATATTAAAATACACAATAGTTTGATACTTCGTTAATATAGCTATCCATATACATGGGGCCAATGATGGGTACCTGCATGTGGTGGTCCTGTTAGATGAACAACAAAGCTGCTCATTTGCAAAAGTCGTCAACCCCCACCTTCATCAGGAGGTGCAGCCCTGAGGGGTGGGCACTTGGTCTCTAGACTCAGCCCAAAATATCTCTTTATCAATCTCTAGTGATTTTTTTTTTTTTTTTTTTTACTTTTTCACACATACAGAGCATCTGTTCTTATCTTCTTATCATTCTGATCTAGAGCCATAGAAACAGTCCCATACTGGTACAACATAAACAACAATCCAGTTTGTTCCCAAAGAAATAAATGGGAGGTTGTCATTGTTGTTGACATTCCCTAGACTATTTGGCTAAGCAGTCCCATCTCCCTGAGGAAAGCTACAGCTGGAATAAGGTTTTCCCACAAATCCTTTATAGAGTGTATACTGTGTTGTTGACATGCATGATCATGTACAATGTAGTCTTCCATAATGTATTGTATAGTATGAGGTGAAGTGTTGCATCCTGGACGATTATCTCTGATGTAGTCATCCAGCCTCTTCTATGAGCCTAGAAGGGCTGGACGGTTGCCACATTGCAGACTGGCCAGGCGGATTCTATCCTTTTAGTGGAGAGAGGATTCAGAGAGATGGATATTGGGGGTCTGGCATACAGCAATGTAACTGTCTTTCAGTTTGTTGATGGAGCAGTGAATGATAGGTTTATGGATATGCTTCTGTGGTTGTGGAAGAAGAGAAGAGAGTATTTGTGTGTGATATAGATATTTGGGTGTTGTATTGATGTTTCTTGGCATGTGTGGGTGTTCTGCTATGTAGTGCAGTGGGTAAGCTGTGTTTGTGAAGGTTCAATGGGAGGTTCTGAGGACTGCTGCCAACTACTCTGGGGCTGTGTGTTTTCCACTTATTGAAACTCAAGGCAACAATGTGATTGACTGATCTATCTACAAATTATACTAAAAGGTTTATTCCCTCTTCCCAAAAAACAAAGGCATGCACCCACCCACACCCATCCATTACCCATTTATTTCCTTTCTGTCTAAGCTCCTCGTGAATGAAAGGTTAGTCCTGTACTACTCCCACTGCCTCTTATGCCTTTACTTTTTTTTTAGGAATGTCCCCTGTGGGGCTACAGGGAGAAGGATGCCTGGTCCCAATCCTTGTCCCTTTTTTCTCGCCTCTTACGGTCCAAGTGAAAATACTTGGTGGCAGTATTCTTTTCCCCCACCATAGGGAGGGTGGAGGGGTGTGGTTTGTATTCAGGCATGGAATGGGTGGGAATGATTTTATGCCTTTTCCTTTTTGGCTACCTCCCTTGTAAGAGGGAAAAAGCCTTGGTATATGTATGTATATGTATGTACTCCTACTGCCCAGGTCAGAAGCATTACAACAAGATATAGCACATCCACAGCAGGACCCACAGCCTAACTTGATTTGCCCCCCACTGCTACATTTACTTGGTGACCTTCCCTCCTCATGTAAAAATAGAGAAAACAAGGATAAATCCTTTTGGACTGCATCGATGTTTTGTCCATTCACAACCAATCTTCACTCTATCTCTTCCCTTCTTGCAGGATCACCAGGTTCACATGTTTTCACAAGCTGAATACAGAGTACAATTTCTTATGCAACTGAATACACTCAGTCACTCAGTGGTGCTGTTGGTATAGTACTAGACTACCAGTACAGTGGTGCCAGTGGTACCTGGTTTGAATCCTGCCCAGGGCCGAAATTATTTCAGTATCGCTGCGCTTCGAGTCGTTACTCCGACTCTCGTGGGCGGGGAGTTGGGGGTGTGTGTATGTAAGGTCATAGCATTACCCATAGATCGGTCATACGAGCTCTGAGCTCTCTTCCGGGAGAGAAATAGCTGTCAATCACGAGTCCAACACATGACCAAGGTGAATCACAGTAAAAGGTGCTCACTGATCACACATGGAGATAGAAGTTATGTCCTGTACCAGACGAGGAGTTAGTACCATGGTATAACTACCGAGTTCACTACTGACTGGGCTGGGGACCAATCTTTAGGTAAGTCAGAAGAAGGAACTTTACACTAATGTGATATACATTCAACTCCTGGCAGCCGCATAGTTTCACTACTACTAACTCTGCATCTTCTAGTACAGGACAACACCAACTCCATGTGTGATCAATGTGCATACTTTGCTGTATGTGTACTCAGTTGCATAATAATTTGTACTAGGTTCATACCCAGCTTGTGAACACTTGCAAACCTTATGCATCCATATCGTCACATACTGAAATAATTGGAAGGAGCTTCAACAGGATGCTAACGTACCTTCGGCAGGGGAGTCATGGCATGGCCACAATGGCTCCCCTTAAATCTGTTTAAGATCTTTTCCCTTTTGCTCTCATTTGTTCTACATTCATACACATTCAATGACCCAATTAGTAGGGATCTGGTTAGAGTCCTCCTCCAAAATCCTCTTATAAATTAATTCTTGTAAAGGATGGAGCAGAGATGGGTGTGGAGGAGGAATGGGGATGGTTCAAGGAGGGAGTCTTAAAGTGTGCAAGGATGGTGTGTGGAACAAGAAGGACAGGGGGAAATAGAAGAAAGGGTAGTGAATGGTGGGATGAGGAAACAAAGAAGGTTGTAGAAGTGAAGAAGCGAGCATTCACAGATTGGTTACAAAAGAGGACGGGGGAGTCATATGAGACGTACAAAGAAAAGAAAAGAGAAGTAAAGCAAAAGGTAAAGGAGGCAAAGAGGAGAGCAGATGTGAAATGGGGTAGGAGTATGACAGAAAATTTTGAAAGTAATAAAAAGATGTTTTGGAAAGAAATTAAGAGAGGAAGAGGAGGCGAATCAAGTAGGGAAGAAAAGGTAAAAGGTACAGATGGAGAGATGATAATGGAAGAGATGGCAGTAAGGGGAAGATGGGCAGAATATTTTAGGGAGTTGCTAAATGTGAAGGAAGATAGGGAAGGAAAGATAGCTGCAGTGGGAAATGCGAAGAAAATGAGAGTGATGAGTGAGGAGAATGGAGGAGAAATAGGGAAGGATGAGGTGAAGGCAGTTGTAAAGATGATGAAAGCAGGTAAGGCACCTGGTCTGGATGGATGCCATGCAGAATGTCTGAAAAAGGGAGGTTCAGTGATGGTGGACTGGTTGGTGAGGCTATTTAATGTTTGCTGGAGAGAGGGTAGAGTGCCGGAGGACTGGAGAAGTGCCTGTATAGTTCCTCTTTACAAGGGAAAAGGGGACAAGTGTGAATGTAGTAGTTTCAGAGGGATTAGCCTGTTAAGTGTACTAGGGAAGGCTTATGGGAGGATCTTAATTGAGAGGATTAGGAGAGGAACAGAAGGAGTAATTGGTGAGGAACAGTGTGGTTTTAGGACAGGTAGAGGTTGTGTAGATCAGATCTTTGTGGTAAGACAGATATGTGAGAAAGCTATAGGAAAGGGGAAGGATGTTTTTTGGGCTTTTATGGATCTGGAAAAGGCTTATGATAGGGTAGACAGAAAGGCACTGTGGGAGGTTATGCAGATTTATGGGATAGGAGGAAAGCTTTTGAGAGCTGTCAAGAGTTTTTATGAGAGTAGTAGAGCTTGTGTCAGGATTAGAAATGGAAAGAGTGAGTGGTTTGAGGTAAAGGTGGGACTTCGACAAGGATGCGTTATGTCGCCCTGGCTGTTCAACTTATACATGGATGGGGTGGTGCGAGAGGTGAATGCTAGGGTAGTGGGTCAGGGATTGGAGATGGTTAAAGAAAATGGAGAAAAGTGGGAGGTGAGCCAGCTGTTGTTTGCGGACGACACTGCGCTTGTGGCAGGGTCAGAGGAGGGATTGAGGAAGCTGGTGGCAGAGTTTGGGAGAGTATGTGATAGAAGAAAGCTAAAGATAAATGTGGGCAAAAGTAAGGTGATGAGATGTACAAGGGGTGAAAGTGGCAGTAGACTGGAAGTGAACATTAAGGGAGAGCGACTGGAGGAAGTGGATAGTTTTAGATACTTGGGTGCAAGTGTAGCAGGAAAAGGTGGCGTGAAGGTGGAGGTAGAATGTAGATTAAGAGAAGCGAGTAAATGCCTTGGTGGATTAAAGAGTGTAATGAGGAATAGACATTTGGGAATGGATGCGAAGAGGAGACTGTATGAAGGAGTGATTGTGCCAACAGCACTGTATGGGGCAGAAACGTGGAACATAAGAGAAGAAGAGAGAAGGAGTTTGAATGTGTTTGAGATGAGGTGTCTGAGAAGTATGGTGGGGGTTACTAGGCTGGATAGAGTGAGAAATGAGGAGGTGAGGAGAACAGGGGTGAAAAAGGATTTGGGAGATAGGGTTGATGAAAGAATATTAGGATGGTTTGGACACATGGAAAGAATGAGTGAAGAAAGACTAGTAAAAGAGGTATGGAAGGCAGATGTGGAGGGAGTGAACATGAGGGGACGTCCTAGGATGAGGTGGATGGATGGGGTGAAGGGGGCTTTGGGGAAGAGGGGAATGTCTGTTGAGGAAGGAAGGGAGAGGACGGAAGACAGAGGTGAGTGGAGAATGGTTGTATATGGATGATGTTGTGATTGCATGAGGAGGAATGGTCGGGGGGGGGGGGGTAATATGCGTGAGTAAATTTTGACGCAGCCCGAAGGGATTTCTCCCCGTCCTCTCCTTATATGCAAGGGGGGACGGAGAGGGGGGGGGGCGCCGATTGAATGAAGCGGCCTTGCTGTGGATGTGCTGTGTCTTGCGACACTGCTTCTGACCCAGGGCGGTGGGCAGGGTGCAGGGATGACCCGTCATCCAGGAGGTGCTCAGATGAGAGGGAGGATGGGAGGGGTGTGGAGTGTATTTAGGGATGAAATGGGTGGGAGTGTTTTTATGCCTTTCCCTTTTTGGCTACCTCCCTTGGAAGGGGGAAAAAGCCTTGGTATATAAAAAAAAAATAATAATATATATATATATATATATACACACACACATATATATATAAAGAAAGAGAAAGAGAGAGAGAGATCACTAGTCCTTCATTCTGTCCCATTTAGTTGATGGCATTCTTTTCCCCTCACTCCCACCAGAGGAGGGCCGGAAAAGGTAAAGGCGTAGAGTTAGAAGTGGTGAAGTGTGATCACTTGACCTGAGAAAAGCTCCAGGACTTGATGAAATCTCAAACTGTATACTATGGAAAGTAGAGACTCGCTGGTAAGCAACTCATAATTTAATTGTGTGCTCAATAAAGAAAAGGATAATACCACAAGACTGGAAAAAAAAAAAACAGGGACAATTCATAAAGGAGGGCCAATAATATATGAGAGAGAGAGAAAGAGAGAGCACCAAAGAGAAGGGATAGTAGAAGTTAAAAGTGACTCACCACTTTCTTGAGTGGGGTTTCACAGATTCCTTAAGAGTAAAGATTGAATAAAAATCAAACAGCCAATACCTACATATGGAATGATACTAATAACAATGGTAATGATAAAATACTTACTTGTGAGCAGTTCTTCCTCCACATATCTTGAATAATTCATCATCAGTGAGTTTTAAAGATAGATCTTTATTTAGTTCTTCTTCATCTCCATCACTCACTGAAGAGGATTCTTTCTGCGCTATATCAGAACCATGAAGTGTTCCACCCTATAAAAATAAAATAAAAATAAGTCCAGACTACAAAATACTGATTCTATTTTAGTAAAATGATCAACATTGCATTTCTTCAAAAGCAAATATGCTCAAAATGAGAACTTTATTCTCTAGATATCCATTTGTGGGAACAATGATGAGTACCTCCAAGTGGTGGTCCAGCAAGATGGACACTGGAATAAACTTACTCCTCAGCTCATCTTCAAAACCCATCAACACCAAGGGCCATACTTTTAAATCTTTTGCCAGTCTTGGCAGACTTTCTCAACCAATAGAAAGTAGAGTTTTAGTTGATTTTGTTATAGATTTTCTGGTTTTATTGGCTTATTTGTGAGGTCTACCGGTGATTTTCATACAATGAGTTAATAAAATTAGATTTTATATTGGTAGAAAGAATTTGCCAGTGCTGGCAAAAAGATTTAAAAGTACAGCAATCCATGAACCTCCTAGAGGTACAACACAGAGGGGCTGGCACTCAAATATCCAAACCAGACCTAAGAACTATCTACCAACTCTATTCCTCTCTCTCTTTTAACCCCTTCGTTACTGACCCATCAACCTTGCGTAAACAAATGTTTCAAACCGTCCCACGAATGGCTGGAGCCTTATGTTTGTAAACACAGACACTTGCCACCACGTGGGTAGAAATAACCCAGAAACCGAGGCCCTGAGAGCCATCAATACACACAGTTTATAACTGTGACACGTGCATGTCACGGGGAGCATGCTCGGTTCCTGGTGGGTGCACTCAGCCGTGACACGCAGGTGTCACAAAACACACATTCGGTACAAAGGAGAGCTGACAGCCAGGTACTACTCTCCTCCTAACAACATAAAAAGACATTTTTGTCTCCCACATTGTCTTCTTATGACTACTGATACCCCCCAGCCTGCCCTTGTGGTGCTCCCTTTACTAAATCACACATTTTACTTAAATGACCTACCAGCTAAACTGTTCACAACAACCTTTCTTTCTCAAACAATAATTTTATCACATCTCATTTTTGGAGAATCGATATATGTGCCCCTTTTTCGTGTCCATACTTCCCTTCAAGAGATGAATTTTCTTTCCAAATTAGAACCACCTCACACAAAACATACCTCCTGACATGATCCCCCAACATTTCTAGGGTCTAAGTATATATTTCTATGTATACTCACAGCTTCTTAGTTAACCCAGACAACCTGACTCCATGATTCTAGAAAAATTATTCTTTACTTATCGATCTGTAACAACTTTTTTTTTTTATTTATAGCATTATTATGATGACCAAAACTTCACATTAATAAGCTGATATTTTCATTTCTGTTGCAGATATTAATGGTGTGACATTCTAATAAGGTGACCCTTGTCATGGATGTGCATCAGAAGCAGAGATTCTTGGTAAATGTTTATAGGCCCAAGGCAATTGATGTCTGCATGATCAGGAGATGGGTTCATTGATGATTATAATTTATCTTATATTATTTGTTTTTGTTTTGTTATCATTTGTCTGTCTGATTTTCATTTATTATTAGTTATATGTCAATTCATTATTATTTACTATTTACCTGTTTGTTTATTATTTAACTATACCTATGCATTTATTTATGTATTTTATTTGTTATTTACATTATTATAGTTTTTATTTATTATTTTATTATTAATATGATTTTTTTTTTGCATCCGACCTAGATATGGATCAAAAGGTCTCCTGTCGGCATGCTCCACCTTTGTAATCCTTCCAGAGTGGCGACAGAGATGTGAGTGACAAAATGTGCTCCAGACAGCCAAGCAGCCCCTTGCTCATCACTGGCAAAAGTGGGGGTGATTTCATTGAGAAATCAATTCTGGAGCAAAAATGTCCACTCATTTTAATGGTGCCACTCCAATCATCATAGCTCATCAACTTTTTGAGTTACAAGTAAAAAGACGGAGAGGAGGGGTTGCCGAATTTATGAAGCGGCCTTGCTGTGGATGTGCTGTGTCTTGCGACACTGCTTCTGACCCAGGGCAGTGGACAGGATGCAGGGATGACCCATCATCCAGGGGGTGCCAAGATAAGAGGGAGGGAGGAGGGGAGTGGAATATATAGGCAATGGAATGGGTGGGAGTGGTTTCTATGCCTTTTTCTTTTTGGCTACCCCCCTTGTAAGGGGAAAAACACTTTGGTATATGTATGTATGTAAGTAAAAAAATGGGAGGCATTACTTTAGGAACTGCCTTAGTATCTATATACCAAGGGTATCCCTGCCCCTCTTATAAGGAAAGTACATACATACATATACCAAGGCTTTTTACCCCTTACTAAGGAGGTAGCCAAAAAGGAAAAGGCATAAAAACATTCCCACCCATTCCATCCCTTATATGATTATATAAGGAAGGTAGCCAAGTCAAAAGGCATGCACCCACTTCCACCCATTCCACTACCTTTTTTTCCTTATTATCTTAGCTCCTCGTGGATGAAGGGTCATCCCTGTCTCCCACCAAGTACAATGAGTCTTCCTTATATGGTAATTCTTTATCCGGTAAATTCACAGTTACAGTATTTGGTAATTACTACCCTTGAACCTATTTGCAGTAAGAAAAATTCACAGATACGGTACCCACTCGTGTTTTGGGGGTTATATTAGATATTTTGAAGAGGAAAGAGCAGGGAGAAGATATGTCTGCCATAAGTCGAAACTTGGGTTCGGTATACGGTAATTTCAATTTGCGGTAAGGTTTTCAGGAACACATATGTACCGTATAACGAGGACTCACTGTACCCTGCAGCAAGACAAAGTACATCCACAGCAAGGCCACTTTACTTAAATGGCGATAACCCCTCTCCATCCCCTCATGTGGAATATTATTCTCAATTGAGCAATACTGTTCTCAAGGATGGAAGTACGGGTGAACTATTGGTGACAAAATACAACACAAATCCTCCTACAAGCCGCTTACACAGCAAGAAACCCACACTAAAACAACAAAGTCTTTTATTTTCCAGATATCTAACATAGGACTAATGAACTATCCCTTGCTACATGGGGGGCACAGGTTCCCAGTTGGTGAAACTTCAGGCAACATCTGTTATATGGATATGACTGTACTGCTTGGTAATTGTTTTTTTTCCAACTGTGAATAAACTGCATAAGGGTGGAGGGGTGTGGAGTGTATTCAGGGATGGAATGGGTGGGAATGATTTTATGCCTTTTCCTTTTTGGCTATCTCCCTTGTAAGGTGGAAAAAGCCGTGGTATATGTATGTATGTATGTATGAATAAACTGCCCAGTGAAAATGAGTTTGTAACTAGCCTCCTGACAACTGTGACAAAAATCACTGTTTTCTTTTAGATTATAATCACATATAAATATTTCTGGGCATATATAACCATAAATTCTATAAATAAAAAAGTACTAGAAATGCTACAAACCTTTACAAAGTTTCCGTACACAATCTGCTTGCTTAAAACTGATGGTTTCTTCTTGCTTATCTTTGTTTCCTCTTTCTGTTCCAGAACTACTGTTCCTGCCTGACCAATTGAAATAAAGTTGTCAAACAAGAATTATGAAAAATTCTATCAAATGAAAATCAACAATTTGACCATAGAAGCACTATTACTGTATATAAATTCATGATTTCATAGCTAAAAACATGAACAAATAAATACAGAAGAAATACCTTACCTTGTCTTTCTTAATTTCCAAATTACTTGCTACTTTGTTGTAGACATGATCCCACCAATGGAAAGTAAATTCTTCAGCTCTATCATGACCAAGACCAGCAGAGTCAAATTTCAGTTTGACTTTCAGAGCTTCTTTAATTCCAGTTTCACTGGCACCAAGTCCTTTCCCTGGATTATAAACAATAAATATTAATATATTTCTTGACAAACTAAAATTACATAAGATTATACAATAAATAGTTACATACACCTAGGACAAACTGGCAGTCTTGTTGTAGAAGTGAATATAGCTCATCTTTTCTCATGGCTACAGCAAAAAGTGAAAGGAGTGTGTGAAATGGAGAAGAATGGAATGAGAAATTTTCTTTCCTATACCTGCCTTACAATGTGTATCATAAGGAGAAAATATTAATGAATTTGATCAGATGGTCCATATACAAAAGCCTCAACTACCCTAATATAGGTGGCCAAGTTAACAAATTTTTGCTTTGACTCTTTGTGCTTATTTACCAAATTGTATTTACTTAATTGTAATATATAAGGTATTGTCTCTTTTTTACCAACTGTCATACCATTTGGAATTCACTTCTGTTTAGCTCAAACTATACCAAATTCTAAACTATTCTAGGAACTGAATGCATCTATATAAAAACTGTTTTTTGTTACCTTAGGACATAATTTTTTTTTCTACTCATGATCTACTCTATCAGTTTGACAGTCTGATCTGATCCCTTTAACCTCTTCAATAAGGGTCAAATTCTCGCAAGCAGCATGATGTACGATGATTCGATGGTGCATTACAATACTCATGTTATAAAGTATATAGTTACAGCTGTATTACTCGTTCTCTTTTACTCTGAATATTAATACATACATATACCAAGGGCTTTTTCCCCTTACACGGGGGGTAGCCAAAAAGACAAAGGCACAGAAACCACTCCCACCCATTCCATCTCCTATATATTCCACTCCCCTCCACCCTCCCTCTCATCTCGGCACCTCCTGGATGATGGGTCATCCCTGCATCATGTCCACTGCCCTGGGTCAGAAACAGTGTCGCAAGACAGCACACCCACAGCAAGGCCGCTTCATAAATTCGGTGACCCCTCCCCTCTCCGTCCCCTCATGCATAAAAGGAAAAGATGGGGAGAAATCCCTTCGGGCTGCATCAAATTTTTCTCATACATACTTCCTCACCCCCCATCCCCCACCCACTCTCCCTCATGCATCACATCATCTATACACAACCCCTCTCCATTCACCCCTATCTTCTGTCCTCTCCCGTCCTTCCTCCACAGACATTCCTCTCTTTTACAATGCCCCTTTCACCCCATCCATCCATCTCATCCTAGGACACCCCCTCATATTCACTCCTTCCACCTCTGCCTTCCACACCTCTTTTACTAATCTTTCTTCACTCATTCTTTCCATGTGTCCAAACCATCCCAATACTCTTTCATCAACCCTATCTTCCAGTTCCCTTTCCACCCCTGTTCTCCTCCTCACCTCCTCATTTCTCACTCTATCCAGCCTAATAACCCCTATCATACTTCTCAGACATTTCATCTCAAACACATTCAAACTCCTTCTCTCTTCCTCTCTCATGTTCCATGTTTCTGCCCCGTACAATCCTATTGGCACAATCACTCCTTCATATAACCTCCTCTTAGCATCCATTCCAAGTGCATTAGGTATGAACATAATACTAAAGTGCACAATAGGTACTTCACAATTTTTCTTTAATTTCCTATACAGTTGTAATGAATAAAAAAATTATTGGCCATATCTTATGTATAGTTCAATACGATTTCTGAGCCTAGTCCTTGTCCATCATAATACACCATCAGTTTTACAGAGAACTTGGCTAGCTGAGTATGATGTTGATAATACAAACTTAAGGCATAATTATTTTCTGTGTGAGGAGGGGGGGAATCGGGACTTGGATGGACATGTGCTACCCCTGCCCCACACCATATCTTTACTACTGTGTGGACTTGCTCTGAATAATTTCCACCAACTTACACTAAAGAATGTTTCACTGACAGCTAAGAGCCACTAAATATTATTTTCATAAATAGGTGGTCACAAAGGGTAATAAGTGTATTTTGGGTCAGGTCACTTACAAGTGTGAGGTCAACAGCTTGGTCAGCAATCTGGATGAAATGTACAGTAACCTAACAGCTGTAATGCTAAATGCACAAAATAAATTTATTCCCCTCAAGTCAATACAGAAGAATAGTAATACAGTGGAACCTGTGAAAGAAGATCCACAAGCAGCTGCTCCTCAAGACTGAAGACAATTTATGGTAAATTTTTAGAAGTGCACATCTATACAATATAGTAATACAAAATTGAATAATTATTTTGTAAATTACAATACATCAATGTAATATACATTATTCTTGGCAGAAATCAATAGTAGAAACAGTTGCTAGAAGCTATTAATAAACAAACATAGCTGCTTTGACTACTCAAAACACCACGTTTGTTTTGGTAAATTTTTAGTTGTACACACCTACACAATATAGCAATAGAAAATGAATTATTAATTTTGTAAATTATAATACATCAATGTAATATGCAATTTTCTTGGTGGAAATCAATAATAAAAAAAAAAAAGCTGCTAAAACCAATTTACTAATGAATGAAGTTGGAGCAGTTGAATGATATGCCATGTTTGTTTTGATAGATGCGGAGGTCAAAGAAATGAAAGGTTGATAAATTCGTCAATTCTAACCTAACCTATATTTAGTAATTTGGTACCTCAAATTCTAGAGATCATCTGGGTCATCATCGTCGTCACGGATGCTGACAGCCTGATTATTATTGTACCTCACGCAATTAACAGATGACAACAGAACCCCCATGTTCTCTCATAAAGTCCAAGGAAGCCATATTATCTTTATAACAGCATTTATTAACATCACCTGTAGTTAGAGAATACCCGGTCCACAATGTCATCTAACTGACAGTGACTGGACTGGACAGACGACAGCATGGCGTCTGCACCGTATCCTAGTAGCTTCGTTCATTAGTAGATATGCTTGTAGCAAGGTTTTTTTGTTATTTATTTCTGCCTAGAAAATCGCATACTATGTTCATGTATTTTAATTTACAAAATTAATATTTAATTTTCTAAAGCTAAATCACATAGGTGTGCACAACTAAAATATTACCTTTGTTTTGGTAGAGGGTGGGGTCAAAGAAATTAAAGTATACTAAATTCGTATATTCCAACCCAACCTGACCTACCTGCCTGCCTACCTAACCTAACCTGCATTTAGTAATGCAATACCTGTGATTCTAAAGGTCATTAGGCTGTCATTGTCTTCTCCGACCTCTGAATTAATCAAAACAAAGATGGCACCTAAAGGAGTCAATGCAACTTTGTTTATATCTTTTAGCACCTGTTTCTATTATTGATTTCCACCAAGAATAATGGGTAAATTTTTAGTTGTGCACACCAACACAATATAGCAATAGAAAATTAGTGATTAATTTGGTAAATTATAGTAAATCAACGTACTATGTAATTAACTTGGTGGAAATTAATATCAAATTTTTTTTTAAAACCTATTTACTAACGAACAAAGTCACAGTGGCTGAATGATATGCCATATTGGTTTTCATAGATGCCAATGTCGAAGAAATGAAAAGATGATAAATTTAGTCTATTTTAACCTAACTTGTACTTGGTAATTTGGTACCTCAAATTCTAAAGATCATCTTGGTCATTGCCGTCAGATGTTTATGGCCTGATTATTATTGTACCTTGGACAATTAACAGATGATGGCAGAACCCTGTGTTCTCTCTAAGTCCAAGGAAGCCCTATTGTTTTTGTAACAGCTCTTATTAACGTCACCTGGAGTTGAAGAACACCTGGTCCACGATATGAAAGCTATCGTCTGATAGTGACTAGACTAGCATGGCGTCTGGACCGTATCCTAGCGGCTTCATTCATTGGTAAATTTGCTTATAGCAAGGTTTTTTGTTTTTTTATTTCTCCCAAGATAATCCCATATAATGTTCATGTCTTATGATTTACAAAATTAATATTAAATTTTCTAATGCTATATCACGTAGGTGTGCACAATTAAAAAAATAATACCAAATAACATATATTACATTGATGTATGCGGTCTCACTAAACGCCGACCAAAGTCGACCAACGCCAACCAAAACCACACAATGACGGGTTTTGCTCAAATGCATAATTTATATATATAAAATACCATATGGTTGCATTATTTGACCTATTTTCTTTAAGATGTGTGACTTCTATGTACCCAAACAATGACGGCTTTTGCTCAAATGTATCATTTTAAATAAAAATTAGCATATGGTTGCATTATTTGACCCATTCTCTGTAAAATGTGTGATTTCCATGTAAAATCATCAGAGAAGTTTCGTTTTTATCCTCTGCAAAATTACCAACCGCCGACCAACGTTGTATGTATTGTAATTAACAAAATAATAATTCAATTTTCTATCACTATATCGCATAGCCAGGTGTGCACTTCAAAAAATTACCCGATCTAGGAGGAAAGTTTCCCCTGTGCTGGCCCCACTCTTCAACCGTCTCCCAAGAGAGATAAGAGGCCTAACAGGAGTCAGCATCATTTATTATCATAGCATGGAGACTTTCAAGAGGAGGCTAGAGTTATGATCACAGATGCTGAGATGAGCATGGCCCAACCTCACGAGGACCGGCAACGAACTCGACCACAGACTTGTAATACGTGAGGCTCGGGCAGAGATGTGCGAGTGGTGTCCCCAGACTGGCCACATGCCCATGGGCATGATATTAACACCAAAAACCACCTACAAGGGATAACGTTACACAATAACTAAGATGAAATTATGTTAACTTACCCTCCTGCCAACCATATTTAGTTAACTCTGACTTTGCAAAATCCATTACATATGTTAATTCATCAACAGACCAATATTCATACGTTGCACCAGTACAACTATTCTGGCTTTTACATGGCTCTAACCACGCTGTTTTTGTTTACATCGACCAGCTGACTTGGGCATGTAAAGACTAGGGAAATGCGCTAGATTAAAGATACACTATTCTAAAAATGCTCTCAGTGAATGCATTTCCCCCAAAACTGAATGGTAATATTTATATTCTTCTAATAAATAGTATATTTTCCACATAGCCTAAACAGTGTATTTGTCATGATAATCACTACAGAGGATATCACTACAAAGAAAAAGGATTAGAATTACCTTTATTAACCTCTTTTCTGCAATGGTCTGTACTAGAGTTTTAATTGAGTTAAAACAAGTTGATTTTATTCACATTAGAACAAACACCGCAGTTAAAGGATTGATATCAGCAGAGGCTCTTCTGACTGTTCGTTTGAGCTGTAGCATTTTCTATTTCATGTTGCATCGAATGAACTTTCAATTTTTGTTTTGTTTTGAATTGTACTTAACAATTTGGAATTTGTGGAATAGCATTTCACAAAGAATCATTCCAGTCATTTGGGACGATACAAATACACAAAGGAAAACCGCTATCATTCCCAGCGGGTTTTTATCGCACATCAGGCAACTCCCCGAGAGAAAATCGATTTGCATGCCAGGGAACGCGGTAGTATTGCTGAGGGAAAGCATTTGACTGTTATCTCGCCAGAATAAAGACAACAGTAATATGTTATATTCTGGCTACAGCCTGAATCTAATTTTCAGTGTTCAGAGTTCCATTTCAAATGCAGTATAAGTAAAATATCCTCCACATATATGAAATATAAGCGATTAATTTTCAGGGGTAAAATGAAAAAAAAATCTAGGTCCTTATTTTGCATAATTTTTAGACCGACAACATGGGGTTTAGGACACTTTCGGGGTTGGAAACACGGTCAGGGAAGGAAGATGAATTACTTTAGATCACTGGCTTCATATAGGCTGAGAGGATGGGGGTTAAATCCAAGGGCATTCCCAGAAACGTTAAAACGTTTGTGGATGGCAGGCAAGGAGGAGTGACCACCGAAGCCCGTAGCCAGAGCTTAGGTGGGGGAGGGGGGAAGGGGGGCTTCCAGCATTTTGGAGGGAGGCAGGTGAACGTATAATGTTTGAAATACAAAACCAACTACCAAACTTTCTGAGTGACTTCCATTTATTGAACTGATTGTCTACACTAGCATCATAGTTGAACCATACTATATAGCCTACTGCCCGAATCAGTCAAACTACAATACGTCGGTTATATTTCCTGAATTATTTTATCAGTTCATCTGTTGAGAGTGCTGATGTTTGTTCTTTTTCAAAACTTAAATATGTAAGCTCACATTTTCTTGAGTAGGTTTGGTAGGGTGTCAGGAATCGTGTTACTGTGGAGAATGTGGCTTCGCAGGAGCAATAAGATGCACCAATGACCGTTAAAGCTCCCCAGAGTAGCATATACTTCGGAAATGGAGTTTACAAATCTAAGCCATGAAACCAGTGAAGAAATTTATTTGTTTATCTATTTGTTTATTTATCTATTTACTTATTCATTTATTTATTTATTTATACATTTGTTTGTTTATTCATTTATTATTATTATTATTATTATTATTATTATTCTTAGTGTTATTCTTAGTATTATTATTGTTGTTGTTGTTGTTGTTGTTGTTGTTGTTGTGTTATTATTTTTATTATTATTGTTTTTTTTTTTCTTTATCGGAGTAGGACGGTAGCTTCTTTCTGATGACATTTCGAACAACCTCTTTCTCATGGTATAGAATTGAATGATCAATTTTTGTCCCTGTGTTGCTGATCGAATCACAGATTGGACCTATAGGTCTTCATGACTGAGAAATGTCTCAGAACATGGCAGCAATGCAACGACAGATGGAACTAGCTTGTTGTTTTCCGAGAAGCTTTTGTTAAACTCAGCCAGCAACATGGCAAGCACTTCCAAATATATGGATTTCAGTGGCTGCCCCGGTTGTTTTGTTGATGCAGTCATGTTGAAGCCATCCAGATTCCGTGGGGTCTGTAATTTCGCTCGTTTACTGGCTGACCAGGAATCTTATCGTCTTGGTTGCTCAATTTCTCTTGAGATTGACAAATCTTGAGAAATTGTCCTCTGATCTCATTTTCTGCACATACTGTGAAGTCTCTTTTACCACACACTCATTGACAATCGAAGATGCCCTTCATTGTAGTACTTTATCTGCTGGTTTCAATGCTCCAAGAACTTCCTGCATGATGACTCCTGCAATTATGGAACGCTATTGGTGAATGGCCTTCTTCAGTCAAACTGCAATTACTGCTAGATCGGGAATCTCACTTCCGTTGGAGAAATGCAATATTTCAATGGTGTCTGCATAATTCTCAGTCACAACGCTTGTTTTTTAAACGCCCACTTCAGCGATGTCCCAGCAGACAAGCAAGTGCAGTTGCACCAGATTTGTTGAACACTGCGAATTTAGGGCTGACAAAGAAGTCGTTCAAAAGCTTACACAAACCAAAAAATATCTATCAGCAGCTTTTCACAAAGGTGGACTACTACAAGATGGTTCTGGTGATTGAAACAGTGTATGTATGGGGCATCTCTTCCTACAAATCCAGCGATTCTCTTGAACATCCGAGTGTTTTCTAGGCATGACTGATGCTCCATTGTTTCATTGAGCCGACAGAAAATTTGTCAACACTTGCTAGACCTTGAAAAATCTTGACAGATATGCATTCTGCATCAATTCTCTCCAATTCATATAACCTAAATAGAGCCTCTACTGGCTCATCCTACTTGCGAACAAATCTGACAACAACGGAGAGGAGCTCTATTACACACAAGTTTCTTGTCTCGAACATTTGGCGAAGAGACCTGTTTCCGATGTTTTTATCTGCTGCAAATGTGTTTCTTTCACCAAATTCGCCATTAACTGTATGACATCATTTAGGATCTGGGATGGTGTACATTTGGCATTTTCTGGTATACATTTGCAAGTCTACAAATCTGTGATTATCTGCCATCGCGTACTCGACAATTTTCAAGGAAAGTCCTGAATGGTGCTTACCAATTCATCTTCGCTCCATCTGAATGGAAGTTCATTTACTATGAGAAACTTTAATATTTCAAATTGTCGAGTCAAGGCAATTGTGATTTGATTCAACTTGCTCAGCTCAAAGGAATTCAATTGCACCACTTTTTTTTTTTTTTTTTTGTGGTGTGTCATTTCACAGACAAGTGTGTCTTTGATGCTGCGTGCTTTACTTTGTTGCATTCGTTCAGTTTCGAAACCCATCGCACGTAAATTTCATGTCCCAATTATTTCCTCTTAATTATTTGCGACAGTTAAAACAAAAACAAAAGTCTTTTTCAGTTGAACATTCCAACCATGGTCGACTAATATTTCGTTTGAAATGAACGTGCCTGCTTTCCAATGAGTTTTTTTCAGTGGTTTAACTAGCAAGGGCTAAGCAGGCTCACTTCCTCCAAGATAAGAAATTTCCTCAACATTAGCACGAGACTGACTAGAGGCCATGTCAAAATGATATGAAGAATTTGTTGAGGATGGTGTGTGTGTGTGTGTGTACACATGAACACTCCAGACCCCCATATGAAGAAACGACCCAGTTTAGTCATGCACCAACACAAAATGAGTCACTCACCCCGACCCCATTTATCTCGGCACTGGTGGATAAAGTATTGCCCTGCATCCCCCCCCCCACCTCCCCGCCCCATTTCATATTCCGACCACCGAAGTTGACTTATCCTCACCGTTTCAATATACCGTGATCATCAACGACCCCGATGCGGGAAACATGCTTCAGGCCAACAGCATTCATTCATCCATTCACACTTTGCTGACACATATGCGATTAGGTTAGGTTAGATTAGGTTAAGTTATGCTTTATTAGGTAGATTGAACCTTTACTAAAGGATACTTACAAATACATATTAAAATAGATTGTTATCTAACTACTCTATGTAAGACAACAGTAAAAATCGATTATATACATTCCCAGTTAGTTGGCTCTTCTTCCATACCATACCTTGGCTTCTGCTTGCGGTATTTTCAAATCAATATTACCTGCTGAGTGTCCAAAGCTTAGCTGTTGTCTTTATGTTGATGGGGATTTATATAAACATGAATGCACAACATAAGTTCTAATATAAATTCTAAGTCCAGCTCTGAATTACAATTTTGTGCAATCGATCACAAGTTTATGCAATCCATCATTATTCTCCGTTTTCTTTTTACCTGAGCTGCGAACGTGACATATCTCAGTGTCCCTGGCGGTCAAAGATGCAATCTCTCCAAATACGTCTTCTGCCTTAGGAACATTTTTCATGTTACTAATTTCGGAATGAATCTCTTATCTTTATGAATATATTTTTTTCTTTTGTTTGAACGTATTTGCTATTTTCTTTCTAGGTATAGAGAATTCAAATATGGAAATCACAGCTATAAAGATCCGGAATTTCAAAATGCTAGCTCAGGTCTGCTCTCCCCACTCCCCCTCCTCCACATATACATAAGACCCTCAGACAAATTGGAATATGATCTAAATAGTCCTCCCTCAATATTCGTAAGTTTATGAAAAAAATAATTGTTAGTGAAACTGAGTTTCTCAGAGTATTCTTTCCACATTCAACATGTCACCTCATTTGATTTCAAAATTCTTTTTGTCCAGGATATTTTTAACCTTACCCTCTTAAACTAGACTTTTTTGCTACATCCAGTTGGTTTACCGAGTACATTTGAGTCACAGTAGTCATAGTGTGTGTGTGTGTGTGATTCACCGTGGTCTTTGGATCACGTGCTGGTCTCGTGATCGACAGCTATTTCTCTCCCGGAAGAGAGCTCAGAGCTCGTATGACCGATCTATGGGTAATGCTGTGACCTTACACGCACACACCCAACTCCCCGCCCACGAGAGTTGGACTAACGACTAGAAGCGCAGCGATACTGAAATTATTTCAGCCCTGGGCAGGATTCGAACCCGGACTGCCATCGCGACAGTCGGAGCCTCTACCAACCGCGGCACCAAGTCGTGTGTGTATGGGTGTGTGTGCTTATCTGGACAAGTTTTAAAGGAATAAATCAAACTCAATACCTCCAGTTTCTTAAATTCTTTAATTAGTTCAAAATTTTACCACTAGTTACTTTGAACCTTCTTTGTGTATGGTGTGGCATAGGTTTGTGTTCACGTGCGCGTGTGTTGTCTTGTGTAGTGTGTAAACATCTCTATGTCCTTCTCTTCTTCTTCTCTCTCTCCCTTCCTTCCCTCACTCTCCCCCTTCCTCCTTTCTTCCTTTTCCCTCCCCTCCCTCACTCCTCCTTCCTCCCTCTCTCTTTTCATAATATACCGTTTCCTTTTTTTTTTCTTTATGGTCATTATGTGACATCAATTTCCTTGTATGGTTGATGTGTTTATTTTGTCAGCGGTAATTGATTTATTCTACC
>NC_134796.1:39730340-39732840 GCF_046742065.1 Oratosquilla oratoria
ACACCGATGTTGACTAGAGGAGCTCAAGAGGTCCTGCATCTACACCGATGTTGACTAGAGGAGCTCAAGAGGTCCTGCATCTATACCGATGTTGACTAGAGGAGCTCAAGAAGTCCTGCATCTACACCGATGTTGACTAGAGGAGCTCAAGAGGTCCTGCATCTACACCGATGTTGACTAGAGGAGCTCAAGAGGTCCTGCATCTACACCGATGTTGACTAGAGGAGCTCAAGAAGTCTCGCATCTACACCGATGTTGACTAGAGGAGCTCAAGAAGTCTCGCATCTACACCGATGTTGACTAGAGGAGCTCAAGAGATCCTGCATCTACACCGATGTTGACTAGAGGAGCTCAAGAGGTCTCGCATCTACACCGATGTTGACTAGAGGAGCTCAAGAGGTCCTGCATCTACACCGATGTTGACTAGAGGAGCTCAAGAAGTCCTGCATCTACACCGATGTTGACTAGAGGAGCTCAAGAGGTCCTGCATCTACACCGATGTTGACTAGAGGAGCTCAAGAGGTCCTTCATCTACACCGATGTTGATTAGAGGAGCTCAAGAGGTCTCGCATCTACACCGATGTTGACTAGAGGCGCTCAAGAGGTCCTCCATCTACACCGATGTTGACTAGAGGAGCTCAAGAGGTCCTGCATCTACACCGATGTTGACTAGAGGAGCTCAAGAAGTCTCGCATCTACACCGATGTTGACTAGAGGAGCTCAAGAGGTCCTGCATCTACACCGATGTTGACTAGAGGAGCTCAAGAAGTCCTGCATCTACACCGATGTTGACTAGAGGAGCTCAAGAGGTCCTGCATCTACACCGATGTTGACTAGAGGAGCTCAAGAGGTCCTGCATCTACACCGATGTTGACTAGAGGAGCTCAAGAGGTCCTGCATCTACACCGATGTTGACTAGAGGAGCTCAAGAGGTCCTCCATCTACACCGATGTTGACTAGAGGAGCTCAAGAGGTCCTGCATCTACACCGATGTTGACTAGAGGAGCTCAAGAAGTCTCGCATCTACACCGATGTTGACTAGAGGAGCTCAAGAGGTCTCGCATCTACACCGAAGTCGTCATCTCTTCGATCACAGTGATATTGCGCCTCGGCTTCCCCGTCGTCGCCCTTCGAAGGATTGGAGGCTGAGGTCCAGTGGGACCTCGGTACTTAAGAGTATGGCATCGCTGAGGTCGAGAGGCCGGATGGGAGAGCATTTCGGTCCTTGCGTACCCCGAGCATCCAGCCCCTGACTGACCCAACCTCGCAAGTCCTTCGGGGTCACTGAAGCTGACTCCCTGTGCTTGCTGAAGGCGGTTTTGTAAAATATGCCTGTGAGAGCGAGGAGGTCTGTCTACCTCATCTTCGTCGTCTTCCCCCTCTATCTGAGTCTCGCAGTCCCCAAAGGTGAAGAAGTGATCGAGTTTGTTACAACCAGCAACGCAATCATCTACGTAATCGTAATAGTGGTCTAGAAGTCCTTCATCTGAGACACAGGTCAGAAGCTCCGGTTTGATCTTGGGCTCCATGACATCGACCGAGGTAGCGAAAGATATGGTCTTCCCCATCTTGCTGTAGGGGAGATCCTGGTGGTGGTACGGTAGGCTGCCACCACAGTCGTCACGGGGAAGTGCCGGAGGAGGAAGCGAGCCGTCGTCGGCTCCACACGTGCACACGGGGCCGGGTTGCAAGGGACCTCCAGCAACTCCACCAACTCCAGCCCCTCCACTCCCTTTTCCGTTCTCGAGAGGAACGTTGAAGGCGTCCTGGGACAGGTGGGAGTCGACGGTGGTGAAGGAGACGCTAGTGTCGTGTTTGGACAATTGCTTCTTGTAAAAGTTCAGCAGGAAAGGGAAGAGGGACCCTGCCAAGGTGAAGAAACTAGCGAAGAAGTAGCCTCGTTTGCTGATGCTGGCGCTGATGTAACCTGTAAAGCAGACAAAAGAGTATTGGACGTATTACTCAACATTCGTTACTAACACTATTGTGATTGGTAATTTTTACAAATTACAGTGTATGGTAATATATGTATAAGATGAAAATTTTCTGGAAGTGTATGGAACAAATGATCAAATTCTAAGTTTTACTTTTAAATGTGTATAATCAAATTGGTTCTCGTATTTCAAAACTGACATCCGCCTTATCACGAATGACTAACGATGGGTATTAGTCCCCATCTCCACAAAAACATATAAATAAAAGACAAATTGAAATAAAACAAAAGAAAATTAAATCGAATACAACAAAAATTAAATAAACGAATAAGATAAACAATATAAATATAATCTAAATAAAATTAAATAAAATAGAAAGAAACAAATAAAATAGAATAAGATAAGATAAAATAAAATATAAATAAATTAATTCCTTGGGTCATTGTCATCTTAATCTTTTTTCATGCACTATTTAATTTGTTTTGCATCCTTCCTCACAACTCACAGAACACTCTAGTTAGGCGAGACTTCATATTTACCAGATGTTAAATACAAGAGACCAAACT
>NC_134796.1:39745340-39750340 GCF_046742065.1 Oratosquilla oratoria
AAAGTCACTCAAAAAGCAACAGGCAGTCTTTAAACGTGTTCATCAAGCCAGTGAGAGTAGTTCGGTCAAGTGATAGGCGTGTACAAGAAATAGCTGTGTTTTCGAAACCTTTTTCGGAGAGGAACTTTATAAAGATATGTATTTTGTTGGCTACAGAAGATATTTGCCCTGAAAAACGTCAAGCATTTGAAAACCTAAGCCTCTCAAGAAATACAGTTTCAAATAGAATTAATGAACTATCAGAAAATCTTACCAGACAATTCAAAGAAAAAGTTGCTAAATTTGTAGCATTTTCAGTAGTAATTGATGAAAGTACAGATGTAACTGACACGGCACAATTTGCAGTTTTTATACGTTGTGTAAATGAAAATATATAGGTAACTGAAGAATTTGTGGAATTGGTACCAATATAGGGAACAACAACGGGGAATAATATATAATTTCAATTTGGTAGGTGCACTAGAAAAAATAGGTGTCGACTGAATAAAAACCGTGAGCACCTCAAATGGTTGGTAGAAAAGCTGGTGTGGCAACAAATTTAAAGAAAAAACTACCAGCTGCGAACTAAGACTATCAAATTCACAGTGTTCATTGACTAATTCACAGAGAAGTGCCTTGCAGTGAGACATTAAAGATAGATCATGTCATGGATGTTGTTATTAAGGCAGTGCAATTCATACGTACGTGAGGTCTCAACCACAAACAGTTTAACAGCTTATTGGAGGAAATTCACACTCACGGGCGGACTCTGCCATATCACACTGATGTTCGGTGGTTAAGCCAAGGAGTCGTGCTGAAGCGCTTTTATGAATTAAAAAGTGAAATACAGAGGTTTATGCATGAGAAAGGAAGGGGTGTGCAGGAAATGAAAGACAAAGGACGGGTTGCAAGGTCGCAAAAAATCAGTGACAGTTTTATGTGACTCTACTTGTGCCTTTAAGCTGAAGTTCAAACTTTTTGAATGCCAGCTAGCAGCAGGTAATAATGCACATTTTCCAACTCCGCAAGACGCACCTGATTTTCATGGTGATGTCAACATCAGCAAGTACCGCAACAAGATTTCCAATTTAGTGAGCAAGTTCGGAGAAATATTTGCAGACTTGAAAAGCCTCAGACATGATTTTTCTATTTTCCGCAATCCTTTCGCTGTTAGTGCTGATGAGGCGCCAGAACGATTTCAATTAGAGCTAATTGAGCTCCAGTGTAATTCTGTGTTGAAGAACAAGTTTTCAACTGTTGATATTGGCACATTTTATCAGTATGTTGGGTCAATATATCCCCGAATTAAAAGGTTGGCCTCATGAATGATGTCAACGTTTGGTAGTACCTATGTCTGTGAAAAACTCTTTTCTGCGATGAAATTGAACAAGTCTCGACTAAGGTCTCAACTTAGTGATGAACATCTCAACTCAACACTGAAATCCTTAGTGACAAACACTGATGCACTGTACAGACCAAGAGGTGCCAAGTCTCTAGGAGCAGCAGTATTACAAATTAAGGTAAATAATAGATTGATTTCCTTTGTTTTTAGGTTACATGTGAACACAAGTGTTGATTGAATTTACCTTTATCATTACTATTTTTATTATTATCATCATTATTATTATATTACTCTCTTAATAAGTGGTATCGATCTGCTCATGATTATCTGGCCCGCGTACTGTATACTCGGATGAAATGTGGCCCGCTGGGGTATATGAATTTGACAACCCTGCTCTAGACTGTGGCCAAGCACTCCAGAGTAAATCAAATCGGAATCGTAAATTAATTTGAAGCTAAGTCTGATCAATTGGAGAATAGGAGACGGAACACCACGACCATTGCTCCTTTCAAATTGATATATGATAATTGCAAATTAAGGATATAAACCAAACTGTTGTTGCTGTTTCTCCCCTAGGCTGTCTGGCCGAGCAGTCTAGTATAAAACAAATTGGAACCGTGCTTGAATTTGACGCTAGGTATGATAGATTGGAAAGTAGGAGACGGGACCCCAAGACCATAGATCCTATTCCGTATACTACAATTATGTAAATACACAATCGAATTATTCGCCAAGTGAGTAGACGTGAGATTTCATTTCTGGGAGAAGGAAGAGGCGACGCAAGAAGACACCTTGTATAATTGCAGCATCCAGGCAGAAGAGAGATTGTGGCAAGATGCCACTTCTGCAGTGTTCCCTTAACGCTTATGACATTTTTGTAAATAAAATTATTAATCGCGGTTAATCTTTTATATATGTCCGTGGTAATGAAATGGTATATTGTAAATAATGTTGCCAAATAAAGGATAGCCCTTGTAATATAAAAATCATCTTGAGTGTGACATGATTGTATAGATTGTATAAAACTGTAAAATATTCATTGTATATAAATGATGTGATGACGGACGAGAAAGTCAACCGAGCAAATGGGACTGCCCCACATCTTTCATAACTCTAACTTTCTTCTAAACCCCCAACTCCCCCCTCCCTCCCTCCCTCTCCCCCATCTTATCTATCATGCCCTCTAACTATAGCAAGTCTAACTAAATATAAAGTTTAATTCCATGCTTCTTTCTCTTAGGATGATACGCATTAACCATAATGCTGTAACAAACCATATTAAGAAAATATTCATTGTATATAATTGATGTGATGACGGACGAGAAAGTCAATACCAAGTCCTAAAGAGATATGGAGTTTAATTCAATGCCTCTTTCTCCTAGGACGATACGTATTAACCATAATTTGGTAACAAACTACATTAAGATAACCAGATTCCGGACGTGCAGCCTCATGAAGTGTGGAATAAAAGGGAAATCGAAAAAAGAAAAGAAAAAATGGAGATCGACGTTGGAACTGGGAAGGTGATGAGAGTTGATGAATATGGCGGAGGACGGAGGAAATACGGAATCGGCACGAATTCCGATCCGGTGATAAATTTCAAAAATATTTTCAGCGAAAAAAAAACAAAAAAACGACTGAAGACAACGATCGCAAAGATGAATGATTTAAGATATTTGAGGATGGCATCAAGATAACAAGAAAGGTTATAGATATTCCTAATGATAGCATCTTGGCTAAAGACGATTAGTTTAAGATATAGGCTAATTAAGAACTAGAAAATAGACAACTTGGAAGCTGAATAAATAAAATCATAAAAACAAAAATGAAAATATAATTAAGGGAATATATTAGAAACTACGTGAAGAAAATATCAGACAAATCATATATAAAAAGAAAGGCTGGAGATAGTACATAGAATAAAAGAAATAATTTTAATTGGATGGAAGAAGAAAAGAAGGTAGAATAAGAAAATGTAAAGAATTAATAAATCAACAAACAAATGATATACATATATCAAGAAGTAAATAAACGCTGTTAAGAGATGTGGTAGATAGAATTCACTGAATGTGGAAGGATGAATATATTCTTGCAAAACCAAAAATGGAAATAGCAAAAAATATAAGAAATAAAGGAAACTGCAAAAGATAATGAATAATAGCACAAACATAAATATAGTAATCGAAGAAGTATTTGGGATACCTTAAGGTGGAGATGGCAAAAAAATAATTTAAATTATAAAGCACAACAAATGAGTTAGTCATTAAGATAGAGAAAGTTTAAGAACGTTTGGATAAGGAGGAATACAACAGAGAAAGAAAATGGGAGTTAGTAGATGAACATTTTCATTTGAGAGTCAGATATTGAGAAAACGGTAAAGAAAATAAAAAGAAGAAAAGAGAAGTATGATAAAGAGCTTGGAAGTGGCGTAAGGCAATAAAGACGGATTTATATTAGCAAGATTAGAGATTAATGCTTATTTAAAAAAGAAAGAACAAGGCATAATGCATTTTGGTCGGGACAAATTTTAATGGAATTCTTTATGTTCAAGTGGGTAAAGGAAACTCTAGAATATGGTGAAGGGATAAACAAGAAAATTGAAAGAAGTGATGACGTCGCTGAAGGTGGAACTGGAAGGCGGAACTGGAAGGTGGAACTGGAAGGTGGAACTGGAAGGTGGAACTGGAAAGTGGAACTGGAAGGTGGAACTGGAAGGTGGAACTGGAGGGTGGAACTGGAAGAAGGTTGAAATGAGGTACTGAACACAAGAATAACAACACAAGGAAGCGATTAGAAGTACTTTGCAGTGATATACATTTCACCAAAGACAAAAATACGGAGGAACGAGGCAGAATATAAAATCTTAAAGCTGAATACAGCCATGCAACTACGGAGAATTGCTTAGAAATGTGGAGAGGTGAGATGGAACGAAAGAAAAACAGGTTAGTATTACGAGACATGGGTCAATAATGGGTCGGCCGAACAAAACGATGATCCAATGGGTCAAAGGAGCGACATGATATAGAGGCAAAGACACCCGCAAGATCTTAACTGAAGAACAGGATTTTAACAAACATTTATGATATTGTCTTAAATGAGAAAGTGAGACTATAGTCCTTGATCTTAATCAGAAGGTAAGAAATTCAGAACTAAAAGAATTGTCGTACAGGCGAAGGAAACTATACAGGACGTTTCTTTAAAGAACCTGATTGGAGGGAGCTTATAAGAATAAATGAAATACAGAAAAATGTTAAAATGAGTGAATATGAAAAAGGGAAATGAAAAATGAACAAAAAAGTATTAAGCAGTATAAAAGTGAAAGAGAAACATAGCTCAAGATCAGAGATTTACAAGAGAGCTAAGGACTACCAGAGTAAATGCGAATGATTGAAAATTGAAAAAGTAAAAAGTTAATCAACTTCTCAAGCACTTGGAAGTAACGTTTCTGGTGTACATCCAGAGATGTGATGGATGGAGTAGGTAGCTGCTTAAAACTATTTGCTCATAATGCCAAGCTCAGAGGCAGGTTCAGAAGTGAAAAGTATTGTAAAATACTACAGGGAGACGAAGATGAATATTATCAATGGCGCCAGGAATGCAATATGAGGCTCAATTCAAGGAAGTGTAAGATTTTAAAAATGGATAAACATGAGCACACACACACACATACACACACACA
>NC_134796.1:39755340-39762840 GCF_046742065.1 Oratosquilla oratoria
GAGCAGAGAAGTGAAAGGAGGGGAGAGGAGAGGAGAGGAGGGGTGAATTCAGAGATAAAAGAAATAAAAGGAGGGAAGAGAAAAAAAAGGGGTGAAGGGGTTATCAAACAGAAGAATAGCATACTAAACGACAACGACAGATACTATAGGAATAGAATCTGAGACAGAAGAACATTTAAGTCGAGATGAAGACGATATACAAGGAAAACAAAGAAAATAAATGCAAGACTCGATCAAGAGGAGAACAGATCCATACAAGCTGACAAAGAGAACAAAGCGAAGAAAAGTAGAAAAGCTGAAAGAAAGAGGGCAAAAGAGAGGAAATATTGAACACGCTGTGAGAGCCTCCAACAAGCAATAACGACAACAAAGCTTTGGGGGCAGATGGAAGAAGGAAAGAAAGTTATGCTATTGCAACGCAGCGAGAAAGACATAAAGTCAGAAAGTAAAAGAACGCAAAAAGAAAGATAATTCTCGGGAAGATTGGGAGAAAAATGATAGGAGGAGAGATAGAGAAAAAGGAAAACTAGAGGCCGGACAAATATGAAAGAGATTGATCATGAACTATAAAACTATTTGAAAACTTTAAAGAAAATAAACAAAATACTCAAAAATTACCCACAGCTCAAGGATGTAAAGGCCAATAAAAACTAATCTTGCAACAGACTCCACAGGAGTAGATTAGACGAAGAAAATATAAATAAATGAATAAACAAAAGTAGAAACAACACAGAAAAGAAAAATCCTTCTTTACAAACTTAGAAAGAAAATAGTTCCATAGAAAGTGAAAAAGTGACACATTGACAGAAACTTGGAAAAAAAGGAGAATCCAGAGATACAGATGATAACAAAAATAAAATCATAATTGACTTAAGAAAAGAAGTAAAACTATATCAACCTCAAAATAAAATCACAGATGACAAATAAGATAAAAACATCACAGAAACAAAATGTAAATATTATTAGAACTCTAGTTGTTGACTCTTATTTATCAACTCTCATTAACTAAATCATCATCTCTAGTCATCAACTATTAATTCTAGTAGTAAGCATAATAAAAGAAACGTATGCATAAATCACCAACTGAAGTCATTCAATATTTGCAAAAATAAGAAATAATATGAACACAAGCCAACAAGGAAAAAAGTGAAACAAAAACTAAAATATATTTGTTCCAAATACCAAAAAGGTGCAGAGGAACACCCAAAGGAAAAGGATAGAAAAAAAATCAAAAGATTCCACAAGATGAAAAGCCAGCAGATATATAAAAGAAACATATAGCAATTCTAGCAAACCCGCGAACATACAAAAACAGGGACATGCACACGCGGACACAGTCAGTTGCAAATCGACAGAGGGATGAACTGTGCCCAAAGA
The DNA here is from genome assembly GCF_046742065.1 of Oratosquilla oratoria. Taxonomy (NCBI): domain Eukaryota; kingdom Metazoa; phylum Arthropoda; class Malacostraca; order Stomatopoda; family Squillidae; genus Oratosquilla; species Oratosquilla oratoria. Next base: position 39,756,718 of record NC_134796.1, read on the forward strand.
TTTTCCTGAAAAAATGGAGAAATACGAGGTCTTCCGTGTGACGCGGACCAGGAAAACTCGTCTACAAAAACACATGGAGATAAACACACGCACACACACACACACACACACACACACACACACACACACACACACACACACACACACACACACACACACACACACACACACACACACACACACACGCACACAAACTCACTGAAGCACAGCGAAAAAAACATCGTCCGGAGTGATTTGGAAAACGCCTCAGTCCCCAGATAGACTGACAACCGCGGTCAATTAAATCTGTTGTCATCCAGTGTCCGCGTTCCGCTTCCCGGACATCACATCCCGGCCTCTGGAGAGGATCGAGCCGGGGCGTCAGCGGTGGCGGAGATGTCGACAGTGGGGGACCCATAATGTAATATACGTGCAAATGCCTCATCCATATCGCTCCATATGCACTTTATCATAGTAATCATTGTTGCCCCGAGCTTCTCTGAATCCAGCCTCGCAACATCACAGTAATTAGTAAACCCTCGCCCCCTCCCATAGTCCTCTTTTTTTGCATTTTTTTAAACGGAAATGTGGACTTTTTCTGTGGTGTATTGGCGAGGATTGATCTTTATGTAACCGACAGGTGAAAGATGGAGGAGGGGGAGTAGGTGTCATTAGTCAGCTCTCCTCACGTGAAATAGTGAAGAAAGAGGAACAAGGATTAATAGACACATAACCTAGGCTCTGTCGGGAGACGGAGTGCCAGCCCTTCAAGGTTGCACTCCAAGAGAGGAGCGGGGTGTGTTGATGGGCTTTGAAAATGAGCTGAAGAGAAGTGATTACTTCCCACGTTCGGGTCTCAGGACTTATGCACTTTATTTTTTGTAGAAACCATCAAATTAAAAATCGAATAAATAAAGTGAAACGTTGTATAATATAGTTACATTAGTTTCATTAAGTGAGGTATATATGTATGTATGTATGTATGTATGTATGTATGTATGTATGTATGTATGTATGTATGTATGTATGTATCTATATATGTATGCATGTATGTATGTATTCATTTAAGAATGTATATATGTATGTATGTATGTATGTATGTATGTATGTGTGTGTGTATGTAATTATGTATTTATATATGTATGTATGCATGTATGTATGTATTCATTTAAGAATGTATGTATGTATGTATGTATGTATGTATGTATGTATGTATGTATGTATGTATGTATGTATGTATGTACGTATGTATGTATGTATGTACGTATGCATATATATATGTATATATATATATATATATGTATGAATATATGCATGTATGAATGCATGCATCTATTTATATATGTATGAGTAGATGAATATATGCATCTATGAATGTATATACACATATGTGTGTGCATGCGCACACAATCATACAGATATACACACAAAAACACACACGTACACACATACACCCACACACACATAGAGTCACGCGATTACTACGCTAACTCTAAGAACCGTACAAGAAAGAAGATGGGGGTGTAGAGTCCAATCGATGTGATCGCGGCCGTGAGGAGGAGAACCTGAACCGACCGGGACTTGAGACAAGCGATGTCGAAGTATGGTGGCTTGTCGTCCAATTTTGTCTTGTCTTTCACCTGCTGCCGAGAGAGAAGAGGGAAAGGTTGGTTTAGAACGTTAATCACTTACTTGCGGTTTTTCTTTACAGAGAACAAAAGGAGGGGTAGATTAGTTTAGATTTTTAATCATAAACTTGTGGGATTCTTTACAGAGAACTAAAGGTTAGCATAGACGATCAATTATGGTCTTGTCTTTCGCCTGCTGCCAAGGGGAAAATAAAATCAGAGGTTGGTTTAGAATATTAATCAAATACTTGTGGCATGTCGCTATGGAGGAAAATGTTAATATACACTGTATAATAGTAACTATATTTTTATCTTTCAACTGCTGTCATGAAAAAAAGAAAAGAAATCAGAGGTTGGTTTAGAATATAAGTTATGTACTTGTGGCACGTGTTTATGGATAAAAAATGTTTGTATAGAATACTAACCAGGGTTCTGTTTTTCAACTTTTGCCCAGAGAAGAAATGAGAGATGGGTTTAGAATATTAATCATGTACTTGCGTTAAGACTTTATGGAAAAAAGAAGTTATACTACAAAACTATGGTGATATACTATAACCTTTCACATTGTAAAATGTGTTGAAAAATTATTCTAATAACTGCATAGCGATGGGAATGTTTTATTCATATTTCATGGTAGAATGAAAGAAAAAAGTATTAATAGGAAATTATCTAACCAATTCTAATCACTTTTGCTGTTGTTTTCTTTGGATGTTTCGACTGAAATTGTAAAATGTAACGAAATGCGCGCGCACGCACACACACACACACACACATACACACACACACACACACACATACACACACACACACACACACACACACACACACACACACACACACACTCACTCACACGCACACACACTCGACTCGGTGGCGCGGTTGATAGAGTCCTTGATTGTCACTACGGCGGTCCGGGTTCGAATCCTGGCCAGGGCTGAAATAATTTCAGTATCGCTGCGCTTCGAGTCGTTACTCCAACTCTCGTGGGCAGGGAGTTGGGTGTGTGTATGCGTGTAAGGTCACAGCATTTCCCATAGATCGGTCATACGAGCTCTGAGCTCTCATCCGGGAGGGAAATAACTGTCGATCACGAATCCAGCACGTAATCCAAAGACCAAGGTGAATACACACACAGACACACACACACACACACACACACACACACACACACACACACACACATACAAAAACACACACACACACACACACACACACACACACACACACACACACACACACACACACACATACACACACACACACACACACACACACACACACACACACACACACACACAACACACACGCACACACACACGGCGCAGTGGTACCGTTGGCAACCGCTAACCCAGTGATCCGGGTTCGATTCCCGCCAGGGCTGAAATTATTTCAGCATAACTGCACTACGAGCCGGCACTCCAACCCTCGTGGGCAAAGAGTTGGGTGTTAGGGTAACATTATTACCCATAGATCGGGCATATACCTGTGAGTTCTCATCCAGTAGGGTAGTAGCTGTCGATCACGAGTCTAAAACGTCATCTAAGACCATGGTAAATCACGCAAGCACACACACACACACATACACACAAACACACACACACACACACACACATACACACACACACACACACACGGTTGGTAGAGTCCCAGACTGTCACTACGGCGGTCCAGGTTCGAATCCTGCCCAGGGCTGAAAATAACTTCAGTATCGCTGCGCTTCGAGTCGTTACTCCAACTCTCGTGGGCGGGGAGTTGGGTGTGTGTGTGCGTATAAGGTCAAAGCATAACCCATGAATCGGTCATACGAGCTCTGAGCTCTCTTCCGGGAGGGAAATAGCTGTCGATCACGAGTCCAACACGTGTTCCAATGACCAATGTGAATCACACACACACACACACGCACGCACAAACTACAATAACGTGTTTGTGGATGACGTAGAGATAATGAGAACAAGAGAAGAATGAAAGACGAGGAGGACTCTAGGTTTTTGATAAAAGATATAGACAAAATATATATATATATATATGTATATATATATATATATATATATATATATATATATATACATACATACATATACCAAGGCTTTTTCCCCCTTCCAAGGGAGGTAGCCAAAAAGGGAAAGGCATAAAAACACTCCCACCCATTTCATCCCTAAATACACTCCACACCCCTCCCACCCTCCCTCTCATCTGAGCACCTCCTGGATGACGGGTCATCCCTGCACCCTGCCCACCGCCCTGGGTCAGAAGCAGTGTCGCAAGACACAGCACATCCACAGCAAGGCCGCTTCATTTAATCGGCGACCCCCCCTCTCCGTCCCCCCTTGCATATAAGGAGAGGACGGGGAGAAATCCCTTCGGGCTGCGTCAAAATTTACTCACACATACTACCCCCCACCCCCCACCCCGCCCATTCCTCCTCATGCAATCACAACATCATCCATATACAACCATTCTCCACTCACCTCTGTCTTCCGTCCTCTCCCTTCCTTCCTCAACAGACATTCCCCTCTTCCCCAAAGCCCCCTTCACCCCATCCATCCACCTCATCCTAGGACGTCCCCTCATGTTCACTCCCTCCACATCTGCCTTCCATACCTCTTTTACTAGTCTTTCTTCACTCATTCTTTCCATGTGTCCAAACCATCCTAATATTCTTTCATCAACCCTATCTCCCAAATCGTTTTTCATACCTGTTCTCCTCCTCACCTCCTCATTTCTCACTCTATCCAGCCTAGTAACCCCCACCATACTTCTCAGACACCTCATCTCAAACACATTCAAACTCCTTCTCTCTTCTTCTCTTATGTTCCACGTTTCTGCTCCATACAGTGCTGTTGGCACAATCACTCCTTCATACAGTCTCCTCTTTGCATCCATTCCCAAATGTCTATTCCTCATTACACTCTTTAATCCACCAAGGCATTTACTCGCTTCTCTCAATCTACATTCTACCTCCACCTTCACTCCACCTTTTCCTGCTACACTTGCACCCAAGTATCTAAAACTATCCACTTCCTCCAGTCGCTCTCCCTTAATGTTCACTTCCAGTCTACTGCCACTTTCACCCCTTGTACATCTCATCACCTTACTTTTACCCACATTTATCTTTAGCTTTCTTCTATCACATACTCTCCCAAACTCTGCCACCAGCTTCCTCAATCCCTCCTCTGACCCTGCCACAAGCGCAGTGTCGTCCGCAAACAACAGCTGGCTCACCTCCCACTTTTCTCCATTTTCTTTAACCATCTCCAATCCCTGACTCACTACCCTAGCATTCACCTCTCGCACCACCCCATCCATGTATAAGTTGAACAGCCAGGGCGACATAACGCATCCTTGACGAAGTCCCACCTTTACTTCAAACCACTCACTCTCTTCATTTCTAATCCTGACACAAGCTCTACTACTCTCATAAAAACTCTTGACAGCTCCCAAAAGCTTTCCTCCTATCCCATAAATCTGCATAACCTCCCACAGTACCTTTCTGTCTACCCTATCATAAGCCTTTTCCAGATCCATAAAAGCCCAAAAAACATCCTTCCCCTTTCCTATAGCTTTCTCACATATCTGTCTTACCACAAAGATCTGATCTACACAACCTCTACCTGTCCTAAAACCACACTGTCCCTCACCAATTACTCCTTCTGTTCCTCTCCTAATCCTCTCAATTAAGATCCTCCCATAAGCCTTCCCTACTACACTTAACAGGCTAATCCCTCTGAAACTACTACATTCACACTTGTCCCCTTTTCCCTTGTAAAGAGGAACTATACAGGCACTTCTCCAGTCCTCCGGTACTCTACCCTCTCTCTAGCAAACATTAAATAACCTCACCAACCAGTCCACCATCACTGAACCTCCCTTTTTCAGACATTCTGCATGGCATCCATCCAGACCAGGTGCCTTACCTGCTTTCATCATCTTTACAACTGCCTTCACCTCATCCTTCCTTATTTCTCCTCCATTCTCCTCACTCATCACTCTCATTTTCTTCGCATTTCCCACTGCAGCTATCTTTCCTTCCCTATCCTCCTTCACATTTAGCAACTCCCTAAAATATTCTGCCCATCTTCCCCTTACTGCCATCTTTTCCATTATCATCTCTCCATCTGTACCTTTTACCTTTTCTTCCCTACTTGATTCGCCTCCTCTTCCTCTCTTAATTTCTTTCCAAAACATCTTTTTATTACTTTCAAAATTTTCTGTCATACTCCTACCCCATTTCACATCTGCTCTCCTCTTTGCCTCCTTTACCTTTTGCTTTACTTCTCTTTTCTTTTCTTTGTACGTCTCATATGACTCCCCCGTCCTCTTTTGTAACCAATCTGTGAATGCTCGCTTCTTCTCTTCTACAACCTTCTTTGTTTCCTCATCCCACCATTCACTACCCTTTCTTCTATTTCCCCCTGTCCTTCTTGTTCCACACACCATCCTTGCACACTTTAAGACTCCCTCCTTGAACCATCCCCATTCCTCCTCCACACCCATCTCTGCTCCATCCTTTACTCCT